>NC_089838.1:70326267-70639267 GCF_035609145.1 Eleutherodactylus coqui | reverse complement strand
TGAAAATAAATCTCCAGAAACTGCACGGGGAGCCCCGATCCCGGTATCTCTAGCAATGACTCCATAACTCACTATCAATACTAGAACCAACCACAGAGGAAGAAGACTCCAGATTGCTTTTTGCTACTCGCCCCACCATCTGCATGAGCGACCCTCTCCTAAAGGCCCAAGTAAGACCGCATACTCTCCGCCCACTACAGTTACACCTTTGGCCCTACCCTTTGTAGCTATTTTTCCTAGATTACCAGCAAACAGATGAAAGCACACCTAGCAAAAAATGTGAATTAAAATGCATAGGCCTCCTCCATAACCCCTCTAGCCCACCTTTCCATCACCAAACGTGGTGTGCTTTCTACCATTAAAGGTAGGTAGAAAAAAATGTTCATTCAATCTGCTGGCTTTATAGGAGAAACAGAAGGACCATCTAGTATATCTCCTCAATATTGCATACGTAGACAAGCCTAGTTTACAACTTTTAGTCTAATCCTTAATGTAATTGTACATTTTGAAAAAGAAAAACACAAGTGCTTCACCGTTTAGATGTATTGGCTCACATTAATGTGGTCGGTGCCTAAAAACTGGACTAAACCTAGAACTGGGCACCGTTAGGTCAGCAAGCGGATGTGGACCCGCTTTACCACAAACTGATTTGGCTTTGGGCTAAATCTGGAGGCAGCACTTAGGATACCCCGGTTTTCACCTCTTGCACCTCAAAGTGGCATTTGGTCTTCGCTGCGGGGTCCCCAAGCCGTTACTCGCAAAAGTAGTCTCAGTTATGTGGCAGCTGACACTAACATAAGACCGAGGTGCAAGACCTATTAACGCTATACTCACCTTAGCCTGTTGCAAAGAAAAGGGTTAGATTGTGAGCCAATACTATGCTGCCTAACATCAACGGGCATTACAATTATGTAAACATAACTTTTATCCGCTGGCCAACTATACAAAGTTTTTGACAAAGCCTTCAATTATAATTCCCTATCTATACCGCCGATCTGTTCATAAGTCTCCTCACTATCCCACAACCCAAACGACTTTTCGATACATTCCACTCCCTCTTCAGCCCCAAAAAACAGGCCCACGTGATGGATCTCAGTGCTAGAGAGCTAGCCTCCCATTTCATAGAAAAAAAACAAAAACATCTGAAAATAAATCTCCAGAAACTGCACGGGGAGCCCCGATCCCGGTATCTCTAGCAATGACTCCATAACTCACTATCAATACTAGAACCAACCACAGAGGAAGAAGACTCCAGATTGCTTTTCGCTACTCGCCGCACCACCTGCGTGAACGACCCTCTCCTAAAGGCCCAAGTAAGACCGCATACTCTCCCCCCACTACAGTTACACATTTGGCCCTACCCTTTGTAGCTATTTTTCCTAGATTACCAGCAAACAGATGAAAGCACACCTAGCAAAAAATGTGAATTAAAACGCATAGGCCTCCTCCATAACCCCTCTAGCCCACCTTTCCATCACCAAACGTGGTGTGCTTTCTACCATTAAATGTAGGTAGAAAAAAATGTTCATTCAATCTGCTGGCTTTCTAGGAGAAACAGAAGGACCATCTAGTATATCTCCTCAATATTGCATACGTAGACAAGCCTAGTTTACAACTTTTAGTCTAATCCTTAATGTAATTGTACATTTTGAAAAAAAAAAAACACAAGTGCTTCACCGTTAGGATGTATTGGCTCACATTAATGTGGTCGGTGCCTAAAAACTGGACTAAACCTAGAACTGGGCACCGTTAGGTCAGCAAGCGGATGTGGACCCGCTTTACCACAAACTGATTTGGCTTCGGGCTAAATCTGGAGGCAGCACTTAGGATACCCCGGTTTTCACCTCTTGCACCTCAAAGTGGCATTTGGTCTTCGCTGCGGGGTCCCCAAGCCGTTACTCGCAAAAGTAGTCTCAGTTATGTGGCAGCTGACACTAACATAAGACCGAGGTGCAAGACCTATTAACGCTATACTCACCTTAGCCTGTTGCAAAGAAAAGTGTTAGATTGTGAGCCAGTACTATGCTGCCTAACAGCAACGTGCATTACAATTATGTAAACATAACTTTTATCCACTGGCCAACTATACAAAGTTTTTGACAAAGCCTTCAATTATAATTCCCTATCTATACCGCCGATCTGTTCATAAGTCTCCTCACTATCCCACAACCCAAACGACATTTCAATACATTCCACTCCCTCTTCAGCCCCAAAGAACAGGCCCACGTGATGGATCTCAGTGCTAGAGAGCTAGCCTCCCATTTCATAGAAAAAAAACAAAAACATCTGAAAATAAATCTCCAAAAACTGCACGGGGAGCCCCGATCCCGGTATTTCTAGGAATGACTCCATAACTCACTATCAATACTAGAACCAACCACAGAGGAGGAAGACTCCAGATTGCTTTTTGCTACTCGCCCCACCACCTGCATGAGCGACCCTCTCCTAAAGGCCCAAGTAAGACCGCATACTCTCCCCCCACTACAGTTACACCTTTGGCCCTACCCTTTGTAGCTATTTTTCCTAGATTACCAGCAAACAGATGAAAGCACACCTAGCAAAAAATGTGAATTAAAACGCATAGGCCTCCTCCATAACCCCTCTAGCCCACCTTTCCATCACCAAACGTGGTGTGCTTTCTACCATTAAAGGTAGGTAGAAAAAAATGTTCATTCAATCTGCTGGCTTTCTAGGAGAAACAGAAGGACCATCTAGTATATCTCCTCAATATTGCATACGTAGTGTCAGGACGCGGGGTCCGGGAAACTGGAGGTCCCTGAAAATACCCGCAACCCCTGTCCCTTCCTACTTGCCCCCCTGGGCTAAGCCCCAGGGCGACAACTGGGCGACGGTCCCTACACTCACTAAGGAAGGGGGACACGGGGACTAACGAACAGACAGGCACTGGAACAAACAACAGCAAGGAGAGTCAGACAATCCGGGTCAGCAACAAGAGGGTACGCGGTACAAGAGGGTCAGGCAAAGGCAACGTCAGGTCCAAAGGCAGAAGGTCAGTAACAGGAGTCAGGAGTCAGAAGTATGAGGTACGCTGGTGTAGCAGGAAATCCAAAACTAACACTGGCACTGGATTGCAGACACCAGCAGGTTTAAATGCTGTCAGAGCTCCCGCCCCAGCAGCAGATTGGGGCGGGGAGCCTGACAGCAGCTGATTGCACCCAGCAGCACTGGGGAACCCGCCCCCAGCCCTGCAGGAGGCAGGACAGGAGACACATGTTTGGTTTCCGCGTCCCTGGCAACCCGGCGGCGAGGCGGAGCTCGGCGGCCAGGGGAGGTGACGAGGACCGGGGCCCCCCTGCGCCGCACAGCGGCCGCACGTGTCACAGGACCGGCGGTGCGGGCACGACGGACCCGCGAACCGCCAGTCCTTACAGTACCCCCCCTTCTACGGGGGGACACTGGACCCCCACGGCCCGGGGCAGGCTTGAGGGGGAAGGCCCTGTGAAACCTTCGAACCAATAGGGGTGCATGTACGTCCCGGGCAGGAATCCATGTACGGTCCTCAGGGCCAAACCCCTTCCAATGTACCAGATATTGTAAGATACCTCTCACACGCCGAGCATCAATTAAACGTTCTACCTCATACTCCAGTTCCCCCTGTACAAGAGTAGGAGAGGGCGGGCTCTGGGCGGGCAGAACTGGGGTTACATATTTTTTCAGCAGCCCCTTGTGGAAGACGTCGTGAATCTTCCACGACTGCGGAAGAGATAGTCGGTACGCAACAGGATTGACCACCTGAGAGACGGTGAATGGACCAACAAAGCGAGGAGCCAGCTTTAGGGATGGAACCTTGAGTCTCAAGTTTTTAGAGGCCAGTAATACCTGCTCCCCAACCACGAACGGTGCAGAGATCGTGCGTCTTTTATTAGCTTGACCAAGAATTTTATCCTGGGAACCCTGAAGGTTCTTACGAACCTGGGCCCAAACTGTGCACAGTTCATTAATGGCAGAGTCCGCAGACGGCGTGTCAGTAACTGAGGGAGAAAAAGAAAATCGAGGATGGAACCCATAGTTACACAAGAACGGCGACACATGAGAAGACGAATTTACATGGTTGTTAATGGCAAACTCGGCGAGAGGAAGGAAGTTAACCCACAGATGTTGATTGTCTGAAACGAACAGTCGCAGGTATTGGATTAATTCTTGGTTCATCCTCTCAGTCTGACCATTCGACTCGGGATGAAAAGCAGACGAAAAGGACAAACCAATATTCAGTTGCCTGCAGAAAGCTCGCCAGAAGCGAGCGACAAACTGGACCCCTCTATCTGAGACCACGTCCTCAGGAACCCCATGCAACCGCACCACCTCCTTAATAAACATGTCAGATAAAAGTTTGGCATTAGGTAACTTGCTCAGAGGAACGAAATGTGCCATTTTGGAGAACCGATCTACAATGACCCAAATGACCGTATTACCCTGTGACGGCGGCAAATCAGTGATGAAGTCCATGGACAGATGTGTCCAGGGCCTGGACGGAATGGGCAAGGGAAGAAGAGGCCCCTCAGGACGTCTCCTGACACTCTTCCCCCTGGCGCACACCGGACAAGCAGTGACAAAAGCCCGAACATCCCTACTCATATGAGGCCACCAATAAGTTCTGGAAAGTAATTCCAGAGTTCCCCGGATACCGGGGTGACCAGCAAGTACCGAGGCATGCGTCTCTTCTAACACCTTCAACCTTAATGGTAAAGGAACAAAGAGTTTGCCTTCTGGAAGTGCTTCAGGGGCTGATTGCTGCGCAGCCTGAATTAGCGGCGAGAGGTCAGAGGAGACAGCTGCGAGAACCACCCCAGGGGAAAGGATAGTCTCAGGCTCCGACTCGGGAGGTTCCGGAATACCAAAACTCCTAGATAGGGCATCTGCCTTCACATTCTTTGAACCGGGTCGGTAGGTAACCAGGAAATTAAAACGAGAGAAGAAAAGAGCCCAACGAGCTTGTCGAGCATTCAACCTTTTAGCAGAATCTAAATATACAAGGTTCTTATGGTCTGTGAGTACCATGATCTGATGGCGTGCTCCCTCCAAAAAATGCCTCCACTCCTCGAACGCCCATTTTATAGCAAGTAACTCACGATTGCCTATATCATAATTTCGTTCAGTAGGAGAAAATTTTCTAGAAAAGTAAGCACACGGTCTAAGATTTGTGAGTGTAGACGGCCCCTGGGACAGTACCGCCCCTACTCCAAACTCAGAGGCATCCACCTCCACCACAAACGGGCACGACAGGTCTGGTTGGACAAGAACGGGTGCGGAGGAAAAGGCAGCTTTCAGGGTAGCGAAAGCCGCCAGAGCATCGGGAGACCAGGTACTCACATCTGCCCCTTTCCTGGTGAGATCCGTTAAGGGTTTAGCCACTACAGAAAAGTTCTTGATGAACTTCCGATAATAATTAGCGAAGCCCAAGAAGCGCTGGAGGGCCTTTAGGGTGATGGGTTGGGCCCACTCAGTGATGGCTTTCACCTTCCCCGGATCCATCTGGATATCCCATGGAGTAATGATATACCCTAAAAAGGATATCTTCTGCACCCCAAAAACACATTTTTCAAGCTTAGCAAACAGCTGGTTAGCCCTGAGTCGAGTCAGGACCGTTTGAACATGTACCTGGTGTGTCTTCCAGTCGGGGGAGAAAATCAGGATATCATCTAGATACACTACGACGAACACCCCCATGATGTCCTGAAAAACTGAGTTCATGAAACCTTGAAATACAGCAGGGGCGTTACACAACCCAAAAGGCATGACCAGGTACTCAAAGTGACCGAGGGGCGTATTGAATGCCGTCTTCCACTCATCCCCCTTCTGAATACGAATGAGGTTGTAAGCTCCCCTTAGGTCGAGTTTAGAGAACCACTGGGCACCGGTGACCTGGTTGAGGAGGTCTGGGATGAGCGGAAGGGCGTACTGGTTCCTGACAGTGATTTTGTTTAGCTCCCTGTAATCAATACAGGGTCTGAGACCCCCATCCTTCTTCTCCACAAAGAAGAAGCCAGCCCCTACTGGAGACTCGGAGGGCCGGATGTGCCCCCGGGACAAACTATCCTGGATATAGTCTTTCATAGATTCCCTCTCCGGAACCGTAACATTATAAATGCGACCTTTAGGAAGTTTGGCCCCCGGAATCAACTCAATCTTACAATCCCATTCTCTATGGGGAGGCAAGGCTTCTGATAGCTGTTTGGAAAAGACGTCCGAAAACTCGGAGAGGTAGTCAGGTAGTTCAACTCCTTCACAGGTGGAGACATCCACCCCCACTGGGCGCACGTGGCTGTCACAGCGAGAACCCCACTTGACCAGTTCCAACGTCTCCCAGTTAATTACTGGGTTGTGTTCCCTTAGCCAGGGTAGCCCCAGCACAACATCCACAGACAGGTTCTTCATAACCAAAAATGTACAGGACTCCGTATGTAAGGCCCCAATAGTGAATTGTAACTCCGGGGTAACCAGATTTACCAGACCAGCCTGCAAGGGAGTAGAGTCGACACCAGAGACGAGAATAGGGGGGTCTACACGGAAAAAATACTCAGACAGTTTAGCAACAAATTCAAAATTAACAAAATTAGCAGCAGCTCCAGAATCCAGGAACGCTTGCCCAGCACGGTAGAAAGACCGGAATTCTAAGGTGCAGGGCAACAACATTTTAGACTTTACAGGGAGTACCTTAGCTCCTAGGCAGTCCTCCCGACAACTACCTAGGAGCGGAAGTTTTCCTGCCGCGGATTTTTCTCACAGGTCACAATGCGATGACCCGGCTCCCCACAGTAGAGACAGAGGTTCATTCTGAGACGATATTCCCGGCGTTGCTTCGGGGTCATGGTTCCCAGCTCCATGGGTTCTGTGGAGGGAGGGGTTAAGGTCGGAACCACTGACGGAGTAGACGTACGGACAGGGCTGGTCCGAGTCGAGCGTCTGGCCCTCAAGCGTCGGTCAGCCCGGATGGCCAGAGACATGGCTTGCTCCAAAGTTCTGGGCTCCGGGTGTGCCACCAAGAGGTCCTTGAGGCCCTCCGACAGACCGGTCAAAAACAGATCCTTTAAGGCCGCGTCATTCCACCCAGACTCCGTGCAGTGTTGGCGAAATTGTGAACAATAGTCCTCAGCCACCTTCCGCCCCTGTCGCAGGGCCAGGAGTTTAGAGACTGCAAAGGCCGCACGGTCAGGCTCGTCATACAGCTGGCCCAAAGCAGTAAAAAAGGCGTCTAGTGACTGTCGGATGGGGGAGTCAGCTGGTAAGGAGAAGGCCCAATTTTGGGGTTCTCCCCTCAGGCGAGTTATCACAAAACCCACTTTCTGGTATTCTGTGCCAGAGGTGTGGGGTCGGAGATCAAAATAAAGCTTGCAGCCTTCTCTGAACACAAAAAACTGACTTCTCTCACCAGAAAAGAAGTCAGGAGGTGTTGCTCGGGGTTCAGAAACCGTACCAGGAGTGGCAGGGAGCTGCATCATCTTAGAAGCCCCTCGCTGCTCCTGATGCTGCAGGCGAGCAGTCAGGTCCTGGACCAGGTCCGTCAGAATCTGTACCTGGTTGGCTAAAGCCGCCACAGCCTCCATAGTGGGTTTCAAGGTTGCTGGTCGGATGTAGGGAACCGACTTCCGTTCGGCCAGTGTTACTGTCAGGACGCGGGTCCGGGAAACTGGAGGTCCCTGAAAATACCCGCAACCCCTGTCCCTTCCTACTTGCCCCCCTGGGCTAAGCCCCAGGGCGACAACTGGGCGACGGTCCCTACACTCACTAAGGAAGGGGGACACGGGGACTAACGAACAGACAGGCACTGGAACAAACAACAGCAAGGAGAGTCAGACAATCCGGGTCAGCAACAAGAGGGTACGCGGTACAAGAGGGTCAGGCAAAGGCAACGTCAGGTCCAAAGGCAGAAGGTCAGTAACAGGAGTCAGGAGTCAGAAGTATGAGGTACGCTGGTGTAGCAGGAAATCCAAAACTAACACTGGCACTGGATTGCAGACACCAGCAGGTTTAAATGCTGTCAGAGCTCCCGCCCCAGCAGCAGATTGGGGCGGGGAGCCTGACAGCAGCTGATTGCACCCAGCAGCACTGGGGAACCCGCCCCCAGCCCTGCAGGAGGCAGGACAGGAGACACATGTTTGGTTTCCGCGTCCCTGGCAACCCGGCGGCGAGGCGGAGCTCGGCGGCCAGGGGAGGTGACGAGGACCGGGGCCCCCCTGCGCCGCACAGCGGCCGCACGTGTCACAGGACCGGCGGTGCGGGCACGACGGACCCGCGAACCGCCAGTCCTTACACGTAGACAAGCCTAGCTTACAACTTTTAGTCTAATCCTTAATGTAATTGTACATTTTGAAAAAAAAAAACACAAGTGCTTCACCGTTAGGATGTATTGGCTCACATTAATGTGGTCAGTGCCTAAAAACTGGACTAAACCTAGAACTGGGCACCGTTAGGTCAGCAAGCGGATGTGGACCCGCTTTACCACAAACTGATTTGGCTTTGGGCTAAATCTGGAGGCAGCACTTAGGATACCCCGGTTTTCACCTCTTGCACCTCAAAGTGGCATTTGGTCTTCGCTGCGGGGTCCCCAAGCCGTTACTCGCAAAAGTAGTCTCAGTTATGTGGCAGCTGACACTAACATAAGACCGAGGTGCAAGACCTATTAACGCTATACTCACCTTAGCCTGTTGCAAAGAAAAGGGTTAGATTGTGAGCCAGTACTATGCTGCCTTACATCAACGTGCATTACAATTATGTAAACATAACTTTTATCCACTGGCCAACTATACAAAGTTTTTGACAAAGCCTTCAATTATAATTCCCTATCTATACCGCCGATCTGCTCATAAGTCTCCTCACTATCCCACAACCCAAACGACTTTTCGATACATTCCACTCCCTCTTCAGCCCCAAAAAACAGGCCCACGTGATGGATCTCAGTGCTAGAGAGCTAGCCTCCCATTTCATAGAAAAAAAACAAAAACATCTGAAAATAAATCTCCAGAAACTGCACGGGGAGCCCCGATCCCGGTATCTCTAGCAATGACTCCATAACTCACTATCAATACTAGAACCAACCACAGAGGAAGAAGACTCCAGATTGCTTTTCGCTACTCGCCGCACCACCTGCGTGAACGACCCTCTCCTAAAGGCCCAAGTAAGACCGCATACTCTCCCCCCACTACAGTTACACCTTTGGCCCTACCCTTTGTAGCTATTTTTCCTAGATTACCAGCAAACAGATGAAAGCACACCTAGCAAAAAATGTGAATTAAAACGCATAGGCCTCCTCCATAACCCCTCTAGCCCACCTTTCCATCACCAAACGTGGTGTGCTTTCTACCATTAAATGTAGGTAGAAAAAAATGTTCATTCAATCTGCTGGCTTTCTAGGAGAAACAGAAGGACCATCTAGTATATCTCCTCAATATTGCATACGTAGACAAGCCTAGTTTACAACTTTTAGTCTAATCCTTAATGTAATTGTACATTTTGAAAAAAAAAAAACACAAGTGCTTCACCGTTAGGATGTATTGGCTCACATTAATGTGGTCGGTGCCTAAAAACTGGACTAAACCTAGAACTGGGCACCGTTAGGTCAGCAAGCGGATGTGGACCCGCTTTACCACAAACTGATTTGGCTTCGGGCTAAATCTGGAGGCAGCACTTAGGATACCCCGGTTTTCACCTCTTGCACCTCAAAGTGGCATTTGGTCTTCGCTGCGGGGTCCCCAAGCCGTTACTCGCAAAAGTAGTCTCAGTTATGTGGCAGCTGACACTAACATAAGACCGAGGTGCAAGACCTATTAACGCTATACTCACCTTAGCCTGTTGCAAAGAAAAGTGTTAGATTGTGAGCCAGTACTATGCTGCCTAACAGCAACGTGCATTACAATTATGTAAACATAACTTTTATCCACTGGCCAACTATACAAAGTTTTTGACAAAGCCTTCAATTATAATTCCCTATCTATACCGCCGATCTGTTCATAAGTCTCCTCACTATCCCACAACCCAAACGACATTTCAATACATTCCACTCCCTCTTCAGCCCCAAAGAACAGGCCCACGTGATGGATCCCAGTGCTAGAGAGCTAGCCTCCCATTTCATAGAAAAAAAACAAAAACATCTGAAAATAAATCTCCAGAAACTGCACGGGGAGCCCCGATCCCGGTATCTCTAGCAATGACTCCATAACTCACTATCAATACTAGAACCAACCACAGAGGAAGAAGACTCCAGATTGCTTTTCGCTACTCGCCGCACCACCTGCGTGAACGACCCTCTCCTAAAGGCCCAAGTAAGACCGCATACTCTCCCCCCACTACAGTTACACCTTTGGCCCTACCCTTTGTAGCTATTTTTCCTAGATTACCAGCAAACAGATGAAAGCACACCTAGCAAAAAATGTGAATTAAAACGCATAGGCCTCCTCCATAACCCCTCTAGCCCACCTTTCCATCACCAAACGTGGTGTGCTTTCTACCATTAAATGTAGGTAGAAAAAAATGTTCATTCAATCTGCTGGCTTTCTAGGAGAAACAGAAGGACCATCTAGTATATCTCCTCAATATTGCATACGTAGACAAGCCTAGTTTACAACTTTTAGTCTAATCCTTAATGTAATTGTACATTTTGAAAAAAAAAAAAACACAAGTGCTTCACCGTTAGGATGTATTGGCTCACATTAATGTGGTCGGTGCCTAAAAACTGGACTAAACCTAGAACTGGGCACCGTTAGGTCAGCAAGCGGATGTGGACCCGCTTTACCACAAACTGATTTGGCTTCGGGCTAAATCTGGAGGCAGCACTTAGGATACCCCGGTTTTCACCTCTTGCACCTCAAAGTGGCATTTGGTCTTCGCTGCGGGGTCCCCAAGCCGTTACTCGCAAAAGTAGTCTCAGTTATGTGGCAGCTGACACTAACATAAGACCGAGGTGCAAGACCTATTAACGCTATACTCACCTTAGCCTGTTGCAAAGAAAAGTGTTAGATTGTGAGCCAGTACTATGCTGCCTAACAGCAACGTGCATTACAATTATGTAAACATAACTTTTATCCACTGGCCAACTATACAAAGTTTTTGACAAAGCCTTCAATTATAATTCCCTATCTATACCGCCGATCTGTTCATAAGTCTCCTCACTATCCCACAACCCAAACGACATTTCAATACATTCCACTCCCTCTTCAGCCCCAAAGAACAGGCCCACGTGATGGATCTCAGTGCTAGAGAGCTAGCCTCCCATTTCATAGAAAAAAAACAAAAACATCTGAAAATAAATCTCCAAAAACTGCACGGGGAGCCCCGATCCCGGTATTTCTAGGAATGACTCCATAACTCACTATCAATACTAGAACCAACCACAGAGGAGGAAGACTCCAGATTGCTTTTTGCTACTCGCCCCACCACCTGCATGAGCGACCCTCTCCTAAAGGCCCAAGTAAGACCGCATACTCTCCCCCCACTACAGTTACACCTTTGGCCCTACCCTTTGTAGCTATTTTTCCTAGATTACCAGCAAACAGATGAAAGCACACCTAGCAAAAAATGTGAATTAAAACGCATAGGCCTCCTCCATAACCCCTCTAGCCCACCTTTCCATCACCAAACGTGGTGTGCTTTCTACCATTAAAGGTAGGTAGAAAAAAATGTTCATTCAATCTGCTGGCTTTCTAGGAGAAACAGAAGGACCATCTAGTATATCTCCTCAATATTGCATACGTAGACAAGCCTAGCTTACAACTTTTAGTCTAATCCTTAATGTAATTGTACATTTTGAAAAAAAAAAACACAAGTGCTTCACCGTTAGGATGTATTGGCTCACATTAATGTGGTCAGTGCCTAAAAACTGGACTAAACCTAGAACTGGGCACCGTTAGGTCAGCAAGCGGATGTGGACCCGCTTTACCACAAACTGATTTGGCTTTGGGCTAAATCTGGAGGCAGCACTTAGGATACCCCGGTTTTCACCTCTTGCACCTCAAAGTGGCATTTGGTCTTCGCTGCGGGGTCCCCAAGCCGTTACTCGCAAAAGTAGTCTCAGTTATGTGGCAGCTGACACTAACATAAGACCGAGGTGCAAGACCTATTAACGCTATACTCACCTTAGCCTGTTGCAAAGAAAAGGGTTAGATTGTGAGCCAGTACTATGCTGCCTTACATCAACGTGCATTACAATTATGTAAACATAACTTTTATCCACTGGCCAACTATACAAAGTTTTTGACAAAGCCTTCAATTATAATTCCCTATCTATACCGCCGATCTGTTCATAAGTCTCCTCACTATCCCACAACCCAAACGACTTTTCAATACATTCCACTCCCTCTTCAGCCCCAAAGAACAGGCCCACGTGATGGATCTCAGTGCTAGAGAGCTAGCCTCCCATTTCATAGAAAAAAAACAAAAACATCTGAAAATAAATCTCCAAAAACTGCACGGGGAGCCCCGATCCCGGTATTTCTAGGAATGACTCCATAACTCACTATCAATACTAGAACCAACCACAGAGGAGGAAGACTCCAGATTGCTTTTTGCTACTCGCCCCACCACCTGCATGAGCGACCCTCTCCTAAAGGCCCAAGTAAGACCGCATACTCTCCCCCCACTACAGTTACACCTTTGGCCCTACCCTTTGTAGCTATTTTTCCTAGATTACCAGCAAACAGATGAAAGCACACCTAGCAAAAAATGTGAATTAAAACGCATAGGCCTCCTCCATAACCCCTCTAGCCCACCTTTCCATCACCAAACGTGGTGTGCTTTCTACCATTAAAGGTAGGTAGAAAAAAATGTTCATTCAATCTGCTGGCTTTCTAGGAGAAACAGAAGGACCATCTAGTATATCTCCTCAATATTGCATATGTAGACAAGCCTAGTTTACAACTTTTAGTCTAATCCTTAATGTAATTGTACATTTTGAAAAAAAAAACACAAGTGCTTCACCGTTAGGATGTATTGGCTCACATTAATGTGGTCGGTGCCTAAAAACTGGACTAAACCTAGAACTGGGCACCGTTAGGTCAGCAAGCGGATGTGGACCCGCTTTACCACAAACTGATTTGGCTTTGGGCTAAATCTGGAGGCAGCACTTAGGATACCCCGGTTTTCACCTCTTGCACCTCAAAGTGGCATTTGGTCTTCGCTGCGGAGTCCCCAAGCCGTTACTCGCAAAAGTAGTCTCAGTTATGTGGCAGCTGACACTAACATAAGACCGAGGTGCAAGACCTATTAACGCTATACTCACCTTAGCCTGTTGCAAAGAAAAGGGTTAGATTGTGAGCCAGTACTATGCTGCCTAACGTCAACGGGCATTACAATTATGTAAACATAACTTTTATCCACTGGCCAACTATACAAAGTTTTTGACAAAGCCTTCAATTATAATTCCCTATCTATACCGCCGATCTGTTCATAAGTCTCCTCACTATCCCACAACCCAAACGACTTTTCGATACATTCCACTCCCTCTTCAGCCCCAAAGAACAGGCCCACGTGATGGATCTCAGTGCTAGAGAGCTAGCCTCCCATTTCATAGAAAAAAAACAAAAACATCTGAAAACAAATCTCCAAAAACTGCACGGGGAGCCCCGATCCCAGTATTTCTAGGAATGACTCCATAACTCACTATCAATACTAGAACCAACCACAGAGGAAGAAGACTCCAGATTGCTTTTTGCTACTCGCCCCACCATCTGCATGAGCGACCCTCTCCTAAAGGCCCAAGTAAGACCGCATACTCTCCGCCCACTACAGTTACACCTTTGGCCCTACCCTTTGTAGCTATTTTTCCTAGATTACCAGCAAACAGATGAAAGCACACCTAGCAAAAAATGTGAATTAAAATGCATAGGCCTCCTCCATAACCCCTCTAGCCCACCTTTCCATCACCAAACGTGGTGTGCTTTCTACCATTAAAGGTAGGTAGAAAAAAATGTTCATTCAATCTGTTGGCTTTATAGGAGAAACAGAAGGACCATCCAGTATATCTCCCCAATATTGCATACGTAGACAAGCCTAGTTTACAACTTTTAGTCTAATCCTTAATGTAATTGTACATTTTGAAAAAGAAAAACACAAGTGCTTCACCGTTTAGATGTATTGGCTCACATTAATGTGGTCGGTGCCTAAAAACTGGACTAAACCTGGGCACCGTTAGGTCAGCAAGCGGATGTGGACCCGCTTTACCACAAACTGATTTGGCTTTGGGCTAAATCTGGAGGCAGCACTTAGGATACCCCGGTTTTCACCTCTTGCACCTCAAAGTGGCATTTGGTCTTCGCTGCGGGGTCCCCAAGCCGTTACTCGCAAAAGTAGTCTCAGTTATGTGGCAGCTGACACTAACATAAGACCGAGGTGCAAGACCTATTAACGCTATACTCACCTTAGCCTGTTGCAAAGAAAATGGTTAGATTGTGAGCCAGTACTATGCTGCCTAACATCAACGGGCATTACAATTATGTAAACTTATAACTTTTATCCACTGGCCAACTATACAAAGTTTTTGACAAAGCCTTCAATTATAATTCCCTATCTATACCGCCAATCTTTTCATAAGTCTCCTCACTATCCCACAACCCAAACGACTTTTCGATACATTCCACTCCCTCTTCAGCCACAAAAAAACAGGCCCACGTGATGGATCTCAGTGCTAGAGAGCTAGCCTCCCATTTCATAGAAAAAAAACAAAAACATCTGAAAACAAATCTCCAAAAACTGCACGGGGAGCCCCGATCCCGGTATCTCTAGCAATGACTCCATAACACACTATCAATACTAGAACCAACCACAGAGGAAGAAGTCTCCAGATTGCTTTTCGCTACTCGCCGCACCACCTGCGTGAACGACCCTCTCCTAAAGGCCCAAGTAAGACCGCATACTCTCCCCCCACTACAGTTACACCTTTGGCCCTACCCTTTGTAGCTATTTTTCCTAGATTACCAGCAAACAGATGAAAGCACACCTAGCAAAAAATGTGAATTAAAACGCATAGGCCTCCTCCATAACCCCTCTAGCCCACCTTTCCATCACCAAACGTGGTGTGCTTTCTACCATTAAAGGTAGGTAGAAAAAAATGTTCATTCAATCTGCTGGCTTTCTAGGAGAAACAGAAGGACCATCTAGTATATCTCCTCAATATTGCATACGTAGACAAGCCTAGTTTACAACTTTTAGTCTAATCCTTAATGTAATTGTACATTTTGAAAAAAAAAAACACAAGTGCTTCACCGTTAGGATGTATTGGCTCACATTAATGTGGTCGGTGCCTAAAAACTGGACTAAACCTAGAACTGGGCACCGTTAGGTCAGCAAGCGGATGTGGACCCGCTTTACCACAAACTGATTTGGCTTTGGGCTAAATCTGGAGGCAGCACTTAGGATACCCCGGTTTTCACCTCTTGCACCTCAAAGTGGCATTTGGTCTTCGCTGCGGGGTCCCCAAGCCGTTACTCGCAAAAGTAGTCTCAGTTATGTGGCAGCTGACACTAACATAAGACCGAGGTGCAAGACCTATTAACGCTATACTCACCTTAGCCTGTTGCAAAGAAAAGGGTTAGATTGTGAGCCAGTACTATGCTGCCTAACATCAACGGGCATTACAATTATGTAAACATAACTTTTATCCGCTGGCCAACTATACAAAGTTTTTGACAAAGCCTTCAATTATAATTCCCTATCTATACCGCCGATCTGTTCATAAGTCTCCTCACTATCCCACAACCCAAACGACATTTCAATACATTCCACTCCCTCTTCAGCCCCAAAGAACAGGCCCACGTGATGGATCTCAGTGCTAGAGAGCTAGCCTCCCATTTCATAGAAAAAAAACAAAAACATCTGAAAATAAATCTCCAAAAACTGCACGGGGAGCCCCGATCCCGGTATTTCTAGGAATGACTCCATAACTCACTATCAATACTAGAACCAACCACAGAGGAGGAAGACTCCAGATTGCTTTTTGCTACTCGCCCCACCACCTGCATGAGCGACCCTCTCCTAAAGGCCCAAGTAAGACCGCATACTCTCCCCCCACTACAGTTACACCTTTGGCCCTACCCTTTGTAGCTATTTTTCCTAGATTACCAGCAAACAGATGAAAGCACACCTAGCAAAAAATGTGAATTAAAACGCATAGGCCTCCTCCATAACCCCTCTAGCCCACCTTTCCATCACCAAACGTGGTGTGCTTTCTACCATTAAAGGTAGGTAGAAAAAAATGTTCATTCAATCTGCTGGCTTTCTAGGAGAAACAGAAGGACCATCTAGTATATCTCCTCAATATTGCATACGTAGACAAGCCTAGCTTACAACTTTTAGTCTAATCCTTAATGTAATTGTACATTTTGAAAAAAAAAAACACAAGTGCTTCACCGTTAGGATGTATTGGCTCACATTAATGTGGTCAGTGCCTAAAAACTGGACTAAACCTAGAACTGGGCACCGTTAGGTCAGCAAGCGGATGTGGACCCGCTTTACCACAAACTGATTTGGCTTTGGGCTAAATCTGGAGGCAGCACTTAGGATACCCCGGTTTTCACCTCTTGCACCTCAAAGTGGCATTTGGTCTTCGCTGCGGGGTCCCCAAGCCGTTACTCGCAAAAGTAGTCTCAGTTATGTGGCAGCTGACACTAACATAAGACCGAGGTGCAAGACCTATTAACGCTATACTCACCTTAGCCTGTTGCAAAGAAAAGGGTTAGATTGTGAGCCAGTACTATGCTGCCTTACATCAACGTGCATTACAATTATGTAAACATAACTTTTATCCACTGGCCAACTATACAAAGTTTTTGACAAAGCCTTCAATTATAATTCCCTATCTATACCGCCGATCTGTTCATAAGTCTCCTCACTATCCCACAACCCAAACGACTTTTCAATACATTCCACTCCCTCTTCAGCCCCAAAGAACAGGCCCACGTGATGGATCTCAGTGCTAGAGAGCTAGCCTCCCATTTCATAGAAAAAAAACAAAAACATCTGAAAATAAATCTCCAAAAACTGCACGGGGAGCCCCGATCCCGGTATTTCTAGGAATGACTCCATAACTCACTATCAATACTAGAACCAACCACAGAGGAGGAAGACTCCAGATTGCTTTTTGCTACTCGCCCCACCACCTGCATGAGCGACCCTCTCCTAAAGGCCCAAGTAAGACCGCATACTCTCCCCCCACTACAGTTACACCTTTGGCCCTACCCTTTGTAGCTATTTTTCCTAGATTACCAGCAAACAGATGAAAGCACACCTAGCAAAAAATGTGAATTAAAACGCATAGGCCTCCTCCATAACCCCTCTAGCCCACCTTTCCATCACCAAACGTGGTGTGCTTTCTACCATTAAAGGTAGGTAGAAAAAAATGTTCATTCAATCTGCTGGCTTTCTAGGAGAAACAGAAGGACCATCTAGTATATCTCCTCAATATTGCATACGTAGACAAGCCTAGTTTACAACTTTTAGTCTAATCCTTAATGTAATTGTACATTTTGAAAAAAAAAAACACAAGTGCTTCACCGTTAGGATGTATTGGCTCACATTAATGTGGTCGGTGCCTAAAAACTGGACTAAACCTAGAACTGGGCACCGTTAGGTCAGCAAGCGGATGTGGACCCGCTTTACCACAAACTGATTTGGCTTTGGGCTAAATCTGGAGGCAGCACTTAGGATACCCCGGTTTTCACCTCTTGCACCTCAAAGTGGCATTTGGTCTTCGCTGCGGAGTCCCCAAGCCGTTACTCGCAAAAGTAGTCTCAGTTATGTGGCAGCTGACACTAACATAAGATCGAGGTGCAAGACCTATTAACGCTATACTCACCTTAGCCTGTTGCAAAGAAAAGGGTTAGATTGTGAGCCAGTACTATGCTGCCTAACGTCAACGGGCATTACAATTATGTAAACATAACTTTTATCCACTGGCCAACTATACAAAGTTTTTGACAAAGCCTTCAATTATAATTCCCTATCTATACCGCCGATCTGTTCATAAGTCTCCTCACTATCCCACAACCCAAACGACTTTTCGATACATTCCACTCCCTCTTCAGCCCCAAAGAACAGGCCCACGTGATGGATCTCAGTGCTAGAGAGCTAGCCTCCCATTTCATAGAAAAAAAACAAAAACATCTGAAAACAAATCTCCAAAAACTGCACGGGGAGCCCCGATCCCAGTATTTCTAGGAATGACTCCATAACTCACTATCAATACTAGAACCAACCACAGAGGAAGAAGACTCCAGATTGCTTTTTGCTACTCGCCCCACCATCTGCATGAGCGACCCTCTCCTAAAGGCCCAAGTAAGACCGCATACTCTCCGCCCACTACAGTTACACCTTTGGCCCTACCCTTTGTAGCTATTTTTCCTAGATTACCAGCAAACAGATGAAAGCACACCTAGCAAAAAATGTGAATTAAAATGCATAGGCCTCCTCCATAACCCCTCTAGCCCACCTTTCCATCACCAAACGTGGTGTGCTTTCTACCATTAAAGGTAGGTAGAAAAAAATGTTCATTCAATCTGTTGGCTTTATAGGAGAAACAGAAGGACCATCCAGTATATCTCCCCAATATTGCATACGTAGACAAGCCTAGTTTACAACTTTTAGTCTAATCCTTAATGTAATTGTACATTTTGAAAAAGAAAAACACAAGTGCTTCACCGTTTAGATGTATTGGCTCACATTAATGTGGTCGGTGCCTAAAAACTGGACTAAACCTAGAACTGGGCACCGTTAGGTCAGCAAGCGGATGTGGACCCGCTTTACCACAAACTGATTTGGCTTTGGGCTAAATCTGGAGGCAGCACTTAGGATACCCCGGTTTTCACCTCTTGCACCTCAAAGTGGCATTTGGTCTTCGCTGCGGGGTCCCCAAGCCGTTACTCGCAAAAGTAGTCTCAGTTATGTGGCAGCTGACACTAACATAAGACCGAGGTGCAAGACCTATTAACGCTATACTCACCTTAGCCTGTTGCAAAGAAAATGGTTAGATTGTGAGCCAGTACTATGCTGCCTAACATCAACGGGCATTACAATTATGTAAACTTATAACTTTTATCCACTGGCCAACTATACAAAGTTTTTGACAAAGCCTTCAATTATAATTCCCTATCTATACCGCCAATCTTTTCATAAGTCTCCTCACTATCCCACAACCCAAACGACTTTTCGATACATTCCACTCCCTCTTCAGCCACAAAAAAACAGGCCCACGTGATGGATCTCAGTGCTAGAGAGCTAGCCTCCCATTTCATAGAAAAAAAACAAAAACATCTGAAAACAAATCTCCAAAAACTGCACGGGGAGCCCCGATCCCGGTATCTCTAGCAATGACTCCATAACACACTATCAATACTAGAACCAACCACAGAGGAAGAAGTCTCCAGATTGCTTTTCGCTACTCGCCGCACCACCTGCGTGAACGACCCTCTCCTAAAGGCCCAAGTAAGACCGCATACTCTCCCCCCACTACAGTTACACCTTTGGCCCTACCCTTTGTAGCTATTTTTCCTAGATTACCAGCAAACAGATGAAAGCACACCTAGCAAAAAATGTGAATTAAAACGCATAGGCCTCCTCCATAACCCCTCTAGCCCACCTTTCCATCACCAAACGTGGTGTGCTTTCTACCATTAAAGGTAGGTAGAAAAAAATGTTCATTCAATCTGCTGGCTTTCTAGGAGAAACAGAAGGACCATCTAGTATATCTCCTCAATATTGCATACGTAGACAAGCCTAGTTTACAACTTTTAGTCTAATCCTTAATGTAATTGTACATTTTGAAAAAAAAAAACACAAGTGCTTCACCGTTAGGATGTATTGGCTCACATTAATGTGGTCGGTGCCTAAAAACTGGACTAAACCTAGAACTGGGCACCGTTAGGTCAGCAAGCGGATGTGGACCCGCTTTACCACAAACTGATTTGGCTTTGGGCTAAATCTGGAGGCAGCACTTAGGATACCCCGGTTTTCACCTCTTGCACCTCAAAGTGGCATTTGGTCTTCGCTGCGGAGTCCCCAAGCCGTTACTCGCAAAAGTAGTCTCAGTTATGTGGCAGCTGACACTAACATAAGACCGAGGTGCAAGACCTATTAACGCTATACTCACCTTAGCCTGTTGCAAAGAAAAGGGTTAGATTGTGAGCCAGTACTATGCTGCCTAACGTCAACGGGCATTACAATTATGTAAACATAACTTTTATCCACTGGCCAACTATACAAAGTTTTTGACAAAGCCTTCAATTATAATTCCCTATCTATACCGCCGATCTGTTCATAAGTCTCCTCACTATCCCACAACCCAAACGACTTTTCGATACATTCCACTCCCTCTTCAGCCCCAAAGAACAGGCCCACGTGATGGATCTCAGTGCTAGAGAGCTAGCCTCCCATTTCATAGAAAAAAAACAAAAACATCTGAAAACAAATCTCCAAAAACTGCACGGGGAGCCCCGATCCCGGTATTTCTAGGAATGACTCCATAACTCACTATCAATACTAGAACCAACCACAGAGGAAGAAGACTCCAGATTGCTTTTTGCTACTCGCCCCACCATCTGCATGAGCGACCCTCTCCTAAAGGCCCAAGTAAGACCGCATACTCTCCGCCCACTACAGTTACACCTTTGGCCCTACCCTTTGTAGCTATTTTTCCTAGATTACCAGCAAACAGATGAAAGCACACCTAGCAAAAAATGTGAATTAAAATGCATAGGCCTCCTCCATAACCCCTCTAGCCCACCTTTCCATCACCAAACGTGGTGTGCTTTCTACCATTAAAGGTAGGTAGAAAAAAATGTTCATTCAATCTGTTGGCTTTATAGGAGAAACAGAAGGACCATCCAGTATATCTCCCCAATATTGCATACGTAGACAAGCCTAGTTTACAACTTTTAGTCTAATCCTTAATGTAATTGTACATTTTGAAAAAGAAAAACACAAGTGCTTCACCGTTTAGATGTATTGGCTCACATTAATGTGGTCGGTGCCTAAAAACTGGACTAAACCTAGAACTGGGCACCGTTAGGTCAGCAAGCGGATGTGGACCCGCTTTACCACAAACTGATTTGGCTTTGGGCTAAATCTGGAGGCAGCACTTAGGATACCCCGGTTTTCACCTCTTGCACCTCAAAGTGGCATTTGGTCTTCGCTGCGGGGTCCCCAAGCCGTTACTCGCAAAAGTAGTCTCAGTTATGTGGCAGCTGACACTAACATAAGACCGAGGTGCAAGACCTATTAACGCTATACTCACCTTAGCCTGTTGCAAAGAAAATGGTTAGATTGTGAGCCAGTACTATGCTGCCTAACATCAACGGGCATTACAATTATGTAAACTTATAACTTTTATCCACTGGCCAACTATACAAAGTTTTTGACAAAGCCTTCAATTATAATTCCCTATCTATACCGCCAATCTTTTCATAAGTCTCCTCACTATCCCACAACCCAAACGACTTTTCGATACATTCCACTCCCTCTTCAGCCACAAAAAAACAGGCCCACGTGATGGATCTCAGTGCTAGAGAGCTAGCCTCCCATTTCATAGAAAAAAAACAAAAACATCTGAAAACAAATCTCCAAAAACTGCACGGGGAGCCCCGATCCCGGTATCTCTAGCAATGACTCCATAACACACTATCAATACTAGAACCAACCACAGAGGAAGAAGTCTCCAGATTGCTTTTCGCTACTCGCCGCACCACCTGCGTGAACGACCCTCTCCTAAAGGCCCAAGTAAGACCGCATACTCTCCCCCCACTACAGTTACACCTTTGGCCCTACCCTTTGTAGCTATTTTTCCTAGATTACCAGCAAACAGATGAAAGCACACCTAGCAAAAAATGTGAATTAAAACGCATAGGCCTCCTCCATAACCCCTCTAGCCCACCTTTCCATCACCAAACGTGGTGTGCTTTCTACCATTAAAGGTAGGTAGAAAAAAATGTTCATTCAATCTGCTGGCTTTCTAGGAGAAACAGAAGGACCATCTAGTATATCTCCTCAATATTGCATACGTAGACAAGCCTAGTTTACAACTTTTAGTCTAATCCTTAATGTAATTGTACATTTTGAAAAAAAAAAACACAAGTGCTTCACCGTTAGGATGTATTGGCTCACATTAATGTGGTCGGTGCCTAAAAACTGGACTAAACCTAGAACTGGGCACCGTTAGGTCAGCAAGCGGATGTGGACCCGCTTTACCACAAACTGATTTGGCTTTGGGCTAAATCTGGAGGCAGCACTTAGGATACCCCGGTTTTCACCTCTTGCACCTCAAAGTGGCATTTGGTCTTCGCTGCGGAGTCCCCAAGCCGTTACTCGCAAAAGTAGTCTCAGTTATGTGGCAGCTGACACTAACATAAGACCGAGGTGCAAGACCTATTAACGCTATACTCACCTTAGCCTGTTGCAAAGAAAAGGGTTAGATTGTGAGCCAGTACTATGCTGCCTAACGTCAACGGGCATTACAATTATGTAAACATAACTTTTATCCACTGGCCAACTATACAAAGTTTTTGACAAAGCCTTCAATTATAATTCCCTATCTATACCGCCGATCTGTTCATAAGTCTCCTCACTATCCCACAACCCAAACGACTTTTCGATACATTCCACTCCCTCTTCAGCCCCAAAGAACAGGCCCACGTGATGGATCTCAGTGCTAGAGAGCTAGCCTCCCATTTCATAGAAAAAAAACAAAAACATCTGAAAACAAATCTCCAAAAACTGCACGGGGAGCCCCGATCCCGGTATTTCTAGGAATGACTCCATAACTCACTATCAATACTAGAACCAACCACAGAGGAAGAAGACTCCAGATTGCTTTTTGCTACTCGCCCCACCATCTGCATGAGCGACCCTCTCCTAAAGGCCCAATTAAGACCGCATACTCTCCCCCCACTACAGTTACACCTTTGGCCCTACCCTTTGTAGCTATTTTTCCTAGATTACCAGCAAACAGATGAAAGCACACCTAGCAAAAAATGTGAATTAAAATGCATAGGCCTCCTCCATAACCCCTCTAGCCCACCTTTCCATCACCAAACGTGGTGTGCTTTCTACCATTAAAGGTAGGTAGAAAAAAATGTTCATTCAATCTGCTGGCTTTATAGGAGAAACAGAAGGACCATCTAGTATATCTCCTCAATATTGCATACGTAGACAAGCCTAGTTTACAACTTTTAGTCTAATCCTTAATGTAATTGTACATTTTGAAAAAGAAAAACACAAGTGCTTCACCGTTTAGATGTATTGGCTCACATTAATGTGGTCGGTGCCTAAAAACTGGACTAAACCTAGAACTGGGCACCGTTAGGTCAGCAAGCGGATGTGGACCCGCTTTACCACAAACTGATTTGGCTTTGGGCTAAATCTGGAGGCAGCACTTAGGATACCCCGGTTTTCACCTCTTGCACCTCAAAGTGGCATTTGGTCTTCGCTGCGGGGTCCCCAAGCCGTTACTCGCAAAAGTAGTCTCAGTTATGTGGCAGCTGACACTAACATAAGACCGAGGTGCAAGACCTATTAACGCTATACTCACCTTAGCCTGTTGCAAAGAAAATGGTTAGATTGTGAGCCAGTACTATGCTGCCTAACATCAACGGGCATTACAATTATGTAAACTTATAACTTTTATCCACTGGCCAACTATACAAAGTTTTTGACAAAGCCTTCAATTATAATTCCCTATCTATACCGCCAATCTTTTCATAAGTCTCCTCACTATCCCACAACCCAAACGACTTTTCGATACATTCCACTCCCTCTTCAGCCCCAAAGAACAGGCCCACGTGATGGATCTCAGTGCTAGAGAGCTAGCCTCCCATTTCATAGAAAAAAAACAAAAACATCTGAAAATAAATCTCCAAAAACTGCACGGGGAGCCCCGATCCCAGTATTTCTAGAAATGACTCCATAACTCACTATCAATACTAGAACCAACCACAGAGGAAGAAGACTCCAGATTGCTTTTTGCTACTCGCCCCACCATCTGCATGAGCGACCCTCTCCTAAAGGCCCAAGTAAGACCGCATACTCTCCCCCCACTACAGTTACACCTTTGGCCCTACCCTTTGTAGCTATTTTTCCTAGATTACCAGCAAACAGATGAAAGCACACCTAGCAAAAAATGAGAATTAAAACGCATAGGCCTCCTCCATAACCCCTCTAGCCCACCTTTCCATCACCAAACGTGGTGTGCTTTCTACCATTAAAGGTAGGTAGAAAAAAATGTTCATTCAATCTGCTGGCTTTCTAGGAGAAACAGAAGGACCATCTAGTATATCTCCTCAATATTGCATACGTAGACAAGCCTAGTTTACAACTTTTAGTCTAATCCTTAATGTAATTGTACATTTTGAAAAAAAAAACACAAGTGCTTCACCGTTAGGATGTATTGGCTCACATTAATGTGGTCGGTGCCTAAAAACTGGACTAAACCTAGAACTGGGCACCGTTAGGTCAGCAAGCGGATGTGGACCCGCTTTACCACAAACTGATTTGGCTTTGGGCTAAATCTGGAGGCAGCACTTAGGATACCCCGGTTTTCACCTCTTGCACCTCAAAGTGGCATTTGGTCTTCGCTGCGGAGTCCCCAAGCCGTTACTCGCAAAAGTAGTCTCAGTTATGTGGCAGCTGACACTAACATAAGACCGAGGTGCAAGACCTATTAACGCTATACTCACCTTAGCCTGTTGCAAAGAAAAGGGTTAGATTGTGAGCCAGTACTATGCTGCCTAACGTCAACGGGCATTACAATTATGTAAACATAACTTTTATCCACTGGCCAACTATACAAAGTTTTTGACAAAGCCTTCAATTATAATTCCCTATCTATACCGCCGATCTGTTCATAAGTCTCCTCACTATCCCACAACCCAAACGACTTTTCGATACATTCCACTCCCTCTTCAGCCCCAAAGAACAGGCCCACGTGATGGATCTCAGTGCTAGAGAGCTAGCCTCCCATTTCATAGAAAAAAAACAAAAACATCTGAAAACAAATCTCCAAAAACTGCACGGGGAGCCCCGATCCCGGTATTTCTAGGAATGACTCCATAACTCACTATCAATACTAGAACCAACCACAGAGGAAGAAGACTCCAGATTGCTTTTTGCTACTCGCCCCACCATCTGCATGAGCGACCCTCTCCTAAAGGCCCAAGTAAGACCGCATACTCTCCCCCCACTACAGTTACACCTTTGGCCCTACCCTTTGTAGCTATTTTTCCTAGATTACCAGCAAACAGATGAAAGCACACCTAGCAAAAAATGTGAATTAAAATGCATAGGCCTCCTCCATAACCCCTCTAGCCCACCTTTCCATCACCAAACGTGGTGTGCTTTCTACCATTAAAGGTAGGTAGAAAAAAATGTTCATTCAATCTGCTGGCTTTATAGGAGAAACAGAAGGACCATCTAGTATATCTCCTCAATATTGCATACGTAGACAAGCCTAGTTTACAACTTTTAGTCTAATCCTTAATGTAATTGTACATTTTGAAAAAGAAAAACACAAGTGCTTCACCGTTAGGATGTATTGGCTCACATTAATGTGGTCGGTGCCTAAAAACTGGACTAAACCTAGAACTGGGCACCGTTAGGTCAGCAAGCGGATGTGGACCCGCTTTACCACAAACTGATTTGGCTTTGGGCTAAATCTGGAGGCAGCACTTAGGATACCCCGGTTTTCACCTCTTGCACCTCAAAGTGGCATTTGGTCTTCGCTGCGGGGTCCCCAAGCCGTTACTCGCAAAAGTAGTCTCAGTTATGTGGCAGCTGACACTAACATAAGACCGAGGTGCAAGACCTATTAACGCTATACTCACCTTAGCCTGTTGCAAAGAAAATGGTTAGATTGTGAGCCAGTACTATGCTGCCTAACATCAACGGGCATTACAATTATGTAAACTTATAACTTTTATCCACTGGCCAACTATACAAAGTTTTTGACAAAGCCTTCAATTATAATTCCCTATCTATACCGCCAATCTTTTCATAAGTCTCCTCACTATCCCACAACCCAAACGACTTTTCGATACATTCCACTCCCTCTTCAGCCCCAAAGAACAGGCCCACGTGATGGATCTCAGTGCTAGAGAGCTAGCCTCCCATTTCATAGAAAAAAAACAAAAACATCTGAAAATAAATCTCCAAAAACTGCACGGGGAGCCCCGATCCCAGTATTTCTAGAAATGACTCCATAACTCACTATCAATACTAGAACCAACCACAGAGGAAGAAGACTCCAGATTGCTTTTTGCTACTCGCCCCACCATCTGCATGAGCGACCCTCTCCTAAAGGCCCAAGTAAGACCGCATACTCTCCCCCCACTACAGTTACACCTTTGGCCCTACCCTTTGTAGCTATTTTTCCTAGATTACCAGCAAACAGATGAAAGCACACCTAGCAAAAAATGTGAATTAAAATGCATAGGCCTCCTCCATAACCCCTCTAGCCCACCTTTCCATCACCAAACGTGGTGTGCTTTCTACCATTAAAGGTAGGTAGAAAAAAATGTTCATTCAATCTGCTGGCTTTATAGGAGAAACAGAAGGACCATCTAGTATATCTCCTCAATATTGCATACGTAGACAAGCCTAGTTTACAACTTTTAGTCTAATCCTTAATGTAATTGTACATTTTGAAAAAGAAAAACACAAGTGCTTCACCGTTTAGATGTATTGGCTCACATTAATGTGGTCGGTGCCTAAAAACTGGACTAAACCTAGAACTGGGCACCGTTAGGTCAGCAAGCGGATGTGGACCCGCTTTACCACAAACTGATTTGGCTTTGGGCTAAATCTGGAGGCAGCACTTAGGATACCCCGGTTTTCACCTCTTGCACCTCAAAGTGGCATTTGGTCTTCGCTGCGGGGTCCCCAAGCCGTTACTCGCAAAAGTAGTCTCAGTTATGTGGCAGCTGACACTAACATAAGACCGAGGTGCAAGACCTATTAACGCTATACTCACCTTAGCCTGTTGCAAAGAAAAGGGTTAGATTGTGAGCCAGTACTATGCTGCCTAACGTCAACGGGCATTACAATTATGTAAACATAACTTTTATCCACTGGCCAACTATACAAAGTTTTTGACAAAGCCTTCAATTATAATTCCCTATCTATACCGCCGATCTGTTCATAAGTCTCCTCACTATCCCACAACCCAAACGACTTTTCGATACATTCCACTCCCTCTTCAGCCCCAAAGAACAGGCCCACGTGATGGATCTCAGTGCTAGAGAGCTAGCCTCCCATTTCATAGAAAAAAAACAAAAACATCTGAAAACAAATCTCCAAAAACTGCACGGGGAGCCCCGATCCCGGTATTTCTAGGAATGACTCCATAACTCACTATCAATACTAGAACCAACCACAGAGGAAGAAGACTCCAGATTGCTTTTTGCTACTCGCCCCACCATCTGCATGAGCGACCCTCTCCTAAAGGCCCAAGTAAGACCGCATACTCTCCGCCCACTACAGTTACACCTTTGGCCCTACCCTTTGTAGCTATTTTTCCTAGATTACCAGCAAACAGATGAAAGCACACCTAGCAAAAAATGTGAATTAAAATGCATAGGCCTCCTCCATAACCCCTCTAGCCCACCTTTCCATCACCAAACGTGGTGTGCTTTCTACCATTAAAGGTAGGTAGAAAAAAATGTTCATTCAATCTGCTGGCTTTATAGGAGAAACAGAAGGACCATCTAGTATATCTCCTCAATATTGCATACGTAGACAAGCCTAGTTTACAACTTTTAGTCTAATCCTTAATGTAATTGTACATTTTGAAAAAGAAAAACACAAGTGCTTCACCGTTTAGATGTATTGGCTCACATTAATGTGGTCGGTGCCTAAAAACTGGACTAAACCTAGAACTGGGCACCGTTAGGTCAGCAAGCGGATGTGGACCCGCTTTACCACAAACTGATTTGGCTTTGGGCTAAATCTGGAGGCAGCACTTAGGATACCCCGGTTTTCACCTCTTGCACCTCAAAGTGGCATTTGGTCTTCGCTGCGGGGTCCCCAAGCCGTTACTCGCAAAAGTAGTCTCAGTTATGTGGCAGCTGACACTAACATAAGACCGAGGTGCAAGACCTATTAACGCTATACTCACCTTAGCCTGTTGCAAAGAAAAGGGTTAGATTGTGAGCCAGTACTATGCTGCCTAACATCAACGGGCATTACAATTATGTAAACATAACTTTTATCCACTGGCCAACTATACAAAGTTTTTGACAAAGCCTTCAATTATAATTCCCTATCTATACCGCCGATCTGTTCATAAGTCTCCTCACTATCCCACAACCCAAACGACTTTTCGATACATTCCACTCCCTCTTCAGCCCCAAAAAACAGGCCCACGTGATGGATCTCAGTGCTAGAGAGCTAGCCTCCCATTTCATAGAAAAAAAACAAAAACATCTGAAAATAAATCTCCAGAAACTGCACGGGGAGCCCCGATCCCGGTATCTCTAGCAATGACTCCATAACTCACTATCAATACTAGAACCAACCACAGAGGAAGAAGTCTCCAGATTGCTTTTCGCTACTCGCCGCACCACCTGCGTGAACGACCCTCTCCTAAAGGCCCAAGTAAGACCGCATACTCTCCCCCCACTACAGTTACACCTTTGGCCCTACCCTTTGTAGCTATTTTTCCTAGATTACCAGCAAACAGATGAAAGCACACCTAGCAAAAAATGTGAATTAAAACGCATAGGCCTCCTCCATAACCCCTCTAGCCCACCTTTCCATCACCAAACGTGGTGTGCTTTCTACCATTAAATGTAGGTAGAAAAAAATGTTCATTCAATCTGCTGGCTTTCTAGGAGAAACAGAAGGACCATCTAGTATATCTCCTCAATATTGCATACGTAGACAAGCCTAGTTTACAACTTTTAGTCTAATCCTTAATGTAATTGTACATTTTGAAAAAAAAAAAACACAAGTGCTTCACCGTTAGGATGTATTGGCTCACATTAATGTGGTCGGTGCCTAAAAACTGGACTAAACCTAGAACTGGGCACCGTTAGGTCAGCAAGCGGATGTGGACCCGCTTTACCACAAACTGATTTGGCTTCGGGCTAAATCTGGAGGCAGCACTTAGGATACCCCGGTTTTCACCTCTTGCACCTCAAAGTGGCATTTGGTCTTCGCTGCGGGGTCCCCAAGCCGTTACTCGCAAAAGTAGTCTCAGTTATGTGGCAGCTGACACTAACATAAGACCGAGGTGCAAGACCTATTAACGCTATACTCACCTTAGCCTGTTGCAAAGAAAAGGGTTAGATTGTGAGCCAGTACTATGCTGCCTAACATCAACGGGCATTACAATTATGTAAACATAACTTTTATCCACTGGCCAACTATACAAAGTTTTTGACAAAGCCTTCAATTATAATTCCCTATCTATACCGCCGATCTGTTCATAAGTCTCCTCACTATCCCACAACCCAAACGACTTTTCGATACATTCCACTCCCTCTTCAGCCCCAAAAAACAGGCCCACGTGATGGATCTCAGTGCTAGAGAGCTAGCCTCCCATTTCATAGAAAAAAAACAAAAACATCTGAAAATAAATCTCCAGAAACTGCACGGGGAGCCCCGATCCCGGTATCTCTAGCAATGACTCCATAACTCACTATCAATACTAGAACCAACCACAGAGGAAGAAGTCTCCAGATTGCTTTTCGCTACTCGCCGCACCACCTGCGTGAACGACCCTCTCCTAAAGGCCCAAGTAAGACCGCATACTCTCCCCCCACTACAGTTACACCTTTGGCCCTACCCTTTGTAGCTATTTTTCCTAGATTACCAGCAAACAGATGAAAGCACACCTAGCAAAAAATGTGAATTAAAACGCATAGGCCTCCTCCATAACCCCTCTAGCCCACCTTTCCATCACCAAACGTGGTGTGCTTTCTACCATTAAATGTAGGTAGAAAAAAATGTTCATTCAATCTGCTGGCTTTCTAGGAGAAACAGAAGGACCATCTAGTATATCTCCTCAATATTGCATACGTAGACAAGCCTAGTTTACAACTTTTAGTCTAATCCTTAATGTAATTGTACATTTTGAAAAAAAAAAAACACAAGTGCTTCACCGTTAGGATGTATTGGCTCACATTAATGTGGTCGGTGCCTAAAAACTGGACTAAACCTAGAACTGGGCACCGTTAGGTCAGCAAGCCGATGTGGACCCGCTTTACCACAAACTGATTTGGCTTCGGGCTAAATCTGGAGGCAGCACTTAGGATACCCCGGTTTTCACCTCTTGCACCTCAAAGTGGCATTTGGTCTTCGCTGCGGGGTCCCCAAGCCGTTACTCGCAAAAGTAGTCTCAGTTATGTGGCAGCTGACACTAACATAAGACCGAGGTGCAAGACCTATTAACGCTATACTCACCTTAGCCTGTTGCAAAGAAAAGGGTTAGATTGTGAGCCAGTACTATGCTGCCTAACGTCAACGGGCATTACAATTATGTAAACATAACTTTTATCCACTGGCCAACTATACAAAGTTTTTGACAAAGCCTTCAATTATAATTCCCTATCTATACCGCCGATCTGTTCATAAGTCTCCTCACTATCCCACAACCCAAACGACTTTTCGATACATTCCACTCCCTCTTCAGCCCCAAAGAACAGGCCCACGTGATGGATCTCAGTGCTAGAGAGCTAGCCTCCCATTTCATAGAAAAAAAACAAAAACATCTGAAAACAAATCTCCAAAAACTGCACGGGGAGCCCCGATCCCGGTATTTCTAGGAATGACTCCATAACTCACTATCAATACTAGAACCAACCACAGAGGAAGAAGACTCCAGATTGCTTTTTGCTACTCGCCCCACCATCTGCATGAGCGACCCTCTCCTAAAGGCCCAAGTAAGACCGCATACTCTCCGCCCACTACAGTTACACCTTTGGCCCTACCCTTTGTAGCTATTTTTCCTAGATTACCAGCAAACAGATGAAAGCACACCTAGCAAAAAATGTGAATTAAAATGCATAGGCCTCCTCCATAACCCCTCTAGCCCACCTTTCCATCACCAAACGTGGTGTGCTTTCTACCATTAAAGGTAGGTAGAAAAAAATGTTCATTCAATCTGCTGGCTTTATAGGAGAAACAGAAGGACCATCTAGTATATCTCCTCAATATTGCATACGTAGACAAGCCTAGTTTACAACTTTTAGTCTAATCCTTAATGTAATTGTACATTTTGAAAAAGAAAAACACAAGTGCTTCACCGTTTAGATGTATTGGCTCACATTAATGTGGTCGGTGCCTAAAAACTGGACTAAACCTAGAACTGGGCACCGTTAGGTCAGCAAGCGGATGTGGACCCGCTTTACCACAAACTGATTTGGCTTTGGGCTAAATCTGGAGGCAGCACTTAGGATACCCCGGTTTTCACCTCTTGCACCTCAAAGTGGCATTTGGTCTTCGCTGCGGGGTCCCCAAGCCGTTACTCGCAAAAGTAGTCTCAGTTATGTGGCAGCTGACACTAACATAAGACCGAGGTGCAAGACCTATTAACGCTATACTCACCTTAGCCTGTTGCAAAGAAAAGGGTTAGATTGTGAGCCAGTACTATGCTGCCTAACATCAACGGGCATTACAATTATGTAAACATAACTTTTATCCACTGGCCAACTATACAAAGTTTTTGACAAAGCCTTCAATTATAATTCCCTATCTATACCGCCGATCTGTTCATAAGTCTCCTCACTATCCCACAACCCAAACGACTTTTCGATACATTCCACTCCCTCTTCAGCCCCAAAAAACAGGCCCACGTGATGGATCTCAGTGCTAGAGAGCTAGCCTCCCATTTCATAGAAAAAAAACAAAAACATCTGAAAATAAATCTCCAGAAACTGCACGGGGAGCCCCGATCCCGGTATCTCTAGCAATGACTCCATAACTCACTATCAATACTAGAACCAACCACAGAGGAAGAAGTCTCCAGATTGCTTTTCGCTACTCGCCGCACCACCTGCGTGAACGACCCTCTCCTAAAGGCCCAAGTAAGACCGCATACTCTCCCCCCACTACAGTTACACCTTTGGCCCTACCCTTTGTAGCTATTTTTCCTAGATTACCAGCAAACAGATGAAAGCACACCTAGCAAAAAATGTGAATTAAAACGCATAGGCCTCCTCCATAACCCCTCTAGCCCACCTTTCCATCACCAAACGTGGTGTGCTTTCTACCATTAAATGTAGGTAGAAAAAAATGTTCATTCAATCTGCTGGCTTTCTAGGAGAAACAGAAGGACCATCTAGTATATCTCCTCAATATTGCATACGTAGACAAGCCTAGTTTACAACTTTTAGTCTAATCCTTAAAGGGGTGGTCTCGCGAAACCAAGTGGGGTTATACACTTCCGTATGGCCATATTAATGCACTTTGTAATGTACATTGTGCATTAAATATGAGCCATACAGAAGTTATTCCACTTACCTGTTCCGTTGCTAGCGTCCTCGTCTCCATGGTTCCGTCTAAATTCGCTGGCAGCTTGCTTTTTTAGACGCGCTTGCGCAGTCCGGTCTTCTCCATTCAGCACGAGCCGCTTCAGTGTGCTCCCCGCTACAGCTCTTCTGCGCATGCGCAGACGAGCTGTCACTGCTCGGGAGCGCGCTGAAGCGGCCATTCTGCACCATCCTCTGTTAGAGGAAGGTGCAGAAACTGGAGCTGCCCAGCGGAGAAGACCAGCCCAGCCCAGCCCAGCCCAGCCCAGCCCAGCCGCCCCGAGAAGCCTCCCAGGTAAGTGATGGGTCGGGGGGGGGGCTGCCGCTGCGCCGGGCTGCGCCGGGGGGGGCTGTCGCTAGGCCGGGGGGGCTGCCGCTGCGCCGGGGGAGCTAGCGCTAGGCCGGGGGGGCTGTCGCTGCGATGGGGGGGGCTGTCGCTAGGCCGGGGGGGCTGTCGCTAGGCCGGGGGGGCTGCCGCTGCGCCGGGGGAGCTAGCGCTAGGCCGGGGGGGCTGCCGCTGCGCCGGGGGAGCTAGCGCTAGGCCGGGGGGGCTGTCGCTGCGATGGGGGGGGCTGTCGCTAGGCCGGGGGGGCTGCCGCTGCGCCGGGGGAGCTAGCGCTAGGCCGGGGGGGCTGTCGCTGCGATGGGGGGGGCTGTCGCTAGGCCGGGGGGGCTGCCGCTGCGCCGGGGGAGCTAGCGCTAGGCCGGGGGGGCTGTCGCTGCGACGGGGGGGGCTGTCGCTAGGCCGGGGGGGCTGTCGCTGCGCCGGGGGAACTAGCGCTGGGGAGCCGGGGGCTAGCGCCGCTTACCTGCTGCCTGGCGGTGGGCGTCTGGTCGGCGGCTGCGATGCGTCCGGTTGCCATGGAGACACAGCTGGCGGCGTCTCGGGAGCGCGCACGTCGGGCTGAAGCAAGGGCTGTACACTTTGGGAGAAGAACCGGCGGCCATCTTTGGAAAAGTTTTTAAAAGTTGCTGAAACGCTGGAACAGTGAGTAGAAACCGGCTTTAAAAGTCATTTAAACGGGTGCTTAGTTTTGTATGCTGAATAAGGGGGACTGGGCAAAAAAAAAAATTAACTGCTTCCTCGAGACATCTCCTTTAATGTAATTGTACATTTTGAAAAAAAAAAAACACAAGTGCTTCACCGTTAGGATGTATTGGCTCACATTAATGTGGTCGGTGCCTAAAAACTGGACTAAACCTAGAACTGGGCACCGTTAGGTCAGCAAGCGGATGTGGACCCGCTTTACCACAAACTGATTTGGCTTCGGGCTAAATCTGGAGGCAGCACTTAGGATACCCCGGTTTTCACCTCTTGCACCTCAAAGTGGCATTTGGTCTTCGCTGCGGGGTCCCCAAGCCGTTACTCGCAAAAGTAGTCTCAGTTATGTGGCAGCTGACACTAACATAAGACCGAGGTGCAAGACCTATTAACGCTATACTCACCTTAGCCTGTTGCAAAGAAAAGTGTTAGATTGTGAGCCAGTACTATGCTGCCTAACAGCAACGTGCATTACAATTATGTAAACATAACTTTTATCCACTGGCCAACTATACAAAGTTTTTGACAAAGCCTTCAATTATAATTCCCTATCTATACCGCCGATCTGTTCATAAGTCTCCTCACTATCCCACAACCCAAACGACTTTTCAATACATTCCACTCCCTCTTCAGCCCCAAAGAACAGGCCCACGTGATGGATCTCAGTGCTAGAGAGCTAGCCTCCCATTTCATAGAAAAAAAACAAAAACATCTGAAAATAAATCTCCAAAAACTGCACGGGGAGCCCCGATCCCGGTATTTCTAGGAATGACTCCATAACTCACTATCAATACTAGAACCAACCACAGAGGAGGAAGACTCCAGATTGCTTTTTGCTACTCGCCCCACCACCTGCATGAGCGACCCTCTCCTAAAGGCCCAAGTAAGACCGCATACTCTCCCCCCACTACAGTTACACCTTTGGCCCTACCCTTTGTAGCTATTTTTCCTAGATTACCAGCAAACAGATGAAAGCACACCTAGCAAAAAATGTGAATTAAAACGCATAGGCCTCCTCCATAAGCCCTCTAGCCCACCTTTCCATCACCAAACGTGGTGTGCTTTCTACCATTAAAGGTAGGTAGAAAAAAATGTTCATTCAATCTGCTGGCTTTCTAGGAGAAACAGAAGGACCATCTAGTATATCTCCTCAATATTGCATACGTAGACAAGCCTAGCTTACAACTTTTAGTCTAATCCTTAATGTAATTGTACATTTTGAAAAAAAAAAACACAAGTGCTTCACCGTTAGGATGTATTGGCTCACATTAATGTGGTCGGTGCCTAAAAACTGGACTAAACCTAGAACTGGGCACCGTTAGGTCAGCAAGCGGATGTGGACCCGCTTTACCACAAACTGATTTGGCTTTGGGCTAAATCTGGAGGCAGCACTTAGGATACCCCGGTTTTCACCTCTTGCACCTCAAAGTGGCATTTGGTCTTCGCTGCGGGGTCCCCAAGCCGTTACTCGCAAAAGTAGTCTCAGTTATGTGGCAGCTGACACTAACATAAGACCGAGGTGCAAGACCTATTAACGCTATACTCACCTTAGCCTGTTGCAAAGAAAAGGGTTAGATTGTGAGCCAGTACTATGCTGCCTTACATCAACGTGCATTACAATTATGTAAACATAACTTTTATCCACTGGCCAACTATACAAAGTTTTTGACAAAGCCTTCAATTATAATTCCCTATCTATACCGCCGATCTGTTCATAAGTCTCCTCACTATCCCACAACCCAAACGACTTTTCAATACATTCCACTCCCTCTTCAGCCCCAAAGAACAGGCCCACGTGATGGATCTCAGTGCTAGAGAGCTAGCCTCCCATTTCATAGAAAAAAAACAAAAACATCTGAAAATAAATCTCCAAAAACTGCACGGGGAGCCCCGATCCCGGTATTTCTAGGAATGACTCCATAACTCACTATCAATACTAGAACCAACCACAGAGGAGGAAGACTCCAGATTGCTTTTTGCTACTCGCCCCACCACCTGCATGAGCGACCCTCTCCTAAAGGCCCAAGTAAGACCGCATACTCTCCCCCCACTACAGTTACACCTTTGGCCCTACCCTTTGTAGCTATTTTTCCTAGATTACCAGCAAACAGATGAAAGCACACCTAGCAAAAAATGTGAATTAAAACGCATAGGCCTCCTCCATAACCCCTCTAGCCCACCTTTCCATCACCAAACGTGGTGTGCTTTCTACCATTAAAGGTAGGTAGAAAAAAATGTTCATTCAATCTGCTGGCTTTCTAGGAGAAACAGAAGGACCATCTAGTATATCTCCTCAATATTGCATACGTAGACAAGCCTAGCTTACAACTTTTAGTCTAATCCTTAATGTAATTGTACATTTTGAAAAAAAAAAACACAAGTGCTTCACCGTTAGGATGTATTGGCTCACATTAATGTGGTCGGTGCCTAAAAACTGGACTAAACCTAGAACTGGGCACCGTTAGGTCAGCAAGCGGATGTGGACCCGCTTTACCACAAACTGATTTGGCTTTGGGCTAAATCTGGAGGCAGCACTTAGGATACCCCGGTTTTCACCTCTTGCACCTCAAAGTGGCATTTGGTCTTCGCTGCGGGGTCCCCAAGCCGTTACTCGCAAAAGTAGTCTCAGTTATGTGGCAGCTGACACTAACATAAGACCGAGGTGCAAGACCTATTAACGCTATACTCACCTTAGCCTGTTGCAAAGAAAAGGGTTAGATTGTGAGCCAGTACTATGCTGCCTAACATCAACGGGCATTACAATTATGTAAACATAACTTTTATCCACTGGCCAACTATACAAAGTTTTTGACAAAGCCTTCAATTATAATTCCCTATCTATACCGCCGATCTGTTCATAAGTCTCCTCACTATCCCACAACCCAAACGACTTTTCGATACATTCCACTCCCTCTTCAGCCCCAAAGAACAGGCCCACGTGATGGATCTCAGTGCTAGAGAGCTAGCCTCCCATTTCATAGAAAAAAAACAAAAACATCTGAAAACAAATCTCCAAAAACTGCACGGGAAGCCCCGATCCCGGTATCTCTAGCAATGACTCCATAACTCACTATCAATACTAGAACCAACCACAGAGGAAGAAGTCTCCAGATTGCTTTTCGCTACTCGCCGCACCACCTGCGTGAACGACCCTCTCCTAAAGGCCCAAGTAAGACCGCATACTCTCCCCCCACTACAGTTACACCTTTGGCCCTACCCTTTGTAGCTATTTTTCCTAGATTACCAGCAAACAGATGAAAGCACACCTAGCAAAAAATGTGAATTAAAACGCATAGGCCTCCTCCATAAACCCTCTAGCCCACCTTTCCATCACCAAACGTGGTGTGCTTTCTACCATTAAAGGTAGGTAGAAAAAAATGTTCATTCAATCTGCTGGCTTTCTAGGAGAAACAGAAGGACCATCTAGTATATCTCCTCAATATTGCATACGTAGACAAGCCTAGTTTACAACTTTTAGTCTAATCCTTAATGTAATTGTACATTTTGAAAAAAAAAAACACAAGCACTTCACCGTTAGGATGTATTGGCTCACATTAATGTGGTCGGTGCCTAAAAACTGGACTAAACCTAGAACTGGGCACCGTTAGGTTAGCAAGCGGATGTGGACCCACTTTACCACAAACTGATTTGGCTTTGGGCTAAATCTGGAGGCAGCACTTAGGATACCCCGGTTTTCACCTCTTGCACCTCAAAGTGGCATCTGGTCTTCGCTGCGGGGTCCCCAAGCCGTTACTCGCAAAAGTAGTCTCAGTTATGTGGCAGCTGACACTAACATAAGACCGAGGTGCAAGACCTATTAACGCTATACTCACCTTAGCCTGTTGCAAAGAAAAGGGTTAGATTGTGAGCCAGTACTATGCTGCCTAACAGCAACGTGCATTACAATTATGTAAACATAACTTTTATCCACTGGCCAACTATACAAAGTTTTTGACAAAGCCTTCAATTATAATTCCCTATCTATACCGCCGATCTGTTCATAAGTCTCCTCACTATCCCACAACCCAAACGACTTTTCAATACATTCCACTCCCTCTTCAGCCCCAAAGAACAGGCCCACGTGATGGATCTCAGTGCTAGAGAGCTAGCCTCCCATTTCATAGAAAAAAAACAAAAACATCTGAAAACAAATCTCCAAAAACTGCACGGGGAGCCCCGATCCCGGTATCTCTAGCAATGACTCCATAACTCACTATCAATACTAGAACCAACCACAGAGGAAGAAGCCTCCAGATTGCTTTTCGCTACTCGCCGCACCACCTGCGTGAACGACCCTCTGCTAAAGGCCCAAGTAAGACCGCATACTCTCCCCCCACTACAGTTACACCTTTGGCCCTACCCTTTGTAGCTATTTTTCCTAGATTACCAGCAAACAGATGAAAGCACACCTAGCAAAAAATGTGAATTAAAACGCATAGGCCTCCTCCATAACCCCTCTAGCCCACCTTTCCATCACCAAACGTGGTGTGCTTTCTACCATTAAAGGTAGGTAGAAAAAAATGTTCATTCAATCTGCTGGCTTTCTAGGAGAAACAGAAGGACCATCTAGTATATCTCCTCAATATTGCATACGTAGACAAGCCTAGTTTACAACTTTTAGTCTAATCCTTAATGTAATTGTACATTTTGAAAAAAAAAAAACACAAGCACTTCACCGTTAGAATGTATTGGCTCACATTAATGTGGTCGGTGCCTAAAAACTGGACTAAACCTAGAACTGGGCACCGTTAGGTCAGCAAGCGGATGTGGACCCGCTTTACCACAAACTGATTTGGCTTTGGGCTAAATCTGGAGGCAGCACTTAGGATACCCCGGTTTTCACCTCTTGCACCTCAAAGTGGCATCTGGTCTTCGCTGCGGGGTCCCCAAGCCGTTACTCGCAAAAGTAGTCTCAGTTATGTGGCAGCTGACACTAACATAAGACCGAGGTGCAAGACCTATTAACGCTATACTCACCTTAGCCTGTTGCAAAGAAAAGGGTTAGATTGTGAGCCAGTACTATGCTGCCTAACAGCAACGGGCATTACAATTATGTAAACATAACTTTTATCCACTGGCCAACTATACAAAGTTTTTGACAAAGCCTTCAATTATAATTCCCTATCTATACCGCCGATCTGTTCATAAGTCTCCTCACTATCCCACAACCCAAACGACTTTTCAATACATTCCACTCCCTCTTCAGCCCCAAAGAACAGGCCCACGTGATGGATCTCAGTGCTAGAGAGCTAGCCTCCCATTTCATAGAAAAAAAACAAAAACATCTGAAAATAAATCTCCAAAAACTGCACGGGGAGCCCCGATCCCGGTATTTCTAGGAATGACTCCATAACTCACTATCAATACTAGAACCAACCACAGAGGAGGAAGACTCCAGATTGCTTTTTGCTACTCGCCCCACCACCTGCATGAGCGACCCTCTCCTAAAGGCCCAAGTAAGACCGCATACTCTCCCCCCACTACAGTTACACCTTTGGCCCTACCCTTTGTAGCTATTTTTCCTAGATTACCAGCAAACAGATGAAAGCACACCTAGCAAAAAATGTGAATTAAAACGCATAGGCCTCCTCCATAAGCCCTCTAGCCCACCTTTCCATCACCAAACGTGGTGTGCTTTCTACCATTAAAGGTAGGTAGAAAAAAATGTTCATTCAATCTGCTGGCTTTCTAGGAGAAACAGAAGGACCATCTAGTATATCTCCTCAATATTGCATACGTAGACAAGCCTAGCTTACAACTTTTAGTCTAATCCTTAATGTAATTGTACATTTTGAAAAAAAAAAACACAAGTGCTTCACCGTTAGGATGTATTGGCTCACATTAATGTGGTCGGTGCCTAAAAACTGGACTAAACCTAGAACTGGGCACCGTTAGGTCAGCAAGCGGATGTGGACCCGCTTTACCACAAACTGATTTGGCTTTGGGCTAAATCTGGAGGCAGCACTTAGGATACCCCGGTTTTCACCTCTTGCACCTCAAAGTGGCATTTGGTCTTCGCTGCGGGGTCCCCAAGCCGTTACTCGCAAAAGTAGTCTCAGTTATGTGGCAGCTGACACTAACATAAGACCGAGGTGCAAGACCTATTAACGCTATACTCACCTTAGCCTGTTGCAAAGAAAAGGGTTAGATTGTGAGCCAGTACTATGCTGCCTTACATCAACGTGCATTACAATTATGTAAACATAACTTTTATCCACTGGCCAACTATACAAAGTTTTTGACAAAGCCTTCAATTATAATTCCCTATCTATACCGCCGATCTGTTCATAAGTCTCCTCACTATCCCACAACCCAAATGACTTTTCAATACATTCCACTCCCTCTTCAGCCCCAAAGAACAGGCCCACGTGATGGATCTCAGTGCTAGAGAGCTAGCCTCCCATTTCATAGAAAAAAAACAAAAACATCTGAAAATAAATCTCCAAAAACTGCACGGGGAGCCCCGATCCCGGTATTTCTAGGAATGACTCCATAACTCACTATCAATACTAGAACCAACCACAGAGGAGGAAGACTCCAGATTGCTTTTTGCTACTCGCCCCACCACCTGCATGAGCGACCCTCTCCTAAAGGCCCAAGTAAGACCGCATACTCTCCCCCCACTACAGTTACACCTTTGGCCCTACCCTTTGTAGCTATTTTTCCTAGATTACCAGCAAACAGATGAAAGCACACCTAGCAAAAAATGTGAATTAAAACGCATAGGCCTCCTCCATAACCCCTCTAGCCCACCTTTCCATCACCAAACGTGGTGTGCTTTCTACCATTAAAGGTAGGTAGAAAAAAATGTTCATTCAATCTGCTGGCTTTCTAGGAGAAACAGAAGGACCATCTAGTATATCTCCTCAATATTGCATACGTAGACAAGCCTAGCTTACAACTTTTAGTCTAATCCTTAATGTAATTGTACATTTTGAAAAAAAAAAACACAAGTGCTTCACCGTTAGGATGTATTGGCTCACATTAATGTGGTCGGTGCCTAAAAACTGGACTAAACCTAGAACTGGGCACCGTTAGGTCAGCAAGCGGATGTGGACCCGCTTTACCACAAACTGATTTGGCTTTGGGCTAAATCTGGAGGCAGCACTTAGGATACCCCGGTTTTCACCTCTTGCACCTCAAAGTGGCATTTGGTCTTCGCTGCGGGGTCCCCAAGCCGTTACTCGCAAAAGTAGTCTCAGTTATGTGGCAGCTGACACTAACATAAGACCGAGGTGCAAGACCTATTAACGCTATACTCACCTTAGCCTGTTGCAAAGAAAAGGGTTAGATTGTGAGCCAGTACTATGCTGCCTAACATCAACGGGCATTACAATTATGTAAACATAACTTTTATCCACTGGCCAACTATACAAAGTTTTTGACAAAGCCTTCAATTATAATTCCCTATCTATACCGCCGATCTGTTCATAAGTCTCCTCACTATCCCACAACCCAAACGACTTTTCGATACATTCCACTCCCTCTTCAGCCCCAAAGAACAGGCCCACGTGATGGATCTCAGTGCTAGAGAGCTAGCCTCCCATTTCATAGAAAAAAACCAAAAACATCTGAAAACAAATCTCCAAAAACTGCACGGGAAGCCCCGATCCCGGTATCTCTAGCAATGACTCCATAACTCACTATCAATACTAGAACCAACCACAGAGGAAGAAGTCTCCAGATTGCTTTTCGCTACTCGCCGCACCACCTGCGTGAACGACCCTCTCCTAAAGGCCCAAGTAAGACCGCATACTCTCCCCCCACTACAGTTACACCTTTGGCCCTACCCTTTGTAGCTATTTTTCCTAGATTACCAGCAAACAGATGAAAGCACACCTAGCAAAAAATGTGAATTAAAACGCATAGGCCTCCTCCATAAACCCTCTAGCCCACCTTTCCATCACCAAACGTGGTGTGCTTTCTACCATTAAAGGTAGGTAGAAAAAAATGTTCATTCAATCTGCTGGCTTTCTAGGAGAAACAGAAGGACCATCTAGTATATCTCCTCAATATTGCATACGTAGACAAGCCTAGTTTACAACTTTTAGTCTAATCCTTAATGTAATTGTACATTTTGAAAAAAAAAAACACAAGCACTTCACCGTTAGGATGTATTGGCTCACATTAATGTGGTCGGTGCCTAAAAACTGGACTAAACCTAGAACTGGGCACCGTTAGGTTAGCAAGCGGATGTGGACCCACTTTACCACAAACTGATTTGGCTTTGGGCTAAATCTGGAGGCAGCACTTAGGATACCCCGGTTTTCACCTCTTGCACCTCAAAGTGGCATCTGGTCTTCGCTGCGGGGTCCCCAAGCCGTTACTCGCAAAAGTAGTCTCAGTTATGTGGCAGCTGACACTAACATAAGACCGAGGTGCAAGACCTATTAACGCTATACTCACCTTAGCCTGTTGCAAAGAAAAGGGTTAGATTGTGAGCCAGTACTATGCTGCCTAACAGCAACGTGCATTACAATTATGTAAACATAACTTTTATCCACTGGCCAACTATACAAAGTTTTTGACAAAGCCTTCAATTATAATTCCCTATCTATACCGCCGATCTGTTCATAAGTCTCCTCACTATCCCACAACCCAAACGACTTTTCAATACATTCCACTCCCTCTTCAGCCCCAAAGAACAGGCCCACGTGATGGATCTCAGTGCTAGAGAGCTAGCCTCCCATTTCATAGAAAAAAAACAAAAACATCTGAAAACAAATCTCCAAAAACTGCACGGGGAGCCCCGATCCCGGTATCTCTAGCAATGACTCCATAACTCACTATCAATACTAGAACCAACCACAGAGGAAGAAGCCTCCAGATTGCTTTTCGCTACTCGCCGCACCACCTGCGTGAACGACCCTCTGCTAAAGGCCCAAGTAAGACCGCATACTCTCCCCCCACTACAGTTACACCTTTGGCCCTACCCTTTGTAGCTATTTTTCCTAGATTACCAGCAAACAGATGAAAGCACACCTAGCAAAAAATGTGAATTAAAACGCATAGGCCTCCTCCATAACCCCTCTAGCCCACCTTTCCATCACCAAACGTGGTGTGCTTTCTACCATTAAAGGTAGGTAGAAAAAAATGTTCATTCAATCTGCTGGCTTTCTAGGAGAAACAGAAGGACCATCTAGTATATCTCCTCAATATTGCATACGTAGACAAGCCTAGTTTACAACTTTTAGTCTAATCCTTAATGTAATTGTACATTTTGAAAAAAAAAAAACACAAGCACTTCACCGTTAGAATGTATTGGCTCACATTAATGTGGTCGGTGCCTAAAAACTGGACTAAACCTAGAACTGGGCACCGTTAGGTCAGCAAGCGGATGTGGACCCGCTTTACCACAAACTGATTTGGCTTTGGGCTAAATCTGGAGGCAGCACTTAGGATACCCCGGTTTTCACCTCTTGCACCTCAAAGTGGCATCTGGTCTTCGCTGCGGGGTCCCCAAGCCGTTACTCGCAAAAGTAGTCTCAGTTATGTGGCAGCTGACACTAACATAAGACCGAGGTGCAAGACCTATTAACGCTATACTCACCTTAGCCTGTTGCAAAGAAAAGGGTTAGATTGTGAGCCAGTACTATGCTGCCTAACAGCAACGGGCATTACAATTATGTAAACATAACTTTTATCCACTGGCCAACTATACAAAGTTTTTGACAAAGCCTTCAATTATAATTCCCTATCTATACCGCCGATCTGTTCATAAGTCTCCTCACTATCCCACAACCCAAACGACTTTTCAATACATTCCACTCCCTCTTCAGCCCCAAAGAACAGGCCCACGTGATGGATCTCAGTGCTAGAGAGCTAGCCTCCCATTTCATAGAAAAAAAACAAAAACATCTGAAAATAAATCTCCAAAAACTGCACGGGGAGCCCCGATCCCGGTATTTCTAGGAATGACTCCATAACTCACTATCAATACTAGAACCAACCACAGAGGAGGAAGACTCCAGATTGCTTTTTGCTACTCGCCCCACCACCTGCATGAGCGACCCTCTCCTAAAGGCCCAAGTAAGACCGCATACTCTCCCCCCACTACAGTTACACCTTTGGCCCTACCCTTTGTAGCTATTTTTCCTAGATTACCAGCAAACAGATGAAAGCACACCTAGCAAAAAATGTGAATTAAAACGCATAGGCCTCCTCCATAAGCCCTCTAGCCCACCTTTCCATCACCAAACGTGGTGTGCTTTCTACCATTAAAGGTAGGTAGAAAAAAAATGTTCATTCAATCTGCTGGCTTTCTAGGAGAAACAGAAGGACCATCTAGTATATCTCCTCAATATTGCATACGTAGACAAGCCTAGCTTACAACTTTTAGTCTAATCCTTAATGTAATTGTACATTTTGAAAAAAAAAAACACAAGTGCTTCACCGTTAGGATGTATTGGCTCACATTAATGTGGTCGGTGCCTAAAAACTGGACTAAACCTAGAACTGGGCACCGTTAGGTCAGCAAGCGGATGTGGACCCGCTTTACCACAAACTGATTTGGCTTTGGGCTAAATCTGGAGGCAGCACTTAGGATACCCCGGTTTTCACCTCTTGCACCTCAAAGTGGCATTTGGTCTTCGCTGCGGGGTCCCCAAGCCGTTACTCGCAAAAGTAGTCTCAGTTATGTGGCAGCTGACACTAACATAAGACCGAGGTGCAAGACCTATTAACGCTATACTCACCTTAGCCTGTTGCAAAGAAAAGGGTTAGATTGTGAGCCAGTACTATGCTGCCTTACATCAACGTGCATTACAATTATGTAAACATAACTTTTATCCACTGGCCAACTATACAAAGTTTTTGACAAAGCCTTCAATTATAATTCCCTATCTATACCGCCGATCTGTTCATAAGTCTCCTCACTATCCCACAACCCAAACGACTTTTCAATACATTCCACTCCCTCTTCAGCCCCAAAGAACAGGCCCACGTGATGGATCTCAGTGCTAGAGAGCTAGCCTCCCATTTCATAGAAAAAAAACAAAAACATCTGAAAATAAATCTCCAAAAACTGCACGGGGAGCCCCGATCCCGGTATTTCTAGGAATGACTCCATAACTCACTATCAATACTAGAACCAACCACAGAGGAGGAAGACTCCAGATTGCTTTTTGCTACTCGCCCCACCACCTGCATGAGCGACCCTCTCCTAAAGGCCCAAGTAAGACCGCATACTCTCCCCCCACTACAGTTACACCTTTGGCCCTACCCTTTGTAGCTATTTTTCCTAGATTACCAGCAAACAGATGAAAGCACACCTAGCAAAAAATGTGAATTAAAACGCATAGGCCTCCTCCATAACCCCTCTAGCCCACCTTTCCATCACCAAACGTGGTGTGCTTTCTACCATTAAAGGTAGGTAGAAAAAAATGTTCATTCAATCTGCTGGCTTTCTAGGAGAAACAGAAGGACCATCTAGTATATCTCCTCAATATTGCATACGTAGACAAGCCTAGTTTACAACTTTTAGTCTAATCCTTAATGTAATTGTACATTTTGAAAAAAAAAAACACAAGCACTTCACCGTTAGGATGTATTGGCTCACATTAATGTGGTCGGTGCCTAAAAACTGGACTAAACCTAGAACTGGGCACCGTTAGGTTAGCAAGCGGATGTGGACCCACTTTACCACAAACTGATTTGGCTTTGGGCTAAATCTGGAGGCAGCACTTAGGATACCCCGGTTTTCACCTCTTGCACCTCAAAGTGGCATCTGGTCTTCGCTGCGGGGTCCCCAAGCCGTTACTCGCAAAAGTAGTCTCAGTTATGTGGCAGCTGACACTAACATAAGACCGAGGTGCAAGACCTATTAACGCTATACTCACCTTAGCCTGTTGCAAAGAAAAGGGTTAGATTGTGAGCCAGTACTATGCTGCCTAACAGCAACGTGCATTACAATTATGTAAACATAACTTTTATCCACTGGCCAACTATACAAAGTTTTTGACAAAGCCTTCAATTATAATTCCCTATCTATACCGCCGATCTGTTCATAAGTCTCCTCACTATCCCACAACCCAAACGACTTTTCAATACATTCCACTCCCTCTTCAGCCCCAAAGAACAGGCCCACGTGATGGATCTCAGTGCTAGAGAGCTAGCCTCCCATTTCATAGAAAAAAAACAAAAACATCTGAAAACAAATCTCCAAAAACTGCACGGGGAGCCCCGATCCCGGTATCTCTAGCAATGACTCCATAACTCACTATCAATACTAGAACCAACCACAGAGGAAGAAGCCTCCAGATTGCTTTTCGCTACTCGCCGCACCACCTGCGTGAACGACCCTCTGCTAAAGGCCCAAGTAAGACCGCATACTCTCCCCCCACTACAGTTACACCTTTGGCCCTACCCTTTGTAGCTATTTTTCCTAGATTACCAGCAAACAGATGAAAGCACACCTAGCAAAAAATGTGAATTAAAACGCATAGGCCTCCTCCATAACCCCTCTAGCCCACCTTTCCATCACCAAACGTGGTGTGCTTTCTACCATTAAAGGTAGGTAGAAAAAAATGTTCATTCAATCTGCTGGCTTTCTAGGAGAAACAGAAGGACCATCTAGTATATCTCCTCAATATTGCATACGTAGACAAGCCTAGTTTACAACTTTTAGTCTAATCCTTAATGTAATTGTACATTTTGAAAAAAAAAAAACACAAGCACTTCACCGTTAGAATGTATTGGCTCACATTAATGTGGTCGGTGCCTAAAAACTGGACTAAACCTAGAACTGGGCACCGTTAGGTCAGCAAGCGGATGTGGACCCGCTTTACCACAAACTGATTTGGCTTTGGGCTAAATCTGGAGGCAGCACTTAGGATACCCCGGTTTTCACCTCTTGCACCTCAAAGTGGCATCTGGTCTTCGCTGCGGGGTCCCCAAGCCGTTACTCGCAAAAGTAGTCTCAGTTATGTGGCAGCTGACACTAACATAAGACCGAGGTGCAAGACCTATTAACGCTATACTCACCTTAGCCTGTTGCAAAGAAAAGGGTTAGATTGTGAGCCAGTACTATGCTGCCTAACAGCAACGGGCATTACAATTATGTAAACATAACTTTTATCCACTGGCCAACTATACAAAGTTTTTGACAAAGCCTTCAATTATAATTCCCTATCTATACCGCCGATCTGTTCATAAGTCTCCTCACTATCCCACAACCCAAACGACTTTTCAATACATTCCACTCCCTCTTCAGCCCCAAAGAACAGGCCCACGTGATGGATCTCAGTGCTAGAGAGCTAGCCTCCCATTTCATAGAAAAAAAACAAAAACATCTGAAAATAAATCTCCAAAAACTGCACGGGGAGCCCCGATCCCGGTATTTCTAGGAATGACTCCATAACTCACTATCAATACTAGAACCAACCACAGAGGAGGAAGACTCCAGATTGCTTTTTGCTACTCGCCCCACCACCTGCATGAGCGACCCTCTCCTAAAGGCCCAAGTAAGACCGCATACTCTCCCCCCACTACAGTTACACCTTTGGCCCTACCCTTTGTAGCTATTTTTCCTAGATTACCAGCAAACAGATGAAAGCACACCTAGCAAAAAATGTGAATTAAAACGCATAGGCCTCCTCCATAACCCCTCTAGCCCACCTTTCCATCACCAAACGTGGTGTGCTTTCTACCATTAAAGGTAGGTAGAAAAAAATGTTCATTCAATCTGCTGGCTTTCTAGGAGAAACAGAAGGACCATCTAGTATATCTCCTCAATATTGCATACGTAGACAAGCCTAGTTTACAACTTTTAGTCTAATCCTTAATGTAATTGTACATTTTGAAAAAAAAAAAACAGAAGCACTTCACCGTTAGAATGTATTGGCTCACATTAATGTGGTCGGTGCCTAAAAACTGGACTAAACCTAGAACTGGGCACCGTTAGGTCAGCAAGCGGATGTGGACCCGCTTTACCACAAACTGATTTGGCTTTGGGCTAAATCTGGAGGCAGCACTTAGGATACCCCGGTTTTCACCTCTTGCACCTCAAAGTGGCATCTGGTCTTCGCTGCGGGGTCCCCAAGCCGTTACTCGCAAAAGTAGTCTCAGTTATGTGGCAGCTGACACTAACATAAGACCGAGGTGCAAGACCTATTAACGCTATACTCACCTTAGCCTGTTGCAAAGAAAAGGGTTAGATTGTGAGCCAGTACTATGCTGCCTAACAGCAACGGGCATTACAATTATGTAAACATAACTTTTATCCACTGGCCAACTATACAAAGTTTTTGACAAAGCCTTCAATTATAATTCCCTATCTATACCGCCGATCTGTTCATAAGTCTCCTCACTATCCCACAACCCAAACGACTTTTCAATACATTCCAATCCCTCTTCAGCCCCAAAGAACAGGCCCACGTGATGGATCTCAGTGCTAGAGAGCTAGCCTCCCATTTCATAGAAAAAAAACAAAAACATCTGAAAATAAATCTCCAAAAACTGCACGGGGAGCCCCGATCCCGGTATCTCTAGCAATGACTCCATAACTCACTATCAATACTAGAACCAACCACAGAGGAAGAAGCCTCCAGATTGCTTTTCGCTACTCGCCGCACCGCCTGCGTGAACGACCCTCTGCTAAAGGCCCAAGTAAGACCGCATACTCTCCCCCCACTACAGTTACACCTTTGGCCCTACCCTTTGTAGCTATTTTTCCTAGATTACCAGCAAACAGATGAAAGCACACCTAGCAAAAAATGTGAATTAAAACGCATAGGCCTCCTCCATAACCCCTCTAGCCCACCTTTCCATCACCAAACGTGGTGTGCTTTCTACCATTAAAGGTAGGTAGAAAAAAATGTTCATTCAATCTGCTGGCTTTCTAGGAGAAACAGAAGGACCATCTAGTATATCTCCTCAATATTGCATACGTAGACAAGCCTAGTTTACAACTTTTAGTCTAATCCTTAATGTAATTGTACATTTTGAAAAAAAAAAAACACAAGCACTTCACCGTTAGAATGTATTGGCTCACATTAATGTGGTCGGTGCCTAAAAACTGGACTAAACCTAGAACTGGGCACCGTTAGGTCAGCAAGCGGATGTGGACCCGCTTTACCACAAACTGATTTGGCTTTGGGCTAAATCTGGAGGCAGCACTTAGGATACCCCGGTTTTCACCTCTTGCACCTCAAAGTGGCATTTGGTCTTCGCTGCGGGGTCCCCAAGCCGTTACTCGCAAAAGTAGTCTCAGTTATGTGGCAGCTGACACTAACATAAGACCGAGGTGCAAGACCTATTAACGCTATACTCACCTTAGCCTGTTGCAAAGAAAAGGGTTAGATTGTGAGCCAGTACTATGCTGCCTAACATCAACGGGCATTACAATTATGTAAACATAACTTTTATCCACTGGCCAACTATACAAAGTTTTTGACAAAGCCTTCAATTATAATTCCCTATCTATACCGCCGATCTGTTCATAAGTCTCCTCACTATCCCACAACCCAAACGACTTTTCGATACATTCCACTCCCTCTTCAGCCCCAAAGAACAGGCCCACGTGATGGATCTCAGTGCTAGAGAGCTAGCCTCCCATTTCATAGAAAAAAACCAAAAACATCTGAAAACAAATCTCCAAAAACTGCACGGGAAGCCCCGATCCCGGTATCTCTAGCAATGACTCCATAACTCACTATCAATACTAGAACCAACCACAGAGGAAGAAGTCTCCAGATTGCTTTTCGCTACTCGCCGCACCACCTGCGTGAACGACCCTCTCCTAAAGGCCCAAGTAAGACCGCATACTCTCCCCCCACTACAGTTACACCTTTGGCCCTACCCTTTGTAGCTATTTTTCCTAGATTACCAGCAAACAGATGAAAGCACACCTAGCAAAAAATGTGAATTAAAACGCATAGGCCTCCTCCATAAACCCTCTAGCCCACCTTTCCATCACCAAACGTGGTGTGCTTTCTACCATTAAAGGTAGGTAGAAAAAAATGTTCATTCAATCTGCTGGCTTTCTAGGAGAAACAGAAGGACCATCTAGTATATCTCCTCAATATTGCATACGTAGACAAGCCTAGTTTACAACTTTTAGTCTAATCCTTAATGTAATTGTACATTTTGAAAAAAAAAAACACAAGCACTTCACCGTTAGGATGTATTGGCTCACATTAATGTGGTCGGTGCCTAAAAACTGGACTAAACCTAGAACTGGGCACCGTTAGGTTAGCAAGCGGATGTGGACCCACTTTACCACAAACTGATTTGGCTTTGGGCTAAATCTGGAGGCAGCACTTAGGATACCCCGGTTTTCACCTCTTGCACCTCAAAGTGGCATCTGGTCTTCGCTGCGGGGTCCCCAAGCCGTTACTCGCAAAAGTAGTCTCAGTTATGTGGCAGCTGACACTAACATAAGACCGAGGTGCAAGACCTATTAACGCTATACTCACCTTAGCCTGTTGCAAAGAAAAGGGTTAGATTGTGAGCCAGTACTATGCTGCCTAACAGCAACGTGCATTACAATTATGTAAACATAACTTTTATCCACTGGCCAACTATACAAAGTTTTTGACAAAGCCTTCAATTATAATTCCCTATCTATACCGCCGATCTGTTCATAAGTCTCCTCACTATCCCACAACCCAAACGACTTTTCAATACATTCCACTCCCTCTTCAGCCCCAAAGAACAGGCCCACGTGATGGATCTCAGTGCTAGAGAGCTAGCCTCCCATTTCATAGAAAAAAAACAAAAACATCTGAAAACAAATCTCCAAAAACTGCACGGGGAGCCCCGATCCCGGTATCTCTAGCAATGACTCCATAACTCACTATCAATACTAGAACCAACCACAGAGGAAGAAGCCTCCAGATTGCTTTTCGCTACTCGCCGCACCACCTGCGTGAACGACCCTCTGCTAAAGGCCCAAGTAAGACCGCATACTCTCCCCCCACTACAGTTACACCTTTGGCCCTACCCTTTGTAGCTATTTTTCCTAGATTACCAGCAAACAGATGAAAGCACACCTAGCAAAAAATGTGAATTAAAACGCATAGGCCTCCTCCATAACCCCTCTAGCCCACCTTTCCATCACCAAACGTGGTGTGCTTTCTACCATTAAAGGTAGGTAGAAAAAAATGTTCATTCAATCTGCTGGCTTTCTAGGAGAAACAGAAGGACCATCTAGTATATCTCCTCAATATTGCATACGTAGACAAGCCTAGTTTACAACTTTTAGTCTAATCCTTAATGTAATTGTACATTTTGAAAAAAAAAAAACACAAGCACTTCACCGTTAGAATGTATTGGCTCACATTAATGTGGTCGGTGCCTAAAAACTGGACTAAACCTAGAACTGGGCACCGTTAGGTCAGCAAGCGGATGTGGACCCGCTTTACCACAAACTGATTTGGCTTTGGGCTAAATCTGGAGGCAGCACTTAGGATACCCCGGTTTTCACCTCTTGCACCTCAAAGTGGCATCTGGTCTTCGCTGCGGGGTCCCCAAGCCGTTACTCGCAAAAGTAGTCTCAGTTATGTGGCAGCTGACACTAACATAAGACCGAGGTGCAAGACCTATTAACGCTATACTCACCTTAGCCTGTTGCAAAGAAAAGGGTTAGATTGTGAGCCAGTACTATGCTGCCTAACAGCAACGGGCATTACAATTATGTAAACATAACTTTTATCCACTGGCCAACTATACAAAGTTTTTGACAAAGCCTTCAATTATAATTCCCTATCTATACCGCCGATCTGTTCATAAGTCTCCTCACTATCCCACAACCCAAACGACTTTTCAATACATTCCACTCCCTCTTCAGCCCCAAAGAACAGGCCCACGTGATGGATCTCAGTGCTAGAGAGCTAGCCTCCCATTTCATAGAAAAAAAACAAAAACATCTGAAAATAAATCTCCAAAAACTGCACGGGGAGCCCCGATCCCGGTATCTCTAGCAATGACTCCATAACTCACTATCAATACTAGAACCAACCACAGAGGAAGAAGCCTCCAGATTGCTTTTCGCTACTCGCCGCACCACCTGCGTGAACGACCCTCTGCTAAAGGCCCAAGTAAGACCGCATACTCTCCCCCCACTACAGTTACACCTTTGGCCCTACCCTTTGTAGCTATTTTTCCTAGATTACCAGCAAACAGATGAAAGCACACCTAGCAAAAAATGTGAATTAAAACGCATAGGCCTCCTCCATAACCCCTCTAGCCCACCTTTCCATCACCAAACGTGGTGTGCTTTCTACCATTAAAGGTAGGTAGAAAAAAATGTTCATTCAATCTGCTGGCTTTCTAGGAGAAACAGAAGGACCATCTAGTATATCTCCTCAATATTGCATACGTAGACAAGCCTAGTTTACAACTTTTAGTCTAATCCTTAATGTAATTGTACATTTTGAAAAAAAAAAAACACAAGCACTTCACCGTTAGAATGTATTGGCTCACATTAATGTGGTCGGTGCCTAAAAACTGGACTAAACCTAGAACTGGGCACCGTTAGGTCAGCAAGCGGATGTGGACCCGCTTTACCACAAACTGATTTGGCTTTGGGCTAAATCTGGAGGCAGCACTTAGGATACCCCGGTTTTCACCTCTTGCACCTCAAAGTGGCATTTGGTCTTCGCTGCGGGGTCCCCAAGCCGTTACTCGCAAAAGTAGTCTCAGTTATGTGGCAGCTGACACTAACATAAGACCGAGGTGCAAGACCTATTAACGCTATACTCACCTTAGCCTGTTGCAAAGAAAAGGGTTAGATTGTGAGCCAGTACTATGCTGCCTAACATCAACGGGCATTACAATTATGTAAACATAACTTTTATCCACTGGCCAACTATACAAAGTTTTTGACAAAGCCTTCAATTATAATTCCCTATCTATACCGCCGATCTGTTCATAAGTCTCCTCACTATCCCACAACCCAAACGACTTTTCAATACATTCCACTCCCTCTTCAGCCCCAAAGAACAGGCCCACGTGATGGATCTCAGTGCTAGAGAGCTAGCCTCCCATTTCATAGAAAAAAAACAAAAACATCTGAAAATAAATCTCCAAAAACTGCACGGGGAGCCCCGATCCCGGTATCTCTAGCAATGACTCCATAACTCACTATCAATACTAGAACCAACCACAGAGGAAGAAGCCTCCAGATTGCTTTTCGCTACTCGCCGCACCACCTGCGTGAACGACCCTCTGCTAAAGGCCCAAGTAAGACCGCATACTCTCCCCCCACTACAGTTACACCTTTGGCCCTACCCTTTGTAGCTATTTTTCCTAGATTACCAGCAAACAGATGAAAGCACACCTAGCAAAAAATGTGAATTAAAACGCATAGGCCTCCTCCATAACCCCTCTAGCCCACCTTTCCATCACCAAACGTGTTGTGCTTTCTACCATTAAAGGTAGGTAGAAAAAAATGTTCATTCAATCTGCTGGCTTTCTAGGAGAAACAGAAGGACCATCTAGTATATCTCCTCAATATTGCATACGTAGACAAGCCTAGTTTACAACTTTTAGTCTAATCCTTAATGTAATTGTACATTTTGAAAAAAAAAAAACACAAGCACTTCACCGTTAGAATGTATTGGCTCACATTAATGTGGTCGGTGCCTAAAAACTGGACTAAACCTAGAACTGGGCACCGTTAGGTCAGCAAGCGGATGTGGACCCGCTTTACCACAAACTGATTTGGCTTTGGGCTAAATCTGGAGGCAGCACTTAGGATACCCCGGTTTTCACCTCTTGCACCTCAAAGTGGCATCTGGTCTTCGCTGCGGGGTCCCCAAGCCGTTACTCGCAAAAGTAGTCTCAGTTATGTGGCAGCTGACACTAACATAAGACCGAGGTGCAAGACCTATTAACGCTATACTCACCTTAGCCTGTTGCAAAGAAAAGGGTTAGATTGTGAGCCAGTACTATGCTGCCTAACAGCAACGGGCATTACAATTATGTAAACATAACTTTTATCCACTGGCCAACTATACAAAGTTTTTGACAAAGCCTTCAATTATAATTCCCTATCTATACCGCCGATCTGTTCATAAGTCTCCTCACTATCCCACAACCCAAACGACTTTTCAATACATTCCACTCCCTCTTCAGCCCCAAAGAACAGGCCCACGTGATGGATCTCAGTGCTAGAGAGCTAGCCTCCCATTTCATAGAAAAAAAACAAAAACATCTGAAAATAAATCTCCAAAAACTGCACGGGGAGCCCCGATCCCGGTATCTCTAGCAATGACTCCATAACTCACTATCAATACTAGAACCAACCACAGAGGAAGAAGCCTCCAGATTGCTTTTCGCTACTCGCCGCACCACCTGCGTGAACGACCCTCTGCTAAAGGCCCAAGTAAGACCGCATACTCTCCCCCCACTACAGTTACACCTTTGGCCCTACCCTTTGTAGCTATTTTTCCTAGATTACCAGCAAACAGATGAAAGCACACCTAGCAAAAAATGTGAATTAAAACGCATAGGCCTCCTCCATAACCCCTCTAGCCCACCTTTCCATCACCAAACGTGGTGTGCTTTCTACCATTAAAGGTAGGTAGAAAAAAATGTTCATTCAATCTGCTGGCTTTCTAGGAGAAACAGAAGGACCATCTAGTATATCTCCTCAATATTGCATACGTAGACAAGCCTAGTTTACAACTTTTAGTCTAATCCTTAATGTAATTGTACATTTTGAAAAAAAAAAAACACAAGCACTTCACCGTTAGAATGTATTGGCTCACATTAATGTGGTCGGTGCCTAAAAACTGGACTAAACCTAGAACTGGGCACCGTTAGGTCAGCAAGCGGATGTGGACCCGCTTTACCACAAACTGATTTGGCTTTGGGCTAAATCTGGAGGCAGCACTTAGGATACCCCGGTTTTCACCTCTTGCACCTCAAAGTGGCATTTGGTCTTCGCTGCGGGGTCCCCAAGCCGTTACTCGCAAAAGTAGTCTCAGTTATGTGGCAGCTGACACTAACATAAGACCGAGGTGCAAGACCTATTAACGCTATACTCACCTTAGCCTGTTGCAAAGAAAAGGGTTAGATTGTGAGCCAGTACTATGCTGCCTAACATCAACGGGCATTACAATTATGTAAACATAACTTTTATCCACTGGCCAACTATACAAAGTTTTTGACAAAGCCTTCAATTATAATTCCCTATCTATACCGCCGATCTGTTCATAAGTCTCCTCACTATCCCACAACCCAAACGACTTTTCGATACATTCCACTCCCTCTTCAGCCCCAAAGAACAGGCCCACGTGATGGATCTCAGTGCTAGAGAGCTAGCCTCCCATTTCATAGAAAAAAAACAAAAACATCTGAAAACAAATCTCCAAAAACTGCACGGGAAGCCCCGATCCCGGTATCTCTAGCAATGACTCCATAACTCACTATCAATACTAGAACCAACCACAGAGGAAGAAGTCTCCAGATTGCTTTTCGCTACTCGCCGCACCACCTGCGTGAACGACCCTCTCCTAAAGGCCCAAGTAAGACCGCATACTCTCCCCCCACTACAGTTACACCTTTGGCCCTACCCTTTGTAGCTATTTTTCCTAGATTACCAGCAAACAGATGAAAGCACACCTAGCAAAAAATGTGAATTAAAACGCATAGGCCTCCTCCATAAACCCTCTAGCCCACCTTTCCATCACCAAACGTGGTGTGCTTTCTACCATTAAAGGTAGGTAGAAAAAAATGTTCATTCAATCTGCTGGCTTTCTAGGAGAAACAGAAGGACCATCTAGTATATCTCCTCAATATTGCATACGTAGACAAGCCTAGTTTACAACTTTTAGTCTAATCCTTAATGTAATTGTACATTTTGAAAAAAAAAAACACAAGCACTTCACCGTTAGGATGTATTGGCTCACATTAATGTGGTCGGTGCCTAAAAACTGGACTAAACCTAGAACTGGGCACCGTTAGGTTAGCAAGCGGATGTGGACCCACTTTACCACAAACTGATTTGGCTTTGGGCTAAATCTGGAGGCAGCACTTAGGATACCCCGGTTTTCACCTCTTGCACCTCAAAGTGGCATCTGGTCTTCGCTGCGGGGTCCCCAAGCCGTTACTCGCAAAAGTAGTCTCAGTTATGTGGCAGCTGACACTAACATAAGACCGAGGTGCAAGACCTATTAACGCTATACTCACCTTAGCCTGTTGCAAAGAAAAGGGTTAGATTGTGAGCCAGTACTATGCTGCCTAACAGCAACGTGCATTACAATTATGTAAACATAACTTTTATCCACTGGCCAACTATACAAAGTTTTTGACAAAGCCTTCAATTATAATTCCCTATCTATACCGCCGATCTGTTCATAAGTCTCCTCACTATCCCACAACCCAAACGACTTTTCAATACATTCCACTCCCTCTTCAGCCCCAAAGAACAGGCCCACGTGATGGATCTCAGTGCTAGAGAGCTAGCCTCCCATTTCATAGAAAAAAAACAAAAACATCTGAAAACAAATCTCCAAAAACTGCACGGGGAGCCCCGATCCCGGTATCTCTAGCAATGACTCCATAACTCACTATCAATACTAGAACCAACCACAGAGGAAGAAGCCTCCAGATTGCTTTTCGCTACTCGCCGCACCACCTGCGTGAACGACCCTCTGCTAAAGGCCCAAGTAAGACCGCATACTCTCCCCCCACTACAGTTACACCTTTGGCCCTACCCTTTGTAGCTATTTTTCCTAGATTACCAGCAAACAGATGAAAGCACACCTAGCAAAAAATGTGAATTAAAACGCATAGGCCTCCTCCATAACCCCTCTAGCCCACCTTTCCATCACCAAACGTGGTGTGCTTTCTACCATTAAAGGTAGGTAGAAAAAAATGTTCATTCAATCTGCTGGCTTTCTAGGAGAAACAGAAGGACCATCTAGTATATCTCCTCAATATTGCATACGTAGACAAGCCTAGTTTACAACTTTTAGTCTAATCCTTAATGTAATTGTACATTTTGAAAAAAAAAAAACACAAGCACTTCACCGTTAGAATGTATTGGCTCACATTAATGTGGTCGGTGCCTAAAAACTGGACTAAACCTAGAACTGGGCACCGTTAGGTCAGCAAGCGGATGTGGACCCGCTTTACCACAAACTGATTTGGCTTTGGGCTAAATCTGGAGGCAGCACTTAGGATACCCCGGTTTTCACCTCTTGCACCTCAAAGTGGCATTTGGTCTTCGCTGCGGGGTCCCCAAGCCGTTACTCGCAAAAGTAGTCTCAGTTATGTGGCAGCTGACACTAACATAAGACCGAGGTGCAAGACCTATTAACGCTATACTCACCTTAGCCTGTTGCAAAGAAAAGGGTTAGATTGTGAGCCAGTACTATGCTGCCTAACAGCAACGGGCATTACAATTATGTAAACATAACTTTTATCCACTGGCCAACTATACAAAGTTTTTGACAAAGCCTTCAATTATAATTCCCTATCTATACCGCCGATCTGTTCATAAGTCTCCTCACTATCCCACAACCCAAACGACTTTTCAATACATTCCACTCCCTCTTCAGCCCCAAAGAACAGGCCCACGTGATGGATCTCAGTGCTAGAGAGCTAGCCTCCCATTTCATAGAAAAAAAACAAAAACATCTGAAAATAAATCTCCAAAAACTGCACGGGGAGCCCCGATCCCGGTATCTCTAGCAATGACTCCATAACTCACTATCAATACTAGAACCAACCACAGAGGAAGAAGCCTCCAGATTGCTTTTCGCTACTCGCCGCACCACCTGCGTGAACGACCCTCTGCTAAAGGCCCAAGTAAGACCGCATACTCTCCCCCCACTACAGTTACACCTTTGGCCCTACCCTTTGTAGCTATTTTTCCTAGATTACCAGCAAACAGATGAAAGCACACCTAGCAAAAAATGTGAATTAAAACGCATAGGCCTCCTCCATAACCCCTCTAGCCCACCTTTCCATCACCAAACGTGGTGTGCTTTCTACCATTAAAGGTAGGTAGAAAAAAATGTTCATTCAATCTGCTGGCTTTCTAGGAGAAACAGAAGGACCATCTAGTATATCTCCTCAATATTGCATACGTAGACAAGCCTAGTTTACAACTTTTAGTCTAATCCTTAATGTAATTGTACATTTTGAAAAAAAAAAAACACAAGCACTTCACCGTTAGAATGTATTGGCTCACATTAATGTGGTCGGTGCCTAAAAACTGGACTAAACCTAGAACTGGGCACCGTTAGGTCAGCAAGCGGATGTGGACCCGCTTTACCACAAACTGATTTGGCTTTGGGCTAAATCTGGAGGCAGCACTTAGGATACCCCGGTTTTCACCTCTTGCACCTCAAAGTGGCATTTGGTCTTCGCTGCGGGGTCCCCAAGCCGTTACTCGCAAAAGTAGTCTCAGTTATGTGGCAGCTGACACTAACATAAGACCGAGGTGCAAGACCTATTAACGCTATACTCACCTTAGCCTGTTGCAAAGAAAAGGGTTAGATTGTGAGCCAGTACTATGCTGCCTTACATCAACGGGCATTACAATTATGTAAACATAACTTTTATCCACTGGCCAACTATACAAAGTTTTTGACAAAGCCTTCAATTATAATTCCCTATCTATACCGCCGATCTGTTCATAAGTCTCCTCACTATCCCACAACCCAAACGACTTTTCAATACATTCCACTCCCTCTTCAGCCCCAAAGAACAGGCCCACGTGATGGATCTCCAAAAACTGCACAGGGAGCCCTGATCCCGGTATCTCTAGCAATGACTCCATAACTCACTATCAATACTAGAACCAACCACAGAGGAAGAAGCCTCCAGATTGCTTTTTGCTACTCGCCCCACCACCTGCGTGAGCGATCCTCTCCTAAAGACCCAAGTAAGACCGCATACTCTCCCCCCACTACAGTTACACCTTTGGCCCTACCCTTTGTAGCTATTTTTTCTAGATTACCAGCAAACAGATGAAAGCACACTTAGCAAAAAAATAGAATTAAAACGCATAGGCCTCCTCCATAACCCCTCTAGCCCACCTTTCCATCTCCAAACGCGGTGTGCTCTCTACCATTAACCCCTTGAGTGGCACGCCCGGAAAATTTCCGGGACGAGCTCCACTGCTCATAGCAACATAGCCCGGAAGATTTCCGGGCTATGTATCACTATGGGAGCTGCAGAGCACAATGCCACAAGCTGTGACAGTGTGCTCTGCCTGCACAGACCCACACAGAGCAGTGCAAGGGCTTTGAAAAACCAGCAGAAGATATTGCCGACATGCCGGCAATCTCCTGCACTGGTTTGTTTACAGGTTGCCATAGAGACCATCGGTTTGTCAGAAGCAAGCCGATGGTCTCTGTGGCAGGGAGAGCTTGGTGCTTGGCTGTGAGAGGACAGCTAGGTACTAGCTCTTACAGCAGAGATCAGAGAAAACCTCCGATCTCTGCTGTGTTAACCCTTTACATGCTGCAGTCTATGTGACTGCAGCATGTAAAGGGCTGTCACTGCAGCATGTAAAGGGCTGTCACCATCGGACCCCCGGAATGTGATCAGGGGTCCTGATGGGTCCCTGTGGAAGTCCCCTAAAGGGACAAAAAAAAAAAAAATTTAAAAATTATAAAAAAAATTATAAAAACACTTGTCTCCCTTTACTTTGTAAAAAAATCAAAAATACAATCACACATGTGGTATCCATGCGTCGTAATGACCCAGAGAAGGAAGTTAATGCATTATTTAACCCATTAATGACATGGCCCCTTTTTTTCTTTTTTCCCCATTTCTTTTTTTCCTCCCCCCTGTTTAAAAAATCACAACTTGTCCCGCAAAAAACAAGCCCTCATATGGCCATGTCAATGGAAAAATGAAAAAGTTATGGTTCTTGAGACGCAACTGCAAAATTAGTTGAAATTCAATGATTAGACCATTTTAAAAAACCTGCCCTGGTGGGCACGACAGGGTGGTAGGAAACCCGCCACTCAAGGGGTTAAAGGTAGGTAGAAAAAAATGTTTATTTTGCTGAATATCTAGGAGAAATAATACTGCTGGTATCTGTTGCCACCAGTCTACATCTCTAATTGGTGACCTTCGTTATTTTATTCTTGCACTTTGCCTCCTACACTTCTCTTATCTCTGTATAAGGCTAGTCCTGCAGGCCAAGTCAGTTATATATATATATATATATAGGTTGGTGGGGATTTCTGTTTGCATTTTCGGCTCTGGGGTCTGAATCTGATTTCTCATGGAATCAGTTAGCTCCTGTTAACCCTCTCAACTCCGCATCGCTTCATATCATAATTTTTTTGTGAGTGGAGGTGATTTAACTGTACTGCACCTCTTTTTTTTGTATAGTCTGTTTTTTGGCACTCTCCTTTTCCATTCTCACGATCTTGCCCCTGATAATCAGGCTGTGGTTTGCCAGAGAAACGAATTGGGAATGTTTTCTTTGACTGCGCATCATTTTTTATTTCCTTTTGTGTGAAATGAAGCTAAGCACAATTATACCAACTGTGTGCCACTTTACTACACTTCACACATTTGGGCTATTAGTTCTGTGTGTCCTTCGTAAGTGTGGTTAAGGTGATACAGGGACATATATTTAAGTTTTGTAACCCCATGCATCACCATGCAGGACTGGCGCTTTGAGACAGTAAACCATATAAGCACAGCGGCAGCTAACAGGAGTTTATGTTGGGCATTCTTTGATTAGAATTGACCTACATGAAAGTCCGCATTCTATCTGTGAGCGGCCCTTGATTTTTGGAGTCTGGTCTAGAACAATTTCATTTTTTTATTTTTTTTCACTAACCCTATTGAGGTTACTGTATATCTGGACCCCCTTGGTATTTTTTTTCTTTTTCCCTCCCTTTGTGAGGACTCTTAAGGGTAGTTTTGTGGCACAAAAAAAATTATTCTAGACTCTCCTTTTATCTCCGGAGATCTTTACGTACTTAGCTTGCACAAATCTAAGGAGCTGTATTGTTTGGATGGCCTACCCTTAATACCGAGTGAGGGCGTACTTGTTACACAACTACAATGAAGTGGTCCGATCTCGTAGTGCATCCACAATATGCTATATGCTGTTTGCCTTTTTTTTTGTTTTAATTTTAAACCTCAGTTTTAATTGTATTTAATAACATTTATAGTTTTAGGGTGTTCGGTGACTTTATAAGCGTACACTCCCTTTAACTTTGGTGATTTCAGTGTTTAGCCATCTGCATAAATCTGGTTTAGATTCGGCCGTCAGAACAAACTCTAATGTCTGCACTATATTGTGAATTGGGTATTGGGGATAGGAATTGCGGATTCCGTGAGCGTTTAATCTGCGGTAATATGCAGATCAGTCAAATGTATTGGATTACACAATTGCGCTCACATTAGTGGGTCGGAATTGTGTAATCTGTTCGCTGAAAATATTGCTCTGCTGAACGCGGCATATTCTATTTTATCGCGGAATCCACGAAATAGAGCCCATTGTTCTCTATGGTTTGGGATATACACGCAGCTTGTGTATGCGCTGCGGGTATCCATGTCATCACTAAGTCATGGTGCAGGAAATATAAACAAAAAGCTGTACTGCACTTAACCGCCTGCGTGAGTATGCGGTCATACACGGTACATTACACAGCCGTACGCAGGGTCATGGCATGGGAGCCTGGCCTTAGGCCCAATGTGCATGGGTGGAATTAAATTCTCGCGGAAGTTTCTCAATTTAATCCGCCCATAGGGATGCATGGGCGTCCATGCTGGAATTAAAGTATGCAGATTTTTTTTGCGGACCTTTTAATCCGGAAAACAAATCTCAGTATGCTTTATTTCAGTGCAGTTCCCGTACAGACAGCTTCCATTGAAGTCAAAGGAAGCCGTCTGATCCGCAGCACACCCGCATCTGACACTGCAGACGGGCCATGGATGCCACGGGAAAGCAGGAGCTTTAAAGCAAAAATCTGTACTGCGCATTTCCGACGGCGAGCCGTGTGGACCATCCGCAGTACAGACGTCCTAGCACAAAAGAGGTCCGCACTGAATGCAACCCACCCGTGTACATGAGGCCTTACTGCTACTTAGAGCCCAAGAGCTAAAAATATAGGCATTTCTTCTCAACAGAATATTTCTCAAACACATCAGTGTTTATAACATAAGTATTAGTAATGCACAAAGATACTATTACATATCAGTATGAGGACAGTTTCAGACGACCCTAAGCACAATTTCGCTCGCCAGCATAGCGAGTAGTTGCCCATGAACAAGGTTTTTCACCAGATGTTCAGACTCCACGCCATAGCGAAGGAGTTTAAAAAAATAGTGGGAAGATAGGTCTTGCCCGATCTTTTCCACGCATAGTTAATAGTACATGCGGGAAAGATAGGGCAGATCCTATCTCTTCCCAGCCGTACAATTAACAGGCGAGAATCCTGATAGTGAAAACGAAACCACGGAAATCAATTGAAATCAGTGGTTTTGTTTTGTCCTGTTAAGCGGTTATGATTATCATTTTTATAAGATTGTGGGCTTAAACACATCAGCTCAGGTCTAGTATACGTCTAAATAATACAGTCAGCCTATAACAGATACCAGCTCTACCCAGTCATAATGATTACAATGCAGTTACCTCCAGTGATGACAGGGGGCGTCTCCTCTGATTGGGGTTTTTCACTTTCTCTTCTTCTCTCTGTCTGTGATTGGACTGCCCTGGCAACTTCTTCTAGCCACAAATTGTCTTTGAACACTCCCCATCCTCCTGCTACTTCTGCTGCCCTTCTCAGTGCCTCATACAGTAATAGTGCCCACCACAAGAGTAATAGTGCCCTCCTCTGTGCCATAATCATCCCCCTTTTCAACCACAAATGGTAATAAAACTCTCGTAATAACCCTGAAAATAATACACTTTCTATGTCCACTGAAGCAGGGGGCCCCAACCACCAGTCCACGGTAGTAATAGTGCCCCCTATAGTGGCTTTAGTAGTAATGGTGTCCCCTATATTGGCCCCAGTAGTAATATGTGAACCCCAAATTAGTCCCAGCAGTAATAGTGCCCCCTACCTTGGCTCCGGTAGTTATAGAGACCCCTCCTTATGGCCTCTGGCCAGGCAGCATCCCTCCATTCCATCCACTCACTTTGCTTACAACTCCTGTCCGGCATCAGCCTCTTCTGTGTCTGTGACCGCTGAGCTCTCCCCTGTGATGCATGCAGGATGGCGCACACAGACACCGGAGAGAGAGATCAGCGGTCACAGACTATACACTGCTGTTGCTGGACCAGAGTTGGTTGGGTAAATGGAAGGCTTGTTAGCGTGCTGCACAGCTGGTGGGCCACATAAAATGAGTTGGTCTACAAGGTATGCCTGATGCTATTTGGCATATATTGTCACCATAGTAAACAATGTAGTGTTTAACTGTATCCAAAAATGGCGGTGTGCAAGGTGCTTTTATTTGCAGATCTCAGGAACGTGAATACATTCCTTCCAACCTTCTAGATAGTCTCAGGTTTTGGCAATTTTCCCCTCTACCCAGGATGCAGGTGGTATCCACTTCCACTGGGGCCCCACTCAAGAACCCAATCAAATAGTAACATACCCATGACGGTCCATTTTCTATCTTCATACCTCATATGGGACATGGGAGCTGTCAAATCGGTGTGGCCTAAAAAAAAACATGATTCAGGTACATTTTTACTTAAAGGGGATCTGTCACCAGTAGAGATGAGCGAGCCTACTCGGTAAGGCAGTTACTCGAGCGAGTAAGTGGGGGGGACGAAGCGGGGGGAAGAGAGAGAGGTCTCTCTCACTCTTTCTTCCTTCCCCATCCGAGCCTGCTCGGATCACTAAGCAGTTACTCGAGTAGGCTCGCTCATCTCTAGTCACCAGCTGTAAGCACTATAAACTAAGTTATGGTTCTAATAGGACAAGTTCCCAAAAATGTTTTATACTAACCTCCTAGTGTAAAGGTACTTTTACACGGGGCAATTACCTTCCAAGTAATTGCTTGAAACAGTGATTCTGAGTGCTAGATGGCCTGAGTACACACAGCCACCGACATGGCACTCACATTGTGTGAAAAATATGGGTGAAAATCACCCATTATTCCCTATGGGAGAAAAAATATAATGCATCCCACTCGCATGAAACTCACAGGTACATTATTTATTTTTTCTGCACCCAAAGGGAAGAATGGCCGATTCTTCAACAGAATCACCTAAAAATATGACATGCTACAATTTTTCTCTCACATCTCAGTGGATTTTTTCCAGTGTGATTTCTGTGCATCTCTCCGTGTAGATGCATCCTTAATGATGATGTATTGCAGTATATTGTACATGAGATCTGATAATCACTAGTTAAAGTCCCATACGGGAACTAAAGGAATTAAAAATAAGATAAATAACATTTTTCTATAATTATTTGTACATTAAAAATTAATGACAGTTTAAAAAAAAATTCCAGTCATCACATAAAAAAATAAATAGCTTTTGCTGCATCAGTGAGAGTCCAGTTTATTAAAATATATCATTATTTATCCAGCAGAATGAACGCCGTCCGTTTAAAAAAAAAAAAAACAACAAAAAACACAACGCTAGAACTGCGCATTATTTGGTCATCAATAAAAAATTTAATAAAAGTAGATAAAAGAGATTATGTAAGAAAAACAATGTAGTAGATGTGCAATTTCTTCATGAGTGCGTCTCTGAAGGCATAATTTCTCAAAGTTTCCAGACCCCTATACAATACAAACTGCAAGGGGGTCGCCAGTAGCTGAAACACGTGCTATGTAGCTATTGGCTGAAGGTGCCGGACCAGTATCATTGCACCCCATATGGGGCAGTGCGTTTTTATATAACATAAGCCAAATACACAGTATAGCCCCCAAATAGCACTAAACAGAGCCCATTGACTATAATGGGGGCCATCCTGCTTCTGGTATTCTGATCAGCACTTATACAGTGTAGCTTCAATATTTCATCAGGGTTTTTCTTCTGGATCTGCGCCGGAGATTCCTAATGAAGCCTCCAACGCAGATGTGAATGGGGCCGTACAGAGGAGCATACAACACTGAAATGATCCTTACGTGCCACGCAGGGGGCGCTTTTCCTGCAGAGCCTTTTAGGATCACCACTTGAAGCTCTTCCATGGCGTATAGTGAGAAGATGCTGGTCATTCTTGTAACATGTTAGTCAGGGATTCATCTGCCAACTGAAGGGAGAAGCCTGAGAGTAGTAGAGCTGAGCCGGAACAGTTCATCACTTAGAGCGCTCTCAGAGCAGGCCATTACGTTATCTAAATGTGAAGAAATGTACATTTTGGGGCAGTTCAATTGATCAAAACAGTCTAAAACCAAAACTGACCTTCTTGTCCATAGCCACCAATCAGAACTCAGCTTCTGCTGCTCTACTCACTGCCTCACATAGTAATAGTGCCCACCACAAGACTAATAGTGCCCTACTCTGTGCCATAATCATCCCTATTTTCCCCCTAAAAGGTAATGAAAGTCCCATAATAACCCTGAAAATGATACACCTTCTATGTCCACTAAAGTAAGTGCCCTGTGTGCGCCTCCACAAAGTAATAGTGCCCTCTGTGCTCCCACAAAGTCACTGTACTCTTCTATGCTCCCACAAAGTTATAGTGTCTCAGTGTGTCCTGCGTCCTCACAAAGTAATAGTGCCCGCTGTGCATGCCTCCATAGGTAATACCCTCTATGGCGCCACAAAGTAATAGTGCCCTTTGTGTGTATCTGTACAAAGTAATGGCCGTTCACACCAGCGTTAGCACCCATTAGCGATTTTCTCTGTTTTTGGAACAGGGAAATTAAATTAAAATGGAATTAAACATTTCATTCTTTCTCTGGGTTTTCAATTAACAGAAATGTTTCTGTTTGTTTACGTTCAATTTTCGTTTTTTAAACAGAACAAACAGTGCGGTCTGCGGCGCTATTTGTTCTGTTTAAGAAATGGAAACTAAACGGAAGCAAAAGAAAACATTATTAATAAAACCCATTGAAATGAATGGAGCAAAAATATAAACATGTAATTCCATTTCTCTGCTCCAAAAACGCTATAGAGTCACAGAAATCTCTATCACTGAGCGACTGTCCCAGCGGACAATGTGCTTCCCCATACCCGACTCCGCTTTCTGCTCTGAAGCAATGGACGGAGAGCAGGAGGAGGAGCTGGCATGTGAATAAAAACCGCCGTGCGGTGACAGTGGCTCAGCGGGACCTGAAAGTCATTAAATACATGACCGCCATCACTGCTGTTCGGTTGGCCCTCCGCTCGTTTTCACAGTTGGGCTGCCGGACAGCAGTGCTATAGTGGGGTCATCTTGGGGTGGGGGCCCTGAGCAACTGCCCAGTTTGCCTCCCCCCTCCCTAAATACTGGGGTTGTAGTTCAGAAAAAACAACGCATACATTAACATCTTTTATCTTAAAAGAAAACCATATATAAGCCAGGATGGTCACCGCTATCTCTGTCCGGCAGCCATCTTGTCCAATCTGACTTTAACTGCCAAATTGGCCATTATAACACAAATCCCCGCTATAACGCTCACCTTCTGGGAACTACTTACATTCTGTCGCCTGGATAGGAATATACGGCCACCCTCATGCGGCTAATACACAGCCCATCTAATCATGTTGTCGTTACCAGGTGACATATTTACACAGCAGGCCCCGTCACCCATAGCAACCAATCACAGAGCAGCTCGCATTTCTCCACAGCAGCTTCAGAAATGTAAGCTGCGCTCTGATTGGTTGCCATGGGCGACCAGGCCTGCTTTTTTTGTTCTGATAACTGAGGTTTCTTAAATATTCACCATATTTTTGTTGATTATCAATAATTTCTCAGGAATTACAGTCCCTGGAAAAGGAAGCTCAGTGGAGCAAGTAGCCACAAGCATGGCTGCCATGTTATGTAATGCTTGTATCTACCATGTATTCTCAGGAGCGTCGCCCATCCTGCCGCCATACAGTAACCCGCAATAACTCACCAACCCAAATAACTCTCTTATAGATTTATTCATTACTAGCTTACCCGTCGCGCGTTGCTGCAAAGACAGACATACATTCGTTTTTATATATCTAGATAACAACCAATCACAGCGCAGCTTTTTAAGGTTACCTCAGTGGTATAATATATAACAACCAATCACAGCGCAGCTTTCATGTTACCTCAGCTTTATAATATATAACACCCAATCACAGCGCAGCTTATATGTTACCTCAGCAGTATAAAATATAACAACCAATCACAGTGCAGCTTTCATGTTACGTCAGCAGTAAGAGAAATAACAACCAATCACAGCGCAACTTTTATTCTGCCTCAGCAATATAAAAAATAGCAACGAATCACAGCGCAGCATTCATTTTACCTCAGCGGTATAATATATAGCAACCAATCACAGCACAGCTTTTATTTTACCTCAGCATTCTCAATATCCAGCTATTGTCTTGCGAAACGTTCAGCAGATGCATCATTTTGTAGTTGAACACGCATCCCGTTGCTCGTAATGCCTTTTGCTTTTGTGCTTGAGATGGAAATCAAACGATCTTTGTCTGGGGGGGCATAACTGTCGACGACGCTCGCACGCGCGCGCGCCACCTATCGTAGGATAGATGTACTATGCCAGTAGTCTTCCCAGGAGTGTACTCAGCAACTTCCCATTAACTTTTCCTATTTATGACATAATCAATGCTCGTGGCAAATTTCAAGTTTCTATGACATCGGGAAGCGAGAAAATTAGATTCCGTACGTAAAATTTGGACACTAATTCTTTGGCGCTTAGAATTGAATAATCGAGTTGGGACCCATTAACTTTTCCTATTTATGACATAATCAATGCGTGTGCCAAATTTCGAGTTTCTATTACATTGGGAAGCGAGAGAATTCGATTCCGTACGTAAAATTTGGACGCTAATTCTTTTGCGCATAGAATTGAATAATCGAGTTGGGACCCATTAGCCTTTCCTATTTGTGACATATTCAATGCCCGTGCCAAATTTCACGTTTCTATGTGAGAAAATTACATTCCGTATGCAAAATTTGGACGCTAACTCTTTTGCGCATAGAATTGAATAATCGAGCTGGGACCCATTAGCTTTTTCTATTTATGACATAATCAATGCTCCTGCCAAATTTCACGTTTCTATGACACCGGAAAGTGAGAAAATTACATTCCATACATAAAATTTGGACGCTAATTCTTTGGCGCATAGAATTGAATAATTGAGTTGGGACCTATTAACGTTTCCTATTTATGACATAGTCAATGCTCGTGCCAAATTTCGTGTTTCTACAACATCGGGAAGTGAGAGAATTAGTGGCAATGATGGAAATCGAACGATCTACGTGGGGGGGACGTAACTGTCGATGACGCTCGCACGCGCGCCATTTATCATAGCATAAATATACTATGCCTATAATCTTCCCAGGAGTGTACTCAACAACTTCCCAAAGTTTCATGGCGATCGGATGAATGGTGTAGTAGCGCATAAAGGACAAACAGACAGACAGACAGACACACACACAGACAGACATACATTCAATTTTATATATATAGATAATGTAACATTAACCCCTGCTCAGCCAAATCCCACTGTAGTGCACTACATAGACAGATAAAGCAGAGCCCAATGTGTTATTTAAAGGGGTATTCCCAGAATATCATATTTTATTAGTCCATCTGTATAGCGCTATGTAGCTATTGGCTGAAGGTGCGGGACCAGTATCGTTACACCCCATATGGGGCAGTGCGTTTTTATATAACATATAATAAATATAACATATATAAATATACAGTACAGATGGTCCCCGACTTGCGAACAGGTTCCGTTCCAGGAGCCTGTTCGCAAGTCGAACAAATGCTTGTATGGAGCGGGATCGCGGGTGGATCCTGCTCCATACAATGTCGGGTGTCGGCTGTTCTTACAGCGGGCACCCGGCGGCAGCAGTTCCGACGAGCCGCGCCGCTCGTCTGAACTGTTAACACTTTAAATATCGCTATGACAGCAGTATTTAAAGTGTTAACAGTTCTGACGAGCGTTGCGGCTCGTCGGAACTGCTGCCGCCGGGTGCCCGCTGTAAGAAACAGCCTGCACCCAACGTTCAGGGGGCCCGTACAGCGTCCCACGATGAGATTGCGGGACGCTGTGTGGTTCCTAGGCAGCCGGGGACCTCCTGAAAGGCCCCAGGGCTGCCTATGCAGAGTGTCCATCAAGCGCACGGCTTGCTAGGCGCTCTGCATAGACAGCCCTAGGGCCTTTCAGAAGGCCCCCGGCTGCCTAGCAGTTGCAATCTGACCGGACAGGCTTCCATCAGGCTTGATAGAAGCCTGTCCGATCCCTGCACAGTATGATGTAATGCCATAGCATCACATCATACTGTGCAGGACAGATAGTTCGTATCTAGCGAAATTCATAACTCGAATGTTCACAAGTCGGGAACTATCTGTATAGCCCCCAAATAGCACCAAACAGAACCCATTGACTATAATGGGGGCCATCCTGCTTCTGGTATTTCCCAGTGCAGCTTCAATATTTCATCTGGGATTTTCTGCTGGATCTGCGCCGGAGATTCCTAACGAAGCCTCCAACGTAGATGTGAATGGGGCCGTACAAAGGAGCATACAACACTGAAATGATCCTTACGTGCCACGCAGGGGGCGATTTTCCTGCAGAGCCATCCGGGATCACCGCTTGAAGCTCTTCCATGGCGTATAGTGAGAAGATGCTGGTCTTGTGGGCTGAGAGTTATCTGATGGAATGTAGACCGCTGTCACAAATGAGCCACCTGTGATGTCATTAAACAGAACCCTATGATGTCACCGACTGAAGGGAGACACACTTCACTGTACACCAGATATCACTAGTAGGGCCCACTATATATAAATGATCTAATTCACTAATTAACACAGGTTTAAAACATAACCTTCATTAATTGCATTAAAATAATACTCATACCAGGTGTCATTCCTGTAACATGTTAGTTAGTGATTCATCCACCAACTGAAGGGAGAAGCCTGAGTGTGCATTCACACGAACGTATATCGGCTCGGGTTTCACGCCGAGCCGATATACATTGTCCTCGTGTGCAGGGGGGGGGAGGAGGATGGAAGAGCCAGGGCCAGGAACTGAGCTCCCGCCCCCTCTCTGCCTCCTCTCCACCCCCTGCACTATTTGCAATGGGGAGAGGCGGCACGGGGCGGGGCTAATTCTTGGACTTTAGCCCCGCCCCCATTCCGCCTCCTCTCATTGCAAATAGTGCAGAGGGGCGGAGAGGAGGCAGAGAGGGGGCGGGAGCCTCAGTTCCTGCTTCTGGCTCTTCCATCCTCCCCCCCCCCCCTGCACCCGAGGACAACGTATATCGGCTCGGCGTGAAAACCGAGCCGATATACGTTCGTGTGAATGCAGCCTGAGAGTAGTAGAGCTGAGCAGGAACAGTTCATCACTTAGAGCGCTCTCAGAGCAGGCCATTATGTTTCCTAAATGTGAAGAAATGTACATTTTGGGGCAGTTCAATTGATCAAAACAGTCTAAAACCAAAACTGACCTTCTTGTCCATAGCCACCAATCAGAACTCAGCTTTCATTTTGTAACCTTGTCGCCATCCATAAGGTGCTGGAAACTAGTAATTAGCACCTTGTGACATACATTGCAGGGCACAAAGTTTATATAGTAATGCAGCATTGTCCTCAGGCCAGTCTCACACAGGCATTTCACAGCGTTTTAGAACGGCGCTGGTAAACGCGGTTGACAGCGTTTTTACCGCACCCCATCATTGCAATGGGTGATGTGGTGCGCTAAAAAGCGCTGCAACGCACTGAAATAGAACATACCGCTATGAAGCCCCATTGATATCAATGGAGACTCAGTACAGCGTTTCAAACACCCGCTAAAACGCTGTAACAAGCGCCTGTGTGGGAGTGGCCTTATAGCACCTATAGATAACTATCATGATAATGTATATAAACTGAGAACGCACCTACCTATACCATAAACAGCAGCCATCTATATGGTCTCCTCTCACAAGGTGGACTCTTTTCCGGCTCTCAAGCACTCCCATTTTCCTTCTCACACACCACATGACATGGCGAACTGATACATCTACATGCAGGCAATGGTTTTATTACTGTTAACCTATTAAGTGCTGCAGCTGTGCAACACACACACTGGATATGACAGGACAGGCTTTCCACAGTGCATCTACATAGGACAGACATGTATGACATTTCTGGAGGGGACCAGGGTGGTGTTCTGGGCCGACCTCTGTGTAGTGACCGGCACAGGTAACTGCAGACATGGCTCCCATGGAAATCATTGGGTTTTCAGTGGGTTCAGTCTTATGAGCATGTTTTGTGCGCGCACTTCCCACGCACAGAGAAGAATGCAGCATGCTCTATTTGTGCACCAAAGGCTCAATAGAAGTCTACGGAGGGGGGGGGGGGTGCAAATACACAAGGAGATACATGAAACACCCCGCAAAACTGCGGGGAAAAGAACACATCTGGACCTCATTAGCCTTTTAATCCACAGACAGGGCGTGCCGCGCTTGTGTGAGGTGGCCCTGTGTGCACAAAAAGTACCGTACTATGTGCTGATACAGGCGCACATCTACTTCCTCCAACCTCGTTCATGGCGCAAAAACGTGCTGTGGCCGGCTTTTTTGCGCATATACTCAAAGAGTGCCCATACAAGCTGCGGCCAGGCAGCAGTAACCGCTGCTTGCCATTATTCCCCTGTGCTTGCCCTGGTTATAGTGACGCACAGCAAATGAGCGGTACTCTGTGCCCACTTACTGCAACTCATGCCCACAGTACCCTAATGGCACCTCCGATTGATAAGTCATTAAAAAGCCATTAATTCTGATTGCCAGATTGGGGCCCTAAAATGAGGAAAATTGGCTTCTACCGCATTGGAGGTTGAGAGGGGGCTGAAGGGGCTGCCTTCCTCTGGATCCACATTGGGTGTAATAGGCTGAACTGGTTGGACATGTCTTTTTTATCCTCACATACTATGATATTATATATATATTTATATATATTATTTTTGAATTCTTTTTCCTCTGACATTATGGTAACCAACTTCTACAAGTTTGTACTAGTTCCTATCACGGACTGTACATCCCTCCTGACACCTCCTACAACACACAGGACAGCACTTCTCATACATGTTAATAACCCAGCTGACGTTCAGGGGTTTATGTGACAAATCTGTAGTGCAAATGAGTCATGACTACAATCTGCTGCTATCTCCATACTCGACACCAGAGGGCGCCCACGCACTTATGAAACTGTACACCGGTATAGGCGTGTAGGCTGCCAGCAGGTGGCGCTTGCTTGCAGCTTTTCCCTTCACCCGAATGTCGCCGTGTGTCCTGAGCTTGGCATTGAGACGCAGAGAGACAAGGTGAGGGCCGAGATGTCGTCCCGGCATTACTTATCCTGTTCTGTGCTGCAGCCTGCTGGCTCCTCGAGCTCCTCATGGCAGTCGGTGCTCGTGGGGTTACATTAAAGGGACAGTGACCCTTAACCCCTCAGTGGCCAGTACTGTTTGGGCTTTAATTGTCAGGATTTTCCTTGTCCGCCCGTGTAGCGTGAGGCGGGACGCTTTGTGTTTCTCACTGACACCATTTTTGGGACGCGCTGATTGACTTTCATGAACATTTTTAAGAGGGTCTAAGAAAGAAAAAAAAAACAATTCATCTGTAGTATTCTGCACTTATCTCCTTCCTGGAGGTACGCCCATCAATAGTTCACAACTGGACAACCCCTTTAATGAAACCTTATTGGGCGTGACTTTAATAGCGGCGAAGCTGTTATGGCGGCCATTTAGTTGTGGGTAAAAGAGGACTTATAAAACTGCCTAAAAGAAACTCCTGTTGCCCGTAGCAACCAAACATAAAAAAGTGCTCAATTTTTAAGAGCAGAGAGCTGCGCTGTGATTGGTCGCTACAACAAACAAGTCGTTTGCGTGGAGGAGCGGCACTAGAGAAGGGAAAGAATCCTCTCTGCAATATTCCATCGTTTTTCCAACCCATGGGAACAAACCCTGAGGGCTCCTTCGCACGGACGCATTCGTGCGCGGTTCTGCATCCGCACAGTATAGAACATATTAATTTCAATCGGTTCGTTTACGGTTTCTTTTTTTTGTGCACGCGGAGAAAAATGCAGCGTTATGTGCACCGCAAGGGCCCTTCTATGGGGGAGCGCGAATGTGTGCGCAAAACATTACAGAACTGTGCGAGAAGAACAACCCGTCAGTAAGTCACCAGGCTACACCGCCATTTAAATCAGGGCGTGGTTTGTGCAAAAAGTACAGGAAAATACGCCAATACATGCGCAAAAAAGCTTTAGTCGTAGTGCAAATACGTTGCGTACAATCGTGCATACGCCGTGTTACAGAGCCCTTAGCCCACCTCATCATAGGGTGGCATTAAAAGGGTGAGGATCAGCTGACAGTGCCATGTAATTCCCTCCTTCAAACACTGGTACCCCTGCGATGAGCTGTCAGTATCCCCGCAGCGCTGATGCCCGATGACTTGATTGCAGAGCTCTTTCATTGGCTGCAGCTCCTGTGACGTCCCGAAGAAGGGCTGGGAAAGCCTGTGAATATGACCTCAGAGGGGAGACTCCGAGCCGCGGCAGCGGATACAGTGGGGAGTATATGCCCATTTGTTATTCTAGTGCATGGGGAACGAGGGTTTACAGAGAACATACAGCTCAGACAACCTCTAACATCCTGGTCCGCAGATGTAGTTCAGTGCGATGTGTCTGTCTATAAATTGCACCTTCCCTTTTGTCAAAGCCGCTTCTTATACTAAAAAATGAGATCCGGTTTGTTTCATATATAAGCACATGGGCTTCCATAATTGGGTGGGGTGTTTATGTAATGTAAAATCCCCATGTGTTCCCTACATTCCTGCAAGTAGTTTATAAACTAGTTGGCTATTGACATCACTGGCAATCTCCGGCACGGTTCTCACACTGCACTGATATTAATTTCAGTGGTACTTTTGTATATACACATGTATTTGGGAATGTTCTCAGACGACTAGTCTTATGTGTCATATTGTGTGGAGTTGAAAAATTGGTAGGGCTAAGCGTTCTTTTACACTTGACGATTGTTGGGCTCTAGCTGTCCCAGTGATGGTTGATCTGGATTATGATTTCTCCAGCAGGCTTTGGGGTATTTTGCCGCTTCCGAATTATGTCGTGTGCACACATCATCGTGGAGCAAATTAGACACAAGCTATCAGCCTCATATCCAAAATGGCTCTCTGCCCAGAAACAGCCAGACAGGGCCTTTTATTGTAAAGCATAACATGGGCGGGCAACAGGTTACATCAGTAACATATAGGATTCTCATTTGTCGGATCATATAGAATCCCCCCTCCTTCCTGCCCACCTTCTCTCAAGTCCAATGTATAAGCAAGTCTTTGTCTCACAAACATGTGCTCGAACCTGAAAGTGAAAGTAGATATCTCTTTGTTGAAGAAGATCCTGTGTGGGGGATGGGGAGGACTGGGAGAACACTCAAGCAATAACATATAACACTGTGATTTAACTCTTTCCTTATGCAGCAGAGTTTCACATTAGGCTGAAGTCACAAAACACACATAATACGTCTAGTGCAAATCGATAGACATTTTATACTAATTAATTATCATGTCTATCACAATCCCCCCTTAAAATGTCTATCCTCTAACTCTCTATCTAATTTTCACAGTTCTCTGCGCATGAGCCTATAACTGGAGCGCGTTGAAGGTTCGTTTTAGAGTCTTCAAGGGGGTGTAGGACTTGTCCACTCCTTCTGGGGATGCATTCAGCAAACTCATGGTGGGAGTGGCTTTTCCAGCATCAGTTTCACAGGTCTCTCTGACACAGGGGATAACACAGCAGACTAGAACAGAAAAGATAACCATCAGTTCACATACAACAGCAATGCCCGTCTGTGCCAGGATCCTTTACCACCCGCTCATCCATGGCGAGTGCTGGTCCCAAAAGTTAGCTCTTTTTAGTTAGTGCGGTCAGCCTCTTAATGGCAACTGCGTCTTTACCTGCGGGTCACGTGTCGTCTAGGATGTAGGTACAACAAGTCTCCCCTATCATCTTACAGACACTCCCCTTTTTAGCTAAAGTCATATCTAAGGTCATTCTATTTTGAAAAAGTCATAGTCGACTGTAAGGCGTCTCTAGTATAATTTATAAACCACTGCTAATTATAATAAACATAATTAATCCAGTCAACGTTTATTTACCATAATGATCAGGAAAATGGACTTGAATCTAGTTTTAACTTGGTCTCTAATTTTTAAAACTTGTCAGGTACCCCCCTTGGCTATCCTATGATGTCAATGTACACGTGTAGATCAAAACTACCACCAGGGGTCTCTCTTCTCGCTCTAGCATAATGTTACAATACTAGTAGCGTGCACAGGTACGCACGGCGTGGGACTCCCTAATCTTCACCCACACCAATGTCCCTCCTGGAGATAGTCCTAATGGTGAACACGTCCAGGTCGCCTCACCCTTGCGTCAGGGTTTTCCCACTGCCCGTAAGTCCCTACTCCTAGGAGGGGGGGATCCCTACCTCACCTCAGAGGGAGGCCATGGATTCCCTGGGCTCATTTCCGGGCATCCATACCCTCTATCTGTACAAGTTAACACCCCACAGGGTGTGCCCTCGCCGGAACCTAAGGTCTTCTGCACTATCCCTTGGCAAATGGGAATTCCACTGACAATCCATCTTAGGAGATCGGGGCAGGCGCAGTACTAGTACATTTCTCCTTTTCTTTGGTAGCGTATGTGTTTGGCATTATCGGAACTGGCTCTTCATCTTTTTTAAACAAGGGAAATATTGGTGAGTTCCCCAAAAATCTCCCTCTACCCTGCCTAATTGCCTGGCAGGTGTAGTTTCCAGGGTAGTCAGTAATACTCTCTCCAGTGCAAAACACTTAAGTAGTTATAGAGTATTCCTTCTTCCATTTCTCACGGACAGTGTAATTAGCGGAAATGTTCGTGAAGAGACTAATAAACCACTCTTCAGCATCTACAGGGAGATTTAGGGGGACCATCCCTGAGTGTGGTCGGGCACTACCACACACGCAACAGTTAGACTTGTTGCTCCTGTTAGCATTGTACCTCATCAACTCCAACCAGAGATTCTGGTCAGAGTAGCCAGTCGCTACTGTCAAGGTGTCCACAAAAGTAGGGTCGGCTATGATCATCATGTTCGTCAAGGTCTTTATCTTACGGCGGAGGGGGTTAATTATGTGCACGGGACTAAGTGAAGGCTTCCATTCGGCTGCATCTACCATACCCCTTATTTTAAACTTCCCTAAGGGATCTGTCCTCCCGTACCGGTATGTCCCCAGACTATAAGTCTCCCCGTCCCCCGGGCTTGGATCTCCCATGGTTAATGTAAAAACCGCATTAAAACCAAGCAACATACTAAGTTCAGCCTTCCAATACCTGCTGTCCTTATTATTCTCAAGGAGGGTTATACGACTAATTAGGGATTTCCCGCTCTTATCTTTCTTATTTAAGGCACTTCGAGGTTTATAGGACCAGTCTATTCCTGTGTTACATCCCACTAATCCCCAATAACGGCAGTCTTCTCCCCAGACGTTATCAGTGGCGCAAACATATTGTATTCCCCGGGTATATGAGTCATATAACCAGCTGGACTGAGCTAAATCTGGCCTGCGGTGGGATCTTGCGCCTAGACACGGGACCACAGTACAATAGTCGAAGGAATATGCGGCTACTTGAGCATTGGACGAGTTATACCAGAAGGTAACCATACCCCCATATTCTTCCGACTAAGGATTCCAGTTGCCACCCTCCTCTCTCACTAGCCTTAACCAGAGTAACGTCTTTGGCACAACTAAGACTGGTCTCCCGGATCTGAAGCTTTCTTACAGTATGAAGCATGGATCCATGTAAGTCTTTCGGCTAGTTTCACAGCTGTGGCAGTAGTCAGAAGCACCTGGTAGGGGCCATCAAATCGGGGCTCAAGAGGGTGCTTCCTGAGGAACTTCTTGACGCACACCCAATCCCCAGGCTGCAAGATATGTGTCCCAGTGTCTGCCTCTGAGTCTGGAAGAGAACACCTGTGCATAGGCTTTGGTTAGTTCTTTAACAACGGAAATCACATACTCAGTCAACACATCAGATTGTAATTGTAACCACTGAGGATAGTAAAGACCTAGCCTTGGGGCTAGCCCAAACAATCTCGTAGGGAGATAATGTATAATCCCCCCTGGGTTCATATCTAACACTGTATAAGGCTATTGGATGACAGTCTTTCCAAAGTGGCGTCATTTTTAAGTATCTTACTTTTAGCGTGCCACTAAGTCTCTCCACCTTGCCACTACTCTAAAGGTGGTACAGTATGTAAAAGGCCTGGGATACACCCAGAGCAGACATGACATGTTACATTCACCTGCGAAGTTTATACCTCTGTCTGACTCTGAATCACCTCTGGTACCCCATATTCACAGTTTACCTCGTTCATGAGCTTCTTTGCGGTTACCTACTTGTTTGCCTTGGTAACAGGGTCAGCCTCCAACCTGCAAAGACATCAACAACAACAAGCACGTATTCATACTTCCCAACAAGTGGGAGCTGAACGTAGTCAATTTGCAATCCCTGAAATGGGTAGAGTGGTCCCGGCAAGTGTGATGTGGCAAATTTACTTCTGCCCTGACTCACCTATGGCATAGATCATGCTAAACTGGACAAATGATGCAGCAGCTACAGAGAACCTAGAAGTCGCCCATCCTCTTTCAAGCGTCGTCGTTATTGCTGGTTTACTAGGTGGGTCTTTCCGTCCATCAGCTGGGCCATCATGGGATACAGGAACTGTGGTGGGCAAGTGCTGTTGACCGTTCACCACACGCTGTCCTGTTTCTGCTGCTCCCATATTAGTCCATTTATTCTTTTCTTCCTTGCTGGCTTGTAACTGTAAAAGTCTTTAGCATATCAAAGTCCAAATTTTTGTCAATGTCCAAAGTTTTTACCACTGACTCATGCCGTCAGTATCTTTTCTTCTTTCTTCCACGGCTTGAGGGCCGCTGCCTTTGCTGCGCTGTCAGCGAGGGTGTCGTCTCTCGCCTCTCCAGTGTAGGAATCGGTGCGAACTCTCAACTTTGTCAGGTAGAAGTAGGGCCTCCATGCGACTCTGTACCGCTGCACCATTCTCAATTGGTTGTCCTGCTAAGGTAAAAAAACTGTCTGGCCTTCCATATTGGGCCGTAATCATGAGCTATTCCAAATGCATACCAGGAGTCAGTGTAAAGGGTTGCCATCTTACCTCTCGCCACTCTACTCGCCTCAGTGAGGGCCTTCAATTCCGCTTCTTGTACTGTGACATGCGGAGGCAGAGCTTCTGCTTCTAGGACATCTTGTTGTGTGACCACTGCATATCCGATGTGGAGTCATCAGTCCTCACCCTGGTACCATCTGCAAAAAGCTCAACATATGCATTATCAACAGAGGTTCTGATAACTGTTTGCATATCTGCAGTTTCTTACCGAATTAGTACTAAATAATCGTGCTGATGTTCTATTTCACATGGCTCGGAATCTTGTAGCACAAAATCATTTATTTATTTATTTTTTTCAAACCCAATAGCTGATCTACAACACCTAGATCATCTATGACCCATATCACCTATGCCTCCCCCCTTTTGAACAGGAATACTCAATGGAAAAAGAGTCATTGCGTTCAAACTAGTAAACCAAGAGGCACAAAAACAAGCACTTTGTAGGTCAAGGTGACATTGTATGCAGCGAAGTCTGAGCGAAAATCTCCTTACAAAAAAAAAGTTGTTTTTTTGTTTTTTTTTCCTTTCAGGTCGCAGTTAGTATTTTTTTAACACAAGGGGGCGCCACACGATTCAAATTTTACGTCACCCAGTGTAATAGTATTTCAGGGTATGGCCAGCGTTTAGCTTTTACTCTCCTGTCGGAATATAATTATAGCTTCAGTGTAGACTGACACTAGAATATACAAAAGACTTAAAGAAAAACTAAAGAATACGGATGAATTAACATCCTACTCTAGGCAATTCAGTCCCTCTTTCTTCACATAAAAAGTAAAATTACTTCACCAAATTGCATGAAAAAGTTTGCTGGGTGACTATAGGGAAATTATTCCATCTGTAGGAGCCTTCCATAACATCATCTGTCTGAGTATCCATTGGAGAAGCGGGCAGTGGAAAACAGAGCCCCTGGGAACATGAGAGAGCGTCCCCTGTCATGTATTCCTGGTCTCTGCCCCCCATGCATCAACTCCAATCTTCCATGCACTATAAACCAGCTTAGTCATCTACTATGTCCCAAGCTGCATCTTCACAAAGGTTTGTTTCCCTGAACTTATCACACATCCAAGGTGGCCACATCTTGGAGCGTAACAAAGGCCGGTCAAACAAAACCTTACTTCAGACAATCATGATGTTAGCACTGGATACAGTGGCATTGGGGAATATAGGCCTCCCAAATGCAGCAAAATGGCCCCCAGAGGCAGAAGGGGGCGGGGCTACAGATCTCCCAGGTGAGGCAAAATGGCTGCCGGAGGAATGGGCGAGGCCAGGGGCAGCAGCACTTCCAGGTGAGGCAAAATGGCCACTGGAGGAGGAAGGGGCGGGGCCAGGTCCTGTCCCGGATGGGGAGGGACCGGAAGTAACATCACACACCCTGAAAGTGAGCACATGGGGGGGGAAGTAACTTCAGGGTGGGGGCAGGCCTCACTACATTTACTGCAGAGTCACACTATGTTGGGTTGTAAACATTGCAAGCGCGGCCGCCATTACAGGGAGGGGCTGTAGTGAACACAAAGACATTACATTGTTCATTAGCAATACACATACCCCACTACATGCTTTCCCCTCTTCAATCTCTTAACTACGTTATACCTCCTCCTAGCAATCTAAAAACACCTTTCTTTCTGCTAGGCTTCCTGCTCATCTTCTGAAAACTTTCTACAACTTATCCTACCTGTCCATGACCTGATATTTCTTTCTGCAACTTTTCCTGGTCCTTTCCCATTGTTCAGTAAACTCTGCTGCCTTCCCTTCAGCAACCAAATCACAAGCTCTATGACCTTTGTCCTTGCTCACTTTGCTCCCCATTCTCTAAACAACCTGCATCTATGCCTAACCTTCTCATTCTATCTTCAAATCCTTCCAATATAACCCACTCAGATTACAATGCACATTAATTCTACAAAACAAAGACAAAGGCAACAGAAAGGGTTAATTGGAAAAAGCTTTCAGTTCACTCTTATCAGCAGCCCTCCCCCCAACAATAAACACTGCACATTCTTTCTATAGTACCAGACAGACAGGATTACTGGAGAATACCCACAATGGCTCAGGGTATATATATATCTCATCTACCTTTTTTAACAACCCACCGTCTAGTAATCCCCAAGAGCACTTCTTGTACACGTTCTAGACAGGACATTTTAGCTATACACAGAGACTGACGATTATTTTCAATGACCAAGAGTTTTCTGGAAGCTTCAGCCGTCACACCACGGCCATATTCCCATGTATATATATACCTTTCCACATATGAGAACATAACACGCTCAATCATAAAGGTAAATATACGTATCATAAATCTTCCTAACCTCACACTAGTTTTACCTAGGAGTACGTGCCACTGGCGTGTTCCCTCAGACTTAAACAGCCGAGTCCGCCCTTCTGACACATTAACCCTCACAGAATTTATCTCTTGGTCTTGCATACACAATTTTTAACCGTCTCAGACATAGCAGACACAGCGTACAAAATACCCCTAGACAGGTAACATGGTGATTTTTCCAAGTGGACAGAACTAGAGTTATTACCTGTCTTTCAGTGAAGGTCCAGTCTGGATCAGGAACAGGCAGAAAAGCAGTCAGAACCCAGCTCACATCGGTAGATTTACATAAAGCAATCTTACCGTGTTCTGTAGATTTTCGGGCCCCTGAGTTCTGCGTGCCATCTGCCGATCTCTGTACGTTCCAGGCTGTGACCTCACAGATCCACTCGCCCACCCAGGGACGCCACTGATCTGGATTATGATTTCTCCAGCAGGCTTTGGGGTATTTTGCCGCTTCCGAATTATGTCGTGTGCACACATCATCGTGGAGCAAATTAGACACAAGCTATCAGCCTCATATCCAAAATGGCTCTCTGCCCAGAAACAGCCAGACAGGGCCTTTTATTGTAAAGCATAACATGGGCGGGCAACAGGTTACATCAGTAACATATAGGATTCTCATTTGTCGGATCATATAGAATCCCCCCTCCTTCCTGCCCACCTTCTCTCAAGTCCAATGTATAAGCAAGTCTTTGTCTCACTCAGTGAATGGAGGTGGAGCGGGCAGGAGATCGTTCTAGCCGCCCGCCTCCATTCACAGTAAACAGGCAGTCATTCACAGATGAATGACTGCCTGTTTACTCAGGTTGATCATCGTTTGATTTTTATGCCTGCAGAAATTGAACAATCAGCGATAATTGGACGAATTATCATTCCTTGTTCAGTTGCTGGCAGTCTTTACACCGAACGATTGTCATTCAGATTCCTGCGATCCGGCGAGAAATGGAGCCATAATCGTTCCATCTAAAAGGGCCATGAGACAGCGCAGGAATGCTTTGCTGGAGACCCGCCGTTGCATGAAATAGTGAGGAAGGATGTAAATGATTATTATTATTAAACTGTATACATCTACATCTCTGCTCTTGGATCGGAGGAAATAACATTGATGAATCGACTTTTCAAACAATTTATTAAGAGGGTTTTGCTTAGGAAGCTATTGCAGACCCATCCTTACACCACCTCTATGTTTGTATACTGTTATAATGAGGATCTAATATGTATCGGTCCACTTATGTACGAAAAGCCATCAAAACCTTCAAAACGTATTCATGCTAAATATATCTATAATGCTCTTTGTGTTCAGGACATGATTGAAAACTACGTCCACTGGAATGAAGATATTGGAGAGTGGCAGCTGGTAAGCAGACTCCTTAGTTTACAGTAATGTGTCTTCTGATCCTCCAAGAACATCTAACATGTATATTTGTATCTTTGTAAGAAATGCGTTGCATACACTGGAAACAATATGAGGAAGCAGACTGCGGTACCGGACAAGAAAGAAAAAGACGTAAGATGCATCCTACCATAGTAGAGTAACGTGTCCTATGTATTTTATGACATGGCGTGTTCCCTGTGCGGAGGAGTCTCGGGGTATACAATGATGTGACCTGCGTCTTCTGCATGTATGTGTATACAGATCGCTGAGAACAGTGTTCCAGTGGTACCAGTGATGTGTAAATGGGAAGGGAACACACCATACGTTCCATGCTAACCTGTGTCCTGTAGTAAGAAGTAAATAGAATGAACTTAAACAATAAGCGTTTTGCAGGGGCGTCAGGTCCTCAGATATTTATCAGCTCTTATAAGCCCCATAAGCTAAAGTTATGGGCTCATAGGATCTTGGGCGCTGAGTCTGAAGGTGCCACTCACATACTTATCTATCTTGCTGTACCCCCTCTGTCCATCCGCAAAGCCGTCACAGAATACTTCCACGTGTACCCATAATGCACACATAAATAGTCTGCGGGATACAATGAACAGAGGACCTACGGTGGACAGTGGGAGAATGATAAGTAAGATGACAGTGACACTCCTGGTCTCAGCGTCCCAATTCCTGCCAGTCCATAACTTAATAGTTTATTTAACCCTAGCCACTAATTTTTGATTGTTTTACCCCAGCTCTTATCTGCTTTTGTGCGTTCATTAAACATTTCGGCACCTTGCTGATTATCGCCCATGTATAGAGGCTGAATCTAAAGTTGAGGGAGATACATATACACTATGACAGAAAATCACACCTAAATCAAAAATGTAACTATGGCTAGGTGAACACGAGCTATGAATGGGAGTTGTGACCGAGAGGTTTGTGCACAACTCGCATCGGACAGCACACGGGCACTAGTCCACATGCTGTCCGATTTACATGGATGCAGCACATTGGCACGCATTGGCATGTCCTATTTCTCATCCATGAAACGGACAGGAATAGGATGCGGGACAAGTTTTTCACACGGACCATTGTTCTGTGTGAAAAAACATTAATTGACATGTCTTATAATCTATAATAGTCTTATAAGGTATAATAAGGCCGCGCACAGTACATGGGCAGCACACAGCCCCAAATACACTATACACGGGGGGTCTTTATCGTATATGGGTTAAAATACTAATGCCTGCAACAACAAAATGAATCTTATTAAATAAAATGAAGTTAAATCCATGAGCAATTCATCATAAAATAGTTAAATAAAACATTATTTCTAGAAGTGCCACTTATTCCAGGACACTAGACATTTAGGTATAGTGGTGCCTTGGGTTAACAGTTTAATTTGTTCCGTGGCGAAGCTCTTAACTCAAAACACTCGTATGTCAAAACTAGTTTCCCCATTGAAATGAATGGAAACTGCATTAATCCATTCTGCCATTCCTTTAAATGGGGTTGCCGGTGGCCCCATTGAATGTAATGGGCTGCCGACAATCCCGCAGTGATTTTCGGAGAAGGGCTTTAAATAGTAGTAACATGTGTAAAAAATGAAAAATATATTTCCTCGCCTCTCCGCCACTGCCGGGGCTCAGCCGCATGTAGCCACGTCTTCTCCCTGCACTGTTCTGAAGTTCTTTTATCAGAAGTTCTATCACAGGCTTCGCTCAGCCATTTAATGGATGACAGCTGAGTGCTGCTTGTGATTGGTCACAGCGCTCAGCCAATCACAGGCAGCGCTCGGCCATTCATTGAATTCCGACAGCGGCAGAGAGGTGAGTACATATATATTTTTTATTTTTTACTACAGCTAAGTGTGCTTTTCAGGAAAGGGTTTATATTAAAATCACTGCCGGGGTGCCGGCATCCTATTGCTGTCAATAGGGCTGCCAGCAGCCGCAGCCCCATTGAAATCAATGGGAGAGCTTTGCGATCCTCTGTCACAGCTGTGTCAGGGAATTCCTTACTCCCCGCAGGGAGTGCCCTTGTCACTGAGCACTGTGACAGTGTTCAGTGATGAGGGAACTTCCTGCGTGGAATGCGAAGCAGACTCGTAACCCAAGTTTTTGCTCTTAAATCAGAGCAAAAATTCGGGAGAGAGCCTGCTCGCAAGTCAAGAAGCTCGCAAGCTGAGGCACTCGCAACCCAAGGTACCACTGTACAATGAAAAAGGTTTGGTACCGTGTTACCCAGTAAAGCAAAATGTGATTGTTCTCTGTAAGAGAAACCAAGTAATCTTGTAGACATAAAAAGGTATCACATCTACACGATCACTTGGTTTCTCTTGCTGGGAACATTTCAATAGACATTTAAAAACATTTTCAGTACATAACAATAAATACAAGAATACACATGAGTACATCAGTGCGCTGTTACTGGGGGCTTACAATCTACAAGGGAACGTGACAGTGGGTGAGCGTAGAAGCTGCTCTATGGTAGTGTAGGGGCAGCAGGCTCTAGACAAAACAGGAGAAATAAAACCGTGCCAGCGGTGTATTATGGGGCTCATGATCAGGAGATAAAACCGTCATTAGGTGAAGGATCCACGGTATGACCGAAGTCTTCCAGCACACAGCACGTCTATGTACAGCTCTGAACTGGTTTTCATTATGGCTGTCTTACCAAACTGGAACCAGTATATTTCCATCTCTTACACTATGATGTTGGGCAGAAATACATTGTTTTAATTCCTTTTTAACTTACCATTAGTTCAGCCAATAAACATTGTGGCAGATTATCTACTTTATTTGTTTTGCGGCCAGGACATACACAAACCTGAGTTTTGAAATAAAAACAAATAGTATTCTGTCTCCATGCCTATACATTTTCTGAAGGCAGACACTTTCCTATAGAAACTCCACAATCATGTAAAGGAAACCTAAGAAAGGATGATGCATTCCCGTAGAGCAAAGAAAGAAAACAAAATACCAAACTTCTGAAAACTGTTTATTGTTGACCAGTTGCTAGTGGATTAATTGTGTCTGTCTGTGTATATCTTACATAGACCTCCTCCTTAGAGGTGACTGAAGTTAGTTTGCTTAATGTTCCCTCAGCCTTTTGAAGTGGATTTGTCCCATGTATATTTGGCTTATACCGAGGAGAGCCTTCGTCAGTCCTTAATGAAGCTAGAAAGGCCTAGAACATCAAAAGGAAAAACAAGACCCAAAACAGGTCGGAGGTATGTGTTCGCTTCCTTATCATGCTTAAGGCACAGAGCCGATGATATTAGATCGGTTCGTTTAAACCAGGAGATTTCAATCTTTTTTTTTTATCTCCCTGAAGCCTCATAGCTGGAACATGGTGATAATGCCTGGGCCTCACTAATGGCCACAGACTATGCGAAAATGGAAATTTGTCTTTGGTCGCCTGTATGACTTTTAAAATAAGCACAGGAGGAATAAATATTACTAAATTGGAGATTTTTTTCAGCAAGACAAAGACCTGTTTAGCATATGATCATTTCTGTCAAAACTGACTACATAGCTGCACCTTGCCAACAGTCGGTGGTCCCCAGTGACGCCTGCCCCCCAGTTTCAGAAGCACTGATTTATACCATTGGTTTCGATCCCAGTTATCCAAGTACAGAGGAGACACAGGGATATTAATATACAGTAGATCACACCTGATGACAGATTTATCCAAGCAGAGCACTCCAATCTCCCATCGAGGCATGTGATATCTTGATTACTGAGATTATAATGAGTTTTACAGTAGTGCGTCCTTATCCTATACCACAGTGCTATACTGCAGTGGCAGTGCCCATGTACCCTTATTCCATCTGACAGGTCCACCTTAAATGTGTTGCGGCAGAATTGACTTAATCATCTATCCAACAGACCGCAAGAACAGGGGTCTTGTGTCCCCCTGTCCTCCTCACTGTACACTCTGTAGTGAGGGGGAGTTTGAATATAGCAACATTCAAGCATACGCACTGCCGCTCCATTCACCTTTATGGAACTACCGGAGATGGTCAAGTACAAGTGCATGGATATCTCCAGCAGTCCTCCTTTATACAAGCGTAGTCACAGACCAAAACATGCCTATTCAGGGCATAGTTCAGCCCTCCATATGAGTGTATTTGCACACAGAAGCACTGTGTGTTCATACGGTCAAAAAATGCAAGAAGGGACCAATGATTTTTTGGTGTGACTATGCAGTGAATACATATGTGCCATGCGCATTCACTGCGTATTTGTGCAGTCCCACTCACTTCTATGGCCTATTATGGTCCATAATACTGACCAAAATGGGCCACGCTGTGGTTTTCCATATGACCGAAATTTGTGTGAAAAATGCAATTGAATCGATTAAAGTCAGTGGGTTCTAGTCACTCCATATTACGTGTGTAAAGAATAAGTGCATAACAGTACATATTTACATCCGTAAAGATGAGCTCTTGGTCTGGCTGTTACCGATTGGTAAGTGCTGTATTATCTATTCTGCGGTGATCTGATTTCCTGCCGCTATGAGCCCCAAACCAGAGGCTACACCATTGAGTGCTCCTAAAATGATACTAGAGCATAATGACAAGTACATCACATGATGTAATATCAATCTAATTATATTGCTTGTATCAGATTTCAGCGGTATTAATTGCAGTATCTCCCCATTCCTTCCCTGTAGGAAGCGTTCAGCAAAGCCAGAAGCAGTGATTGACTCGCTGCTACAGTAGCTGCACTGGACTGCGAGGGGCGCCGTGCGCCGGCAGAACGGCGGTCTGAGATGGTTGTTGACCTCCGTGTGATGTAAACTGCAGGAGGCGGATTATAATAGATACCGTGTGTAGGCTTTGTATGATTATCCCTGTAAACCTGCGTCTCCTCATATTGTGACAGGCCTCGTTATCATAGATTCATGGCATTATAAGTTTCATTTGCTGACATTTCATTAAAGGGGTATTCCCAGCTTAAATCCACAGTATATGCCATAAATGTCTGATTAATGGGCTCCCACCTCTGGGAATTGATCCTTTCAGACTTTTATGGCATATTTACACATGGGATTAAGCCTTTAACATTTCATCCTGGGTAATGGGCACAATGTAAGACACTCCCTTATACTTCCAGGACATATAGCATTCTGCAGAGTTAGAATGTTCTAGATTTGGCCTTGAGTTATCTGTGGAAGCGTACATGTATGGACAGGATACGCCAAGACCGGTCTACCCCTATGTTTATTTCATTTCAGTTTTGTTTGCGATATTCAAAATGGACATGGGCAAGATATGCTGAGGTTTGTAGTCCCACTGCATCTAGAAAACACATGAAATACACATTCACTTTGCCTCAATCCTTACAAGTTTACAGGAAGTTTTTGTGCCTGCAGTAAGTCTGGTTTCCTCGCTGAGCGTCTCCTGAAGAGGAATATTATAAATGGAGCTAATTCTTAATGAGGGATCATTATCTTCTTCCAGCGGTAGGGAGACTGTGGTTACATGTAAACCGACAGGGCAAGTGAGTGACAATCATTAATCTGAGTCGCTTAGTATGTAGCTCATCTGAAAACTGAGAAACTGTTGGCCTGTTTAAACAGGCAGTCATTCATTTATTCTGAATGCCGGTAGGTGGCCGAAAGAGATCTTCGGCGCTCTCTGCCTCCATTCTGTGAGCGGTCATCGCTGCTGTGTAAAAACGCAGAATAGAAAATCATTGGGGCAGCGGGCGAGTGCTTAAGCAGCCAACAGCTGCCCCGTGATAAAATACCCTAACAATAAAAAACAACACATATATAGAGAACACAGGATTCACTATTCACAATAGGTATCTGTGTTTGAGGTTCTGTCTAAGAATTCCATTAAAATCCAGGACTAAAGAGCATTGCATGCAGCACTATTGTGTCCTGAAATGTAGAGGAGGACATAACCGAATCCGGACAGACCACATGATTGTCAGTGGGGTCCAGTATGAATCACATACAGCACTTCTGTTTTACCATTGCTCAGATTTGAGGACAGAGCTAAACAACAGAATCAAAACCATACAAGTGTGAATTAACCCATAATCACAGCTCACCTCTTCCCTCTCCCTGCACATGTCACAGAGAATGCCTAGAGCAGCCTCCCATAAATGTCAATGGGTTAAGACTTGTCCATTGTGGCTATTGCCTGTGAGGCTGCTGTAAAGCATCTCTAAATGCTGCTAACTGATGATGGCCGATTATGTACAGACAATAGAATGAAAAAGTCACACCAGAAGTAAAAACTTTGGAAAATATTTCACTGTGATTTTAATTATGTCTACATTCCCTACAAGGTGCTGGATCTTCCATTTAACAGTTCTCCTCTTCTGAGAAATAAGCTTAAAAGAACTTAATGCAAAATATTCTTACAGGTTTGCGTTTAGCTAGCCCAGCATGTTACTCCTTGCAGTGATGCACCGCATGGTAGCACGACCCTAAAAAGTGGTAAGTTGTTCTATCATTCAGAGAGACCTCTTACCGTGGTAATGTCATCCTATGTACAGCCACAATGTGCCCACGTCCCAGTCTATAGGGTATCACTCATACTATGGTATTCACAGAGCTTCATTATCTTGTACGTCATATTTATTTACAGAGGATCTGTCATGTTGTGAAGTCAGCGGAAGTGTCTGTACCGCTCCGCTGCCGCCGCTGTCCGCTGACTCTGTTGCCGTTTTTCTTTTATACTTACCCCCATTCAGCCATACGGGCTCTTCTTCGTTCCGTCTCCCAGCACTATGATAATCACTGCTGCAAGGATGTAACGTGCCCACAGGATACATTACACTCCAACACAACATCGAAAGGGTAGAAACCCTAAATGGTCACATCAGATTGGAGCATTGCTTCATGAAAACTCTAAAAATCAAAGGGGTTCAAAGCCCTCCCCCTGTTGATATGGAAACGTCCATATGTCCTTGTTACTACAGAAGTTCTTTACCTAAAGACAGAGAGTGGAGTGCAGAGAAGCTGGAAGGGAGACCTCTAGTGGCAGCCACTTCAAAAGTGACTTACAGTGCTAAAGCAACCCCCCGCCCAACAGCGCACCCGAGTACTTTTTACCCGAGTAGTGAAGTACTCGAAAATCGCGGTGCTCGATTGCGAAATCGCCCTTACCGAGTACGTTCGCTCATCTCTAATTCCGTCCAAACAATCTAGCTCTTCTTGAAAATTCCTGGAGCAATCCTTGTTGAAACCCTTTTAATCAGAAACTGGGAGCACATCTCTTCCAAGCATTAGTCAATAACTCGATCATTTACGATACGTCTCACCCGAAGCAACTGACTCCAAGGAAGCGAGTCCAAAATAGTCCAGGGGAGACAACTCTGATATATCAACAGATCATTCCTGTCAGTAGATTTAACAAACAGATCTGTATTTAAGCCATCACCTTGTCTAGTGCAGGGGTCCCCAACTCCAGTCCTCAGGGACCACCAACAGGTCATGTTTTCAGGATATCGTATGGTAAGAACACCTGTGACCATGTCTGAGGCACTGACAATAATTACATCACCTGAGGAACACTGAGGAAACCCTGAAAACATGACCTGTTGGCAGTCCCTGAGGACTGGAGTTGGGGAACACGGGTCTAGAGACCAAAGCGTCTGAAAATTTGGATGCTTTCTGTAGAGAAGGATGATGTAAACTTTAACTCTGGGTAAATCCCACTAAGTTCCGCCTGAAATGCCAAAAGGTCCACCTGCAAGCCCTCACATATAATGAAGATATCTGTATATCACCACCAGGTTTTAACCTCATGCCAGTAAGAAGAGATATATACAAAACCATCCTCAAAGGCCCCAATAAAGATGTTCGCATAAGTGGGGGCCACATTGGACCCTAAGCATTCTAAGCTCTTTCCCCCTCATTTGGCCTAAACCCCACCTCAGTCTAGTTATTGACAACTCCATCTATGGGACACAGTATCTTAAGCTCAAGAGAGCTAGAGATGTCAATCAGTAAGTAGGGGGCAGGGTTTAGGTGAAATAAGGTGGGGGGGGGGGACAAGGACCAGGTGGTTCACATCCCATTTGCATATTAAAATATTGTGATACTGGGGCACAGGGTGTGAATTAAAGAGGTTGTCTGCCATTAGAGTATCCTCAAGATAGGTGGAGGTCCATTGCTCTGGGTCCTGCCAATCAGCTGTTCTCCGGGCCTTTAACTGCATGTACGGAACAAGCTAGCAGGTAGCAGGGCCCGGGTTGGTACTGCAGGTATTCAATTCAATGGGATCTGTTCCTGAATTACCAGCCCAGGCTGCTGCAATGTGCATGGCGCTATCTGCTTCCTGCTCCGAGTACACTGTCAATCACATGATTAAAAATTAGAATCCTGATTGCTTTCCATGGTTTGCGGCTGGTAAATCTAAAACAAGCTCTATAATATCCAGATTTTGTGCCACTAAACTGGAACCCAGAAAGTTGGTTGGTTATCTTCTAGCCGGCAAACAACACTGCACATTTTTTACATTAATAAAAGCTTGTAGAACAGGCTGCAGACAGGTTTTACTGCGTTCACAAAACTGATAAGCATGCTGGGAAATGCATTGTTTTTCAGCAGGTCACATTGTTATGGGCTATTATATTTAGGAGGATCGGCAGAGGACTGGGTCACTCTGGACTCACCTTTATAGAAATGGCACACAAGAGGATTAGGACCGTCTTGCTGTTTGTGTGTTTGCTGTCTTCTTTCGAGGTGGCTCTGCCCGGATTCTTTAATCTGCATTCATTTGGCTATCTCAGGCTCTCATATTTTGAATCTATCTCATATCTATCTATTAGAAATGAGCGAGCACCAAAATGCTCGGGTGCTCGTTACTCGGGACGAAATTATCGCGATGCTCGAGGGTTCGTTTCGAGTAACGAACCCCATTGAAGTCAATAGGCGACCCGAGCATTTTTGTATATCGCCGATGCTCGTTAAGGTTTTCATTTGTGAAAATCGGGGCAATTCAAGAAAGTGATAGGAACGACACAGCAACGGATAGGGCAGGCGAGGGGCTACATTCTGGGCTGCATCTCAAGTTCCCAGGTCCCACTATTAAGCCACAATAGCGGCAAGAGTGCCCCCCCACCAACAAATTTTACTTCTGAAAAGCCCTCATTAGCAATGCATACCTTAGCAAAGCACCACACTACCTCCAACAAAGCACAATCACTGCCTGCATGACACTCCGCTGCCACTTCTCCTGGGTTACATGCTGCCCAACCCCCCCCCCCCCTGCACGACCCAGTGTCCACAGCGCACACCAAACTGTCCCTGCCCAGCCTTCAGCTGCCCTCATGCCACGCCACACTCATGTTTATTTATAAGTGCGTCTGCCATGAGGAGGAACCGCAGGCACACACTGCAGAGGGTTGGCACGGCTAGGCAGCGACCCTCTTTAAAAGGGGCGGGGCGATAGTCCACAATGCTGTACAGACGCAATGAGAAATCCAATCCTGTGCCACCTCCATCTGGAGCTGCACACGTGGGCATAGCAATGGGGAACCTATGTGCCACACACTATTCATTCTGTCAAGGTGTCTGCATGCCCCAGTCAGACCGCGGTTTTTTATAAATAGTCACAGGCAGGTACAACTCCGCAATGGGAATTCCGTGTGCACTCACAGCATGGGTGGCTCCCTGGAACCCACCGGCGGTACATAAATGTATCCCATTGCATTGCCCATCACAACTGAGGTAATGTCGTGCTTAATGCAGGTAGGCTTCAGCCCACGCTGCATGCCCCAGTCAGACTGGGGTTCTTTAGAAGTGGACACATGCAGTCACAACTCCGTGTGGACCGACAGCATGGGTGGGTGCCAGGAAGCCACTGGCGGTACAGAAATATATCCCATTGCAGTGCCCAACACAGCTGAGGTAATGTCGTGCTTAATGCAGGTGGGCTTCGGCCCACACTGCATGCCCCAGTCAGACTGGGGTTCTTTAGAAGTGGACACATGCAGTTACAACTCCCTGTGGACCAACGGCATGGGTGGCTCCCTGGAACCCACCGGCGGTACATAAATATATCCCATTGCAGTGCCTAACACAGCTGAGGTAATGTCGTGCTTAATGCAGGTGGGCTTCGGCCCACACTGCATGCCCCAGTCAGACTGGGGTTCTTTAGAAGTGGACACATGCAGTTACAACTCCGTGTGGACCGACAGCATGGGTGGGTGCCAGGAAGCCACCGGCGGTACATAAATATATCCCATTGCAGTGCCCAACACAGCTGAGGTAATGTCGTGCTTAATGCAGGTGGGCTGTGGCCCACACTGCATGCCCCAGTCAGACTGGGGTTCTTTAGAAGTGGACACATGCAGTTACAACTCCGTGTGGACCCACAGCATGGGTGGGTGCCAGGAAGCCACCGGCGGTACATAAATATATCCCATTGCAGTGCCCAACACAGCTGAGGTAATGTCGTGCTTAATGCAGGTGGGCTTCGGCCCACACTGCATGCCCCAGTCAGACTGGGGTTCTTTAGAAGTGGACACATGCAGTTACAACTCCCTGTGGACCCACGGCATGGGTGGCTCCCTGGAACCCACCGGCGGTACATAAATAAATCCCATTGCAGTGCCCAACACAGCTGATGTAACGTCAGCTGTAATGCAGGTGGGCTAAAAATGAATTTGATTACACTGTAGGCGAGGGCCCCCAAAAATTGGTGTACCAACAGTACTAATGTAACTCAGAAAAATTGGCCATGCCCAACCAAGAGGGCAGGTGAAACCCATTAATCGCTTTGGTTAATGTGGTTCAATTGGTAACTAGACCTGGAGGCAGCCCAGTTAAAATAAAAATTGGTTAAGGTGAAAGTTTCAACGCTTTAATGAGCATTGAAACGTATAAAAACTGTTTAGAAAAATTATATGACTGAGCCTTGTGGGCCTAAGAAAAATTGTCTGTTCGGCGTGATTATGTGAGGTTTCAGGAGGAGGAGGAGGAATATTATACACAGATTGATAAAGCAAAAAGGTCCCCGTTTTCGATGGTGATAGAGAACAATGCTTCCATCCGCGGGTGCAGCCTACGTATTGTTTAGGTATCGCTGCTGTCCGCTGGTGGAGAAGAGAAGTCTGGGGAAATCCAGGCTTTGTTCATCTTGATGAATGTAAGCCTGTCGGCACTGTCGGTTGACAGGTGGGTACGCTTATCCGTGATGATTCCCCCAGCCACACTAAACACACTCTCTGACAAGACGCTAGCCGCAGGACAAGCAAGCACCTCCAGGGCATACAGCGCGAGTTCAGGCCACGTGTCCAGCTTCGACACCCAGTAGTTGTAGGGGGCAGAGGCGTCACCGAGGACGGTCGTGCGATCAGCTACGTACTCCCTCACCATCCTTTTACAGTGCTCCCGCCAACTCAGCCTTGACTGGGGACCGGTGACACAGTCTTGCTGGGGAGCCAGAAAGCTGGCAAAGGCCTTGGATAATGGTCCCCTGCCTGCGCTGTACATGCTGCCTGATCCCTGCGCGTCCCCTGCTACCTGGCCCTCGGAACTGCGCCTTCGGCCACTAGCGCTGTCGGATGGGAAGTTTACCATCAGTTTGTCCACCAGCGCCCTGTGGTATAGCATCATTCTCGAACCCCTTTCCTCTTTGGGAATGAGAGTGGAAAGGTTCTCCTTATACCGTGGGTCGAGCAGTGTGTACACCCAGTAATCCGTAGAGGCCAGAATGCGTGTAACGCGAGGGTCACGAGAAAGGCATCCTAACATGAAGTCAGCCATGTGTGCCAGGGTACCTGTATGCAACACATGGCTGTCCTCACTAGGAAGATCCCTTTCAGGATCCTCCTCCTCCTCCTCCTCATCCTCCTCTGACCATACACGCTGAAAGGATGACAGGCAAGCAGCATGTGTACCCGCAGCAGTGGGCCAAGCTGTCTCTTCCCCCTCCTCCTCATGCTCCTCCCCCTCCTCCTCTGCCCATACACGCTGAAAGGATGACAGGCAAGCAGCATGTCTACCCTCAGCAGTGGGCCAAGCTGTCTCTTCCCCCTCCTCCTCATGCTCCTCCTTCTCCTCAACGCGCTGAGATATAGACATGAGGGTGCTCTGACTATCCAGCGACATACTGTCTTCCCCCGCCTCCGTTTCCGAGTGCAAAGCGTCTGCCTTTATGCTTTGCAGGGAACTTCTCAAGAGGCATAGCAGAGGAATGGTGACGCTAATGATTGCAGCATCCCAGCTCAGCATCTGGGTAGACTCCTCAAAGTTTCCAAGGACCTGGCAGATGACTGCCAACCAGGCCCACTCTTCTGTAAATAATTGAGGAGGCTGACTCCCACTACGCCGCCCATGTTGGAGTTGGTATTCCGCAATAGCTCTACGCTGCTCATAGAGCCTGGCCAACATGTGGAGCGTAGAGTTCCACTGCGTGGGCACGTCGCACACCAATTGGTGCACTGGCAGATGAAGCCGATGTTGCAGGGTCCGCAGGGTGGCAGCGTCCATCTTGGAGTTGCGGAAATGTGCGCTGACCCGGCGCACCTTTCCGAGCAGGTATGACAAGTGTGGGTAGCTTTTCAGAAAGCACAGAACCACCAAATTAAAGACATGGGCCAGGCATGGCACGTGCGTGAGGCTGCCGAGCTGCAGAGCCGCCACCAGGTTACGGCCGTTGTCACACACGACCATGCCTGGTTGGAGGCTCAGCGGCGCAAGCCAGCGGTCGGTCTGCTCTGTCAGACCCTGCAGCAGTTCGTGGGCCGCCTGACTCTTCTCTCCTAAGCTGAGTAGTTTCAGCATGGCCTGCTGACGCTTGCCCACCGCTGTGCTGTCATGCCGCGCGACACCGACTGCTGGCGACGTGCTGCTGCTGACACATCTTGATTGCGAGACAGAGGTTGCGTAGGAGGAGGAGGAGGGTGGTTTAGTGGAGGAAGCATACACCACCACAGATACCACCACCGAGCTGGGGCACGCAATTCGGGGGGTGGGTAGGACGTGAGCGGTCCCAGGCTCTGACTCTGTCCCAGCCTGCACTAAATTCACCCAATGTGCCGTCAGGGAGATATAGTGGCCCTGCCCGCCTGTGCTTGTCCACGTGTCTGTTGTTAAGTGGACCTTGGCAGTAACCGCGTTGGTGAGGGCGCGTACAATGTTGTGGGAGACGTGGTCGTGCAGGCCTGGGACGGCACATCGGGAAAAGTAGTGGCGACTGGGAACCGAGTAGCGTGGGGCCGCCGCCGCCATCATGCTTTTGAAAGCCTCCGTTTCCACAAGCCTATACGGCAGCATCTCCAGGCTGATCAATTTGGCAATGTGCACGTTTAACGCTTGAGCGTGCGGGTGTGTGGCGGCGTACTTGCGCTCGCGCTCAAACAGTGGCGCTAGCGACGTCTGGACGCTGCACTGAGAGACATTGCTGGATGGGGCCGAGGACAGCGGAGGTGAGGGTGTGGGTGCAGGCCAGGAGACGGTAGTGCCTGTGTCCTCAGAGGGGGGTTGGATCTCAGTGGCAGGTTGGGGCACAGGGGGAGAGGCAGCGGTGCAAACCGGAGGCGGTGAACGGCCTTCGTCCCACCTTGTGGGGTGCTTGGCCATCATATGCCTGCGCATGCTGGTGGTGGTGCCTCCCCAGCTGATCTTGGCGCGACAAAGGTTGCACACCACTATTCGTCGGTCGTCGGGCGTCTCTGTGAAAAACTGCCACACCGTAGAGCACCTTGACCTCTGCAGGGTGGCATGGCGCGAGGGAGCGCTTTGGGAAACAGTTGGTGGATTATTCGGTCTGGCCCTGCCTCTACCCGTGGCCACCGCACTGGCTCGGCCTTTGCCCACACCCTGACTTGGGCCTCCGCGTCCTCGCCCGCGTCCACGTCCTCTAGGCCTATCCCTACCCCTCAGCATGGTGTATTACCAGTGATTTGATTTCTCAGGCAGGAAATAAATTAGCGCAAGCCTGCTGTTAAACGTAGCTGGCTGCGTATGATTTTTGTTTACGTTCTCCACCCACCACACACGTACCCAGAACGCTGAGGACTGTCAGAGGCAGGCCAAATAGAATGTTTCCCTTTTTTTGTTAAAGAAAAGGCCCACTGCGTATATTCAATCAATAATAAATATGTCTTCTGGCCCTGCAAATGTGTCACAGAACTGCAGGGTTGCAGAGTTATTAACTACAGCAGAGCGGTGATTTTTCCCAGGCAGGAAATAAATTGGCGCAAGCCTGCTGTTAAACGTAGCTGGCTGCGTATGATTTTTGTTTACGTTCTCCACCCACCACACACGTACCCAGAACGATGAGAACTGTCAGAGGCAGGCCAAATAGAAACAGAACGCTGTAATTAAATGTGCCGCTTATTGGCCTGTGGTTGGAGGCTGACTTCGCTTACGGAACGCCAGGAAATAATTTTGCGCAAGCCTGCTGTAACACTTAGCTGGCTGCGTATGAATTTGGAGAACTACTACACCCAGCAGAGACCCAGAACACTGAGGACAGTGACAGGCAGACCAAATAGATTTTTTACCCCAAATTTTTTTGCAAAGGCCCACTGCCTATATTCAATCAATATGTCTTCTGTCCCTGCCTAAGCACTTCTGGCCCTGGAGTATGTCAAAGAACTGCAGAGTGTTGCACTGTGAACTGCAATACAGCGGTGATTTCACAGCCCAGACAGAGCCAGGAAATAATTTTGCGCAAGCCTGCTGTAACACTTAGCTGGCTGCGTATGAATTTGGAGAACTACTATACCCAGCAGAGACCCAGAACACTGAGGACAGTCACAGGCAGCCCAAATAGATTTTTTTCCCCAATTTTTTTTGCAAAGGCCCACTGCCTATATTCAATCAATATGTCTTCTGTCCCTGCCTAAGCGCTTCTGGCCCTGGAGTATTACTGCAGGGCGCAATGCTCTGCACGGCCGATATACCAAAAAAAAAAGTGCAACACTGCAAAAAGCAGCCTCCACAGTAGTGCACACGGTTAGATGTGGCCCTAAGAAGGACCGTTGGAGTTCTTGAAGCCTAAAATACTCCTAACACTCCCCCTATAGCAGCTCCACCAAGATACCACTTTCCCTCCTCTATGTCAGAACGCATCTGTGGCGAGCCGCAGGAGGGGCCGATTGTTATACTCGGGTGACACCTGATCTCGCCAGCCACTCACTGCAGGGGGGTGGTATAGGGCTTGAACGTCGCAGGGGGAAGTTGTAATGCCTTCCCTGTCTTTCTATTGGCCAGAAAAGCGCGCTAACGTCTCAGAGATGAAAGTGAAAGTAACCCGAGCATCACGTGGTACTCGTTACGAGTAACGAGCATCTCGAACACGCTAATACTCGAACGAGTATCAAGCTCGGACGAGTACGTTCGCTCATCTCTACCCGTTTTGCATCTGTGATTTTGATGGCCGCATAATGGTCCAAAAACACACCCATGTATTTAAGCCCTTACTGTGATTGGAGGTGGGTGGTCGAGAACAATCCTGGCCCACTCCACCTTTATTCACTTAAATGACTTATATGATATGTAGAGATGAGCGAACGTACTCGTCCGAGCTTGATATTCGTTCGAGTATTAGCGTGTTCGAGATGCTCGTTATTCGAAACGAGCACCACGCGATGTTCGAGTTACTTTCACTTTCATCTCTGAGACATTAGCGCGCTTTTCTGGCCAATAGAAAGACAGGGAAGGCATTACAACTTCCCCCTGCGGCGTTCAAGCCCTATACCACCCCCCTGCAGTGAGTGGCTGGCGAGATCAGGTGTCACCCGAGTATATAAATCGGCCCCTCCCGCGGCTCGCCACAGATGCATTCTGACAGAGATCAGGGAAAGCGCTGCTGATGCCAGAGCTGCTATAGGGAGAGTGTTAGGATTGATTTTAGGCTTCCAGAACCCCAACGGTCCTTCTTAGGGCCACATCTGACCGTGTGCAGTACTGTTGAGGCTGCTTTTTGCAGTGTTGCACTTTTTTTTTTTTGTATATCGACCGTGCAGAGCATTGCGTCCAGAGCATTGCGTCCTGCAGTAATTTTACATAGTCCAGGGCCACTAGTGGTGAGGCAGGGACAGTGAAAGACATATACAGTCTATATAGGCAGTGGGCTTTTCCAAAAAAATTTGGGAAAAAAAATCTATTTGGGCTGCCTGTGACCATCCTCAGTGTACTGCGTCTCTGCTGGGGGTAGTTGTCCTAATTCATACGCAGCCAGCTAAGTGTTACAGCAGGCTTGCGCAAAATTCTTTCCTGGCTCTGCTGTGCATTCCATAAGCGAAGTCAGCCTCCAACCACAGGCCAATAAGCGGCACATTTAATTACAGCGTTCTGTTTCTGCACTACTGGTAATACAGCATGCTGAGGGGTAGGGGTAGGCCAGGAGGACATGGACGCGGGCGAGGACACGGAGGCCCAAGGCCGAGCACAGGCCGAGCTCCTGATCCAGGTGTATCGCAGCCGACTGCTGCGGGATTAGGAGAGAGGCACGTTTCTGGCGTCCCCACATTCATCTCACAATTAATGGGTCCACGCGGTAGACCTTTATTAGAAAATGAGCAGTGTGAGCAGGTCCTGTCGTGGATGGCAGAAAGTGCATCCAGCAATCTATCGACCACCCAGACTTTTGCGCCGTCCACTGCTGCAACTCTGAATCCTCTGGCTGCTGCTCCTCCTTCCTCCCAGCATCCTCACTCCATTACAATGACACATTCTGGAGGAGCAGGCAGACTCTCAGGAACTGTGTTCGGGCCCCTGCCCAGAATGGGCAGCAATGGTTCCTCTCCCACCAGAAGAGTTTGTCATGACCGATGCCCAACCTTTGGAAAGTTCCCGGGGTCCGGGGGTTGAGGCTGGGGACTTCCGGCAAGTGTCTCAAGAGCTTTCAGTGGGTGAGGAGGACGATGACGATGAGACACAGTTGTCTATCTGTCAGGTAGTAGTAAGGGCAGTAAGTCCGAGGGAGGAGCGCACAGAGGATTCGGAGCAAGAGCAGCTGGACGATGAGGTGACTGACCCCACCTGGTTTGCTAAGCCTACTGAGGACAGGTCTTCAGAGGGGGAGGCAAGTGCAGCAGCAGGGCAGGTTGGAAGAGGCAGTGCGGTGGCCAGGGGTAGAGGCAGGGCCAGACCGAATAATCCACCAACTGTTTCCCAAAGCGCCCCCTCACGCCATGCCACCCTGCAGAGGCCGAGGTGCTCAAAGGTCTCGCAGTTTTTCACTGAGAGTGCAGACGACCGACGAACAGTGGTGTGCAACCTTTGTCCCGAGTAACGAGCACCCGAGCATTTTGGTGCTCGCTCAGCTCTACTTATATGCTCTACAGTCCTCCTTTGTAGAGGGACCTTTAGTAAGGAGCAAAAAGAAGGAAAACAAGAAAGCAGATTTCCTTCTTCCTTCCTCCTCCCCCTTTTTCCTCTTCTGCTGCCTCCTTCTTTTTTCCACCTCTTCCTCCTCCTCCTCCTCCTCCTCGTTTCTTTCCTTTTTCTCCACTTTCTTTTTTTCTCCTTTTTTTTTTCATCTTTTTTACTTTACAAAACACGGTGAGTGAACCCATCATTAACCGTGTGTTTTAGTGGTGTATTTCTGCGTTTTTTTCTGCATAGGCTTCTCTATGAAATTTAAAAAATATCAAATAAACTACTGGCGAGTCACAAAAAACTAACCTGTCTTATTTTCATTTTTTAAATTTAGGAAAATGGAGAATTATGTCTTGCTAGTATGCTATGTAAAAGCAAATGTTGCCAGAGAAGGAGCGGCCAGAGCCGTGCAAGGTGTGCACCAGAAGAGAATTTTCCGAATGTTCCCCTTCAGTGAGTATCGGCAAGCAGCACTTGTACTGTTTCCTCTCTTACTCATACTGGAAGCTTTCCTGACACATTTTAGCAGTTTACGCTTAGGTTAAGCAGCGCTGCTGTTTAGAGCCACCTGATTGGCTCTTCGGCACCACGTGACTACACAGCGTGCACGCGCATTTTCTTCAGCAGCCGTGCACTACACACTACAGTTAAGCAGATGTGCACTACACACTACACTTTAGCAGCACAGGGTTAGGGTTTAGGGTTAGGTTTAGGGTTAAGTTTAGGGTTAGTTTTAGTGTTTAGGGTTAGTGTTAGGGTTAGGGTTGGGGTTAGGTTTAGGTAATCCTAACCCTAAACCTAACCGTAACCCTAAACCTAACCCCGTGCTGCTTAAGTGTAGTGTGTAGTGCACGTCTGCTTAACTGTAGTTTGTAGTACACGGCTGCTGAAGGCAATGCGCGTGCACGCTGTGTAGTCACGTGGTGCCGAAGAGCCAATCAGGTGGCTCTAATCAGCAGCGCTGCTTTACCTAAGCGTAAACTGCTAATATGCTTTCCTGACATGTCTGTTTTACTAACTACTTATGTTGCCTATAAAATAAAAACTCTCCATTGGCCGTTCCTCCTTAGAGATCCCCATCTACTAACACGTTGGACATCCTTTGGCCTTCAGAACTGCAGTAATTCATCATGGCGTCCATCCACAGATATCAGCGACCCGGGGTGTGCCAAGAAAACCTTCCCCACATCAATACTCCACCTCTACCTGAAATACTGATACCCGATAGCAAGGGTTCATTGATTCATGCTGCTTGTGCCTAATTCTGATCCTCCCATCAGCACAGTGCAACAGAAATCTGGATTCATCTGCACAGAAGATGTTTTCCAACATTTATTGATACAATTTTCTGAACTCTTTTGCCCACTGGAGTTTAGTGTTTCTATTTCTCTTAGACACAGTGGTGGTCATCTGCTGTTATAACCCATCCGCGCTAAGAAATGATGAATTGTGCTTTTTGGACATATTAAGTGGAGCACCGGCATTGTATTTGGCTGTAATTACTTTAACTGTGCATTGCCTGTTCGTCAGAACAATTCTTGACATTCTCCTCTGACTCCTTTCGGTGATGAGTTGTTTACATCCACAGGATCCCCTTTTGCTGGATAGTTTTTTTTGATCACTCTATTCTTAGTATACTATCCAAACCACTGCATGAGAAAACCCCACAAGGTTGGCAGTAGTATCCTGGCCCCGGATAGTCTAGCATCAATAACCAAGGCGATGGAAGTCACTCAGATCACTAGATTTTCCAATCTAATGTGGATTAACACTGAGCCTGATCCATGGAAAACTTGTTAAGGCCCATTCAGAGGCCACCCCGCTTGTCTTCTGCATCCTCCGCTCTAAGTACTTGGCTGTATTACAGCTGGGCACTCCTAGCGGGGAACAGCTGGATGCAGAAGACAATCGGGGACATCCCGCTTGTCTTCTGCATCCTCCGCTGGGAGTGCTCGGCTGTGTGACAGAGTTGCAGAGAACAAGCATCCCCCCCGCTCTTTCTCTGCATCCTCCGGAGCACAAAGTGATCCTTCAACGTTTGAGCGATCATCTTGCGATGTAAATGACACAACGATTATCGCTCAAAAGACATTTTTTGAGCGATAATCGTTGTCTAAATGGGCCTTTACTTGATTTTATGCTGCACTCAGGGTCACAGGTCTAATATTCATACAGGGAAGTCCAATCATGGGATGGCCAGGGTCTCTGATAAAGAGGTGATTCAATGTAATTCTTGTATTATTTAACTAAACCAATATTATTATATGACTATATTGTACAACACAATCAAAGGGGTTTACCAGGGAAAATACTATTGATGATCTTTCCTCAGGATAGGCCATCAATAGTTGATCAGCTTGGGTCCACAACTTGGGACCCCAGCCAATCAGCTGACTGGGAACCCACGGGCTGCTCCACAAATATAGCGACAGATACCAGTTCTATACAGGTGCACTGCAGACTGTAGAAGTGATAACAGTACAGTTATATTTAGTGACTTACAGGTGACATTCTCTTTTAAGTTAATTTTCTACCATTTTTTTTCCATCTGGCCCGACCTGCATAGAGATTTCTTACCTCTACGACTTGTCTCTGCAAAGTTTTCAACACGAACATCTTTGGGTCTTTGCTTTTCCAGCACCCCACTAACCCTCTAATGACCAACACGAACTCTGCTGCTACCCCAATTATGTGCCCATTGCTGCCTTATCTTCACAATCATTGGACCTGCTGTGTGCCACAGTGCCTACAAATACTGTACTTCAGAAAAGTTACCATAACTATAATTAACCCCCCAAAATAGTGCCACACAGACGGCACCTCTAAAAACAATAGTAATAGATAGTGCCCCTAAAAACAGTGCCAAAATTTATAGTGCCCCACATCATCCTACAGATGGGAATAGTGCATCACACTGTAAAAGTGCCACCTCTTATATTCCACACATTAGCAGCGCTCCTCTTAGTGTCCCATACAGTAATACTTACCCTTTTGTGCCCCTACATAGTAATATTACCCCTTTTGTTCCCCCACATAGTAATAATGCCCACAGTTCTTACTGTGATCCTTACAAAGCAATGATAGTGCCCTCTTAATAATAATGCATCCAAGTGCCCCCTTAATAGCAATAGTGCTCTTTAAATAAACTCATTGCCAAAAAAAATCCCACACCTAGGAGGAGTTGTTGTAATCGAATGAAACTTTCTCTGTGATTGTAGCGTTGATGTAATTATAATATCAGAGCAAAAGAACAATTTATTGCAGAAAACTGAACTTGTGAAGGGAGCCTCTAGTGCCCTGTTGGGCCACCTCTAGCTTGAATGCAAGATGTGATACGGGGGGCATGGAGGCTCTAGTGTCAGGGAAATTTCTGCGTACAGCACCAATCAGGCCCACCCCAATGCCCCGCTGCCGGCGGTAAAGAAGAGACACCACACACGGAGGTCTGGTATAATTCCTCACACGGGGACATAACTGCGCCCTTTATTACAGATTACATGGGATCTTATACCCTTTGGTCTCATCACTAGGAATGGGTGATGGGCTCATTGGCTCAAATTCACCGCATAACCATATATGTAAAGTCCGGATTTCTGGCCTGAGACAGTGAAAGTTATATACGTAGTTGAACAGTCGTTATCTTGATACGGCGCCTCTGGGAAAACAGCCAAGCACGCGGCCTTCGTGTTCGGTTCTGTATTATCTCTGAATTTCTGGACACATCTCTCTCAGCCTTGCAAACTTTTGGAATATCTGATGTAAGGCGACATATAAGTTTTTCTCATTTTAACTTTGAATAGAACTTGCATACAGGTATAAAAGCATAAAAAACATATGGCAATATATACATATACCCTCACACTAGTACCCTGTTGTACCACCTCTAGCTTGGAGGCAAGATGTGATAGGGCGATGGGGGGGAGGGGGGGGCTCTAGAACCCTGTTGTACCATCTCTAGCTTGGACATAAGATGTGATATGGGTGGGCATGGAGGCTCTTGTACCCTATTGAGCCGCCTCTAGCTTCAATGTAAGATGTGCTACGGGTGGGCATGGAGGCTCTTGTACCCTATGGGGCCATCTCTCGCTTTGATGTAAGATGTGATAAGGATGGGCATGTAGGCTCTTGTACCCTATTGGGCCGCCTCTAGCTTGCATGTAAGATGTGATATGGGTGGGTAAGGAAGCATATAGGTTCCATATGGTATCCTACTGCATAACGGTCCACATTTGCTGTAACTGAGCTTCTAGATCATGCAAACAGGTAGTCTGTCAAAGTTGGTGTCACATATGGTCCCATACATGTTCTATTGGTGATTAATTGGGTGACTGGGCAGCCACGGAAGCCTGACATGAGAGGCAACACATGTGGCTGCATGATATCATGAAGATATTGTTGAGCTGTCATTGTCCCTCGTGCCAATACTAGGGGGGACCAAATATCATATATGATGGCCTCACAGACCATCACACCAGCAGGGGGCAGTGTGCTGTACAACAGTAAAGGCAGGATTGATGGGCTTACCCCTAGGTCTCCCGACATGAACACAGACATTGTCACTGCCCAAACTACACCTGGATTTGTTGCTGAAGACAATCCGGTTCCACACATTCACAACATCGCTGCAAACAGAGGCAACAGTGGGTGAGTGTCAAAGGCATTACATGTAATGTGCATCATGAGACTAAATATTGTTCAGTCAAGGCTGATAATGGTTTTGACAGACACAGGAGCCAGTAACAATGTGCTACCTGTCTCTGGATGCTGGACAACGAAACATTTAGAGCTGCTCAAGTTCGTCAGACAATCCTTTCGACTGGTGGTCTGTCAAGAGCATCCTGAGCCCGGTCGCCTTGTGTGCCCTTACCCATCCATTGGTCCCAGCACCTCCTAACAGTCTTGTCAGAACCGCCCAGTGGCGGGCAATTCAACAATACGACCATCCAGTTTCTTGCATTCTAATAATGCGCCCCTCCCAAATTGCATCCTAGAGGTATCTAGTGGTCAACAAGCTGTACACATGTGGAAAAAGAGGTCACTACACGCAAGGAGCTTCTAAGAGCCTTTTATAGGCCAAGGGTGGAACCACTTTAAGGGTCTCAGGTGGCAAGACTAATCTTGTTCATCTAATCACGCCACAACTCTAATCATTTACATATCCGCCAGAGATGTAATTGCATGCCAGGTTTTGCAGCAATATGATAACTCCTTCTAAAGGCTTAATTTTTTTTTTTACAACGTGAAGTAATTATGCCCCTTAATAATAATTGTACCCTCAAGTGCCTCTTTAATTTTAAAAATATACCCAAAATAGTAATTATGCTCCCCAACGTTCCGTTTAGTAGCTTTTGTGCCCCCAAATTCTCCCCAGTAATAACTGTGCCCATCAGGTGATCCTTCAATAGTAATTGTGTCCCCCCAAATGCCAAAAAATAAAACTACACTTAGCTAATCATGACGGTGCAGAGTCCTTTTCTGGCCCAGTATAGGAGGTGCAATGGAGTGATGTCATTTTCAGAATGCTGAAAATCGCCGCCTCGGGCTCAGCTCCTGTAGGTAGCAGGATGTAGGCAGAAGGACATGACCACAGCATGGACCAGGATGCCAAGTAGCTTCAAACACCTACAGGGGGCCCAACCCGGGGAGCATCTGCCTCCAATGGCCAGCCCACCCCTGGTTTCATTTACACAAGTTGTGTGGCCAAAAACTGGTGTAATTCTGGGTAAGACTGTGTGCGGATGCAGGGGATTCTCTGCAACTGGATCACCCAATGTCATGTTGTATTTCTCACTGCCAATTGCATATCTGAGCTAGAAATGGGGTTAGCGGCTCGTGTCTCTGTAATGACGCTCTTATGTTTTTCATAATATTTGTGTTACCTTGTACACAATAAGTATCTCCATTAACCATATCATCTTTTTCTTTAGGTTCTTAAAGGTCTGCCGGAGCTGGAAGCCCGAAGGGCGGTAGGAGGAAGGCAGCATGATAGGGTTAACGGGGAGGAGGGGGGTTAATTAGAGTAGAGGATGCCAGGAGGGGGCGGAGCTTAGGAAGAGGGGGTTAAATAGAGGGGTTAGAGCAGGAAAGGCCATTACAGCGTCCAGAAAAAGAGGAAGAAGGAAGCTGAAGTTAGAAGAGCCCAGCAGACCCAGACCCCAGCGGACCGAAGACCCCAGCGGACCGAAGACCCCAGCAGTCCCAAAGAGCCCAGCAGACCTGAGGTGCCCAGCGGAGCTGAAGAGCGCGGCAGACGGCAGCGAGGCAAGAAGACTGAAGACCGGAGACCCGAGGTGCCAGAAAAGAAGCAGCGGAGGCAGTCCAAAGAAAAGGAAAGAGAAAGAAGAGCCCGAAGACCAGCCACTTACCGTGAGAAGATGGAGGCGATCCTCGAGAAGATCCGGGCGGAGGCAGAAGAAAGGGGGCTGGACTGGCTTGTCCAGCTCTCCGGTGAAGCCCTGGGAGCAGCGGCGGTATCCACGGCAGCGGCGGCAGAAGCAGGAGCAGCGGGAGCTCGAGCGGAGGCGGCGGGAGGAGCAGAGGCGGCTGCAGAGGTCCGGACCGCGAACCGTAGTCGGAGGACAGGTGCGGGGCCGGCGGCGGCAGCACCAGCGGGGCTGGCAAAAGAGCGGCCGCGGAGGGCGCGTGCACCCGAGAGACTGAGCCCCGAGCACGCTCCCTCACGCAGGCAGAGGCTGCGGAGTGCCTCTCCGCCCCCCCCCCCCCCCCCCGTAGTAGGCTCCCCCCGGCAACACCAACAGGCAAGGGGAGCAGGGCGGGGAGGACTCCCGCCAAAAGACGAGGTGCGGCGGGCAGCGCGAGGTCCCGTGCTGAGAGGGGGGCGGGGCCAAGCGCTGCACAGAAAGCAAAGAGCCTGGAAGGGGTCGGGGGCTGCTCACCCGGAGGTGCATCGGAGGGGGAGCAGCCCTGCAACAGTTCCAGTGACGGGCGGCCCGCGGTTTCTCGGGGTCTGGCGGCGGAGTCATCTGGAAGGCGTGCGACGGCGACAGAGGTGGCCTATGTTTCTTTGGCACCAAGAAGATTAGCGGCGGTTGCGGTCACAGCGGAGCGGTCACAGCCCGGCGTTAGCGGAGTCCAGGAGGAACAGCGACAAGACTGGTCGGCGGCTGGTGGGTCCACAGCCCCTACGCAGCCCGGTGAGTCATGCTCTATGTCTGGTGTGTCCAGCAATGTTAGCCGCGTGGCGCATGCAGGGTCTAGTAGTGGGGTATTTGCGGGGGGTAGCGCTGCGTTAACTAGCGCGCTAGGGGTAGGCGGCGAAGCAGGCGCATTGCTGGGGGTTGTATTAGAATTGTTGAGGAGGCAGGGGGTAGGTTACGCTCCGTCGCCTGTCACAGCATGGAGCTCGCCGTGCAGTGCGTCGTCCAGCATGAGGGACGGACCGGGAGGACCGTTGGCTGGTGGGACTGGGGTAGGACAGGCGGTTGGGGTGATACAATCTGCCCCGCTGGTAGGACAGATGTCCACGGGCGGGTTACAGACGGGGGCACAATCCACTGGGGAAATCTCTCAAGTGGGGGGTGCAGCAGGTACATTGGAGTCAGGGGGGACGGTCGGGGTGGCAGTAGCGGTCCAGACAGAGAAGGACGGGGAGGGGGTGCTGCTAGACGATAAGGCAAAAGGCGAGGTCTACGTCTGCTTTGAGGGCCCGTTAGGGGCCCACCTAAAAAAAGAGGTGAGGGAAAAGATTTGGAGGGACAAATATGTCGAGATATTCTCCCTCCTACCCTTGGAAAAATTTAATTTAGACAAGGGAAAGCGGACTGAGTTTAAAAAAGAGGAGGAGGAGAAGCGTAGGTGGCGCCTTATACCCCAGACGTTCGCGAACTGGCTGCAGGCGTTTGCCATTCTAGCGAGCGTAATCGGAGAAAAAGCGCCAGACAATTGCTCCGGCCTTTTCTGTTACATGGACTCCATTGGTGAGGCCTATCGAGTGTATGGGGGACAGACCTGGCTGCGCTATGATGAGCAGTTCAGGCAGCGTAAGGCAGTGCGCCCATCTATCAGATGGGATCACAAAGATATAGGGTTGTGGTTGAGAGTAATGGCCCCCGCGCGGTTCGGTCAGCCCTTTCAGGGCAGTGCCGGGTCCTTCGGCTCAGCCTCTAGTTCAGCCGGGGGGCAGGGTGGTTCAGCAGGGGGGAGTAGGACCGGGTACTGTTGGCAGTACAACGAGGGTCAGTGCAAGTTCGGAGCAACATGCAAGTTCCGTCATGCCTGCTCTCACTGCGGCGCGGGGTCTCACGGGCGTGCCAGATGTTTCAAGAAGGGAAAGGGTAAAGGTCCAGGGGGTTTTACGAAAAGGGATGACCCCAGTGATTCTGGAAGAGATGGTACCGTACCTAAGTAGGTACCCGGATAGAGATAAGGGAGAGTTACTGTTTACGGGTTTTAGGGATGGTTTTCGCATCCCGCCTCCGGTTCATGGGGTCCCCTTTTCGTTAAAAAATTTACGTTCGGCGTTAGAATATCCGGAAGTGGTGACGGAGAAGCTAATGAAAGAGGTTAGCTTAGGGCGCATGGCGGGGCCGTTTGAAGAGCCACCCGTGCAAGAGTTTGTGGTGTCACCTTTGGGAGTGGTACCGAAGAAGGAGCCGAATAAATTTCGGCTTATTCACCACTTATCGTACCCAAAGGGGGCGTCTGTAAACGACGGAATAGACCCCGAGCTATGCTCGGTGGTGTATACATCGTTTGATGCGGCGCTTCATTGGGTTCGGAAATATGGAAGGGGGGCATTGATGGCAAAGGCTGACATAGAGTCAGCCTTTCGCTTGCTGCCCGTAACACAGGAAAGTGTGAGGTTGTTGGGGTGTTTTTGGGCAGGGAGTTATTTTGCGGATCGTTGTTTGCCCATGGGATGTTCAATCTCATGTGCATACTTCGAAGCGTTTATTTCGTTTTTAGAGTGGGTGGTGAAGGACACGGCGGCAGTGCAGTCGGTCATTCATTACCTGGATGATTTTCTGTGCGTAGGGCCCGGGGGTTCGCCAATTTGTGCGAACTTACTGGGAACCTTGCAATGGGTGGCCAAACGGTTTGGGGTGCCTCTGGCACCGGAAAAGACGGAGGGGCCCACAACTTGTTTAAGTTTTTTGGGCATCACCATTGACTCGGAGGCAATGGAGTGCCGATTACCAGAAGAAAAATTAAGAAACTTGCAGGAGGAATTAGGTGCGGCGCGGGTGGCGAAGAAAATCACGCTCAAAGGGCTGCAGTCACTGTTGGGCAAGCCGAATTTTGCCTGCAGGATCATGCCCATGGGCAGGGTTTTCAGTAGACGGTTGGCGGCGGCAACAGCAGGGATTCGGGCCCCCCATCACTTTATCCGTTTGGGAGTTAGTCACAAGGCGGACCTGGCAGTCTGGTCCGCCTTTTTGGAGAAGTACAATGGCAGGTTGGTAATTATGGGGGAGGTCAGTAGCAACGTGGACTGGGAGCTCTATACAGATGCAGCAGGGAGCGCAGGCTTTGGGGCCTATTTTCAAGGTAGATGGTGTGCGGGGGAATGGCCGGAGCAGTGGAAGCAAGAAGGCTTAGTTGGGAACTTAGTACTATTGGAATTATTTCCAATAGTAGTGGCTATCACGCTGTGGGGTAACCACTTCCAGGATAGAAAAGTGAGATTCCACTGTGACAATATGGGGGTGGTGCAGGTAATTAACAACCTCTCGGCGTCATCCCCCCCAGTGGTTAACCTGCTGCGTCAGTTGCTGCTAGAGGCCTTGTCATTAAACATGTGGGTAGTAGCGGTACACGTTCCAGGTGTCAAGAATTCAATTGCGGATGCTCTCTCTCGCTTTCAGTGGGAGCGGTTCCGGACACTGGCGCCGGGTGCGGAGAAGGAGGGGAGGAAGTGCCCGTCTCGAATCTGGAACGTGGTAAGCGAGCAGTGGGGGGCCTGATAGAACGGTCACTGGCTCGGTGGACTAGGGCGGCATATTGCGCAGCGTGGAGCGAGTGGGAAGAATGGTTGAGGCAGCATGGGGGGGAGCGTTCAGAGGAGGATAGAGTGGGCTTACTGTTGAGTTGGTTGGGAGAGAGTGCAGATTTGGGTCGGTCAGTGGCAAAAGTGAACCAGTTTATAGCAGGGGTGGCTTTTGGGTTTCAAATACGGGGGGTGGAGGACGCGACAAAAAATTTTTTGGTAAAACAGGCGCTGAAGGGTCTGAGGAGAGGGAAGGGGAGACAGGACACTAGGCGACCGGTATCGTTTGATGGTTTGGAGAAATTAGGGGAGGCGGTTGACGTTAGTTGCGGAAAAGAGTTCGAGCGGCGGCTGTTTAGGGCGGCTTTTTCATTTGCATTTTTCGGGGCCCTACGGGTAAGCGAATTGGTGTCACCTAGCAAGACCGTGGGGGGCGGCCTGCAGGCGGAGGATGTACGGTTGGTAGACGGGAGGTTGGACTTGCTTATCCGTCGGTCCAAGACGGATCAGCAAGGACGCGGGCAGGTGATTCGGTTGGGTGAGGTGCCGGGGGCCAGTATGTGCCCTCTGAGTGCCTGGGAGCAGTATAGCAAAGGGTTAAATTTTCGCACGGGCCCATTTTTGCGGCACGAGAACGGGCAGTTTCTATCGCGTTTTCAGTTTATAGCGGTGTTCAAGAAGGCCTTAGAGGTGGCGGGTTTTAATAATACACAGTTCGGGTCTCACTCATTTCGGGTGGGGGCGGCGACGGAAGCATCAGTAAGAGGTATGGGGGAGGAGGCAGTGAAGAGGATAGGTCGGTGGGAGTCAGGGCGTTTTAAATCATACGTGCGACCCCACCTGCTTTAAGTTCAAGGCGGGGTCGTCTGGAGGGTGGGGGGGGGGGGTCATAATGGCGGTTTGCTAATATAGTATTGTTGCTGTTTATTTTACAGATGGTCGTCCAGCATTAGTTTGGATCTTGGGAGACTCCTATGTTTTTTGGGGAGCAGAGAGAGCGGGGGTACGGCCGAATGGGAGGCAACTACGTTTTCAAAAGAGTGAGGCGGTAGTGAGATGGATGGGGATTAGAGGGATGACTTGGGGCAGCGTATTGGAGGAAGTTGAAAGGAGGGTTAGGTGGGATAGGGCGCCGGAGGTTTTGGTCATACATGCGGGAGGAAACGATTTGGGAAAAAGGAGGTTTAGGGACCTATCAAGGGACATAAGGTATGACTGTCTTAGACTGCAAGCGTCATACCCGGGAACGGTCGTGGTGTGGTCCGAAATCGTGCCTAGGAAAGTTTGGAGGGGGGCACAGTCGGAGAAGGGCCTGAACAGAGCAAGAGTGAAGCTCAACAGGGAAGTGTTGCGGTTCCTGGGCAGCAAAGGGGGGATAGCAGCGCGACATATAGACCTGGAGAAAGGGGTCGGCAATTACTGGAGGTCAGACGGCGTCCACTTAAATGACATCGGCATTGACCTATGGACGGAAGGATTACAGGAGGGCATTGAGCGGGCGCTATTGGTGTGGGGGGCGGCGCAGGCTCAAGGTGGTCGAGCCTCGCTTGCTGTGGCAGGGGAGGGGGAGGGGCCCTTGGAGCCCGTGTAGAAGGTTAGTGGGGGAAGGCAGGGGCTACATAGCCCCTTCCCCCCTTTTTTGTGTTTGGTCAATCGTGGCCTGTCGCCTCCTGGGTTACAGGGCGGAGCCCTGATAGTCGGTGGGAGAGGCTAGCCAGGGGTGGCTAGCCGGCCTCGGGGTCGGGAAGAAACGGCGGCCGGAGGTTAATGGGGAGTTTGCTTGGGCTCCCGAGTCTGCCACCGGCGGCGGGAGGAAGAAGGTTTTGGAAATAGCGTCGCCTGAGTCAGCCAAGTTGCGACGGGTGACCGGGACAGCTATTTCCTTTGTTGGTTTGAGGCGACAGGATATTTTTAGAAGTAGGAGGGGCTCCAAGGTCCTCTTCGCAGGTTTTCCATTAGGGAATGTTTATAATGGTTAGGAGGTTATAATGGTGTATGATATATATTTGAAAGGAAATGCGTTTAAAATTGTATGTTAATGTTGTTTGTTTTAATAAATTGGCTGCTGTGGCCAAATTTTATCCAACAGATGGTGTCGGTGGTCTGTACAGGTAATGGTAGGTGGGGAGGGGGATTTAAAGGGGTAGGTCATAGCAGCATACGACTCCGTTATACCCGGGTCAAGGTCTGCCGGAGCCGGAAGCCCGCAGGGTGGTAGGAGGAAGGCAGCATGATAGGGTTAACGGGGAGGAGGGGGGTTAATTAGAGTAGAGGATGCCGGGAGGGGGCGGAGCTTAGGAAGAGGGGGTTAAATAGAGGGGTTAGAGCAGGAAAGGCCATTACAGCGTCCAGAAGAAGAGGAAGAAGGAAGCTGAAGTTAGAAGAGTCCCCCCCGCCCGCCCTAGAAGAAACCCAGGGGGGGAGAGGGGTGGGATCACGGGAAAGGGCTTTCGTCATAGCAGCAGGGGAGGGGGAGGGGCCCTTGGAGCCCGTGTAGAAGGTTAGTGGGGGAAGGCAGGGGCTACATAGCCCCTTCCCCTTTTTTTTGTGTTTGGTCAATCGTGGCCTGTCGCCTCCTGGGTTACAGGGCGGAGCCCTGATAGTCGGTGGGAGAGGCTAGCCAGGGGTGGCTAGCCAGCCTCGGGGTCGGGAAGAAACGGCGGCCGGAGGTTAATGGGGAGTTTGCTTGGGCTCCCGAGTCTGCCACCGGCGGCGGGAGGAAGAAGGTTTTGGAAATAGCGTCGCCTGAGTCAGCCAAGTTGCGGCGGGTGACCGGGACAGCTATTTCCTTTGTTGGTTTGAGGTGACAGGATATTTTTAGAAGTAGGAGGGGCTCCAAGGTCCTCTTCGCAGGTTTTCCATTAGGGAATGTTTATAATGGTTAGGAGGTTATAATGGTGTATGATATATATTTGAAAGGAAATGCGTTTAAAATTGTATGTTAATGTTGTTTGTTTTAATAAATTGGCTGCTGTGGCCAAATTTTATCCAACAGATGGTGTCGGTGGTCTGTACAGGTAATGGTAGGTGGGGAGGGGGATTTAAAGGGGTAGGTCATAGCAGCATACGACTCCGTTATACCCGGGTCAAGGTCTGCCGGAGCCGGAAGCCCGCAGGGCGGTAGGAGGAAGGCAGCATGATAGGGTTAACGGGGAGGAGGGGGGTTAATTAGAGTAGAGGATGCCGGGAGGGGGCGGAGCTTAGGAAGAGGGGGTTAAATAGAGGGGTTAGAGCAGGAAAGGCCATTACAGCGTCCAGAAGAAGAGGAAGAAGGAAGCTGAAGTTAGAAGAGTCCCCCCCGCCCGCCCTAGAAGAAACCCAGGGGGGGAGAGGGGTGGGATCACGGGAAAGGGCTTTCGTCATAGCAGCAGGGGAGGGGGAGGGGCCCTTGGAGCCCGTGTAGAAGGTTAGTGGGGGAAGGCAGGGGCTACATAGCCCCTTCCCCTTTTTTTTGTGTTTGGTCAATCGTGGCCTGTCGCCTCCTGGGTTACAGGGCGGAGCCCTGATAGTCGGTGGGAGAGGCTAGCCAGGGGTGGCTAGCCAGCCTCGGGGTCGGGAAGAAACGGCGGCCGGAGGTTAATGGGGAGTTTGCTTGGGCTCCCGAGTCTGCCACCGGCGGCGGGAGGAAGAAGGTTTTGGAAATAGCGTCGCCTGAGTCAGCCAAGTTGCGGCGGGTGACCGGGACAGCTATTTCCTTTGTTGGTTTGAGGTGACAGGATATTTTTAGAAGTAGGAGGGGCTCCAAGGTCCTCTTCGCAGGTTTTCCATTAGGGAATGTTTATAATGGTTAGGAGGTTATAATGGTGTATGATATATATTTGAAAGGAAATGTGTTTAAAATTGTATGTTAATGTTGTTTGTTTTAATAAATTGGCTGCTGTGGCCAAATTTTATCCAACAGATGGTGTCGGTGGTCTGTACGGGTAATGGTAGGTGGGGAGGGGGATTTAAAGGGGTAGGTCATAGCAGCATACGACTCCGTTCTACCCGGGTCATGGCATTTACAAAGAGTGCCCATGTGAAAGCAGTCTTGTTTGTGAAGTAGACGGGGGCATCACAAACTCCAATTTCAGAATTTGCAAACACCCAAACAAAGCTAAATAAAATGAACCCTACAGCTAACAATGTATTGGGGTTTCCAGACTTCTGTTCTGTATATAAAGGTTTTCATCACATATGTGAGAAGTTATACTACTTCTAATACCAGTATGTTTTGTCTTTCAATTCTTCATGATCTTCAATTTTCAGAATCTCTGATTCCTTCAGTAAATCCAAAACACATGTAGAGGACGCATTTAGTGCAGATTTCCCTGTGGTGGATTATTTCGTCACATGTGAGAGCATCCTAAGTGCATGTTGCCCCCATATACATTTAGCACTTATCCAAGGGACCTCTGTGGGCCTCACAGTTCAGTAGAATGGGGGTCCTGACTACGAGTGCATTCACACACCTCTTCTCCCCTAAAAGTATGTCGGCTGGACTGCACTAAAGGACATTGCTTCACAGTAAGGGATGCTGTGCAGACAGCGCCCCTGCAAGTCTCCTACATAGCGGCATAGCAATAGTGGTTGCAGGGGCTGTAATTGCACCTGGGCACATAAGTTAGGGTAGCCCATGGGCCCCTCCAACCACTAACATTGCTGGGCTTCAGTCCAGACGTATTGCAGTTTTTTTTAAATTCTCTATTACATCTTAGGACTTGCAGTGAATGTAATAAACAGTGACATACAAGCTTCCATGGACTGCAGGTCCCTGTGTGAAAGACTCACATGAACTTAAAAATGCACACAACCTTTTTCCTGTCACTGCAGATCCCTAAGGTGTTGTCTGTCAGAAATCCCTCAGTGTGTAATGTGCCCCCCCCCCTCACAGCCCTTAGAATATCTACATTGAATAACCCATAAGGTGCTTCACACTTGCAATTGCTATATGGCTGCTGCCTTTTTTAATGGGACTGTCAATGGGACTTTCTAATGTTAAAAACGCATTGCACAAAAATCGCAAAGCACAAACTTACAATATTCGTGCGATGCGTTTTTAACATTAGAAAGTCCTATTGACATTAGTGGGTAAAAGCTCTTCAGTTGCCTTCAGACATTGTAGAAAATCACTAAATTTTTGAGCAATGTGAGAGTGAGTGAAAATGCAGAATTATGAAACCAGGGATTTTCAATGGTTTCATTCCCATTTGCGATGTTTTCACTCATGCAATGTGGAGTTTAAAAAAAAACCAAAAAAAAAAAACCACAGCATTTCTTATCTTTCTGCGTTTTACTATTTTTTATCTCCCATCTTTCCCTATGAAGCCTCCTACGAATAGCAAAGCACGAATTAGCGATTTTTGTGCAATACATTTTTACCGTTAGAAAATCTTATTGTTTATCGCAATAAAAACCCGTGACAAAATCGCAAGTGATAGCGATGCTTTTGCAAGAAAAAGCATAGCTGACGCTCAGACATCTCATGGGCAAAATTGTGTTTTCACTGTGATTTTCTCGGGACGATATCGCGATCTTCAGTGTGAAGGACCCCTTAGGCCGGCAGCGCACAAACGGGTTGGATTACGCATGCGAGAGCCAGAAGTGGAATCCATCTCCGACCGCAGCTGGCGACCCTGCGTACCCGTTAAATTCTGTATTGCGAATGACTGCGGACACTCACCGTCGGTCATGCACGCTATAGTTTTTTTTCTATTTTCCCCCATGCTGTCGCTAGTGATGACGCTGGTGTCCACAACCTATCCACAGTGTCAATTACAGATGGGCTGCGGATCGGACACCTTCCATTGACTTCAATGAAAGCTATCAATGCAGAGGCCGCATAAATAGAAAATATGCTGCGATTTTTCCTCCACTCGCGGAAATTGCTATTCATATCTGTGAGTGTGTAGGAGAATTCGATTTTGCATAGCATGTTCTAAACGGTATTTGCAGCGGACGCCAACTGCGGATTCTGCAATGCAAATCTGTTCGTGTCCCACCAGCCAAAGACTCCTAACCAAAGGTCACTTTACACTGTGCGACTGTCAGGCCTGTAAGCGCCCGGCAGCGGTCCCAGCGACTGTTGCTCTGCTTTTCCCAAGGAGTGATAGTGTGTCAGATAATGGAGGCGGCGGATTGGCTGGAGATCTCTTTTCTCCACTCACTGTCAGATATATTTCATATATGTGTATTTTTGGGGGCGGACCACGGCAGAGTAGCTGTGCAAGGGAGGGCTAGGCCAGGCCCATGAGCCTTTAGCTGCGCCCCTGCTCCTACATTACAAAGTGCCGTATGGATGAGTCCTATATAAAATTGTGCCATGTAGAGAGCGCCCCAATATATACGGGCCAGTTTACTATTTTTATCTATTCTTGTTCCTATTTGAAGTTCATTGCTGCTTCTAGACCCCCCCCCCCCCCCGCCCGATGTTCATCAGCCTCAGGGCGGTTTCACATGGGCAAGAAAATGGCGAGTCAGTAAAGAAGCTGAATATGAAACCAATGATGTACAAGGGTTTCCTTCCCATCTGCGATGTTTTCACTCATGCGATTTTGAGAGAACAAAAAATCGCGCCATGCTCCATCTTTCGGCGATGTGCGTTTTCTTTATCTCTCATGTTTCCCTATGAAGCCTGCGTTTTATCAGATTCGTTGCGTTGCAATTTTAACATTAGAAAGTCCTAATCGCACGTTTTTTTAACACGGGTGGCAGCAATGCGATGCAATCTTATTCTAATTAAAAAAAAAAAAAATTGCCCAAAAATTGGAGGAACAAAGACGTAATTTTGCCGCGATTTTCTCATGGCAAAAATCGCAATTGCCCGTGTGAAACTAGGCTCATACTAACTGGCACGATTACATCATTACATCTGCATTTTATGTTCCAATAAATAAAAATGCCCCTTTTTCTGCCGCATGAGTAATAATGTTCACTTTCTACCCTCAGAATTAATAATGCCATATTTGCTGCCCCTGTAATTACTGTAATACTGCCCCTCTTCTGCTCCTGTAATAAACAATGCCACTCTTTCTGTCCCAGTAATAGATAAAGCCATCTCTTCTACCCCCATAGGGAAGAATGCAAACTTTTCTGCTCCCTTTGTAATACATGCCCAGTGCTAATGCTAGCCATTCCCTGGCCAGTGCTAGTCATGTCTCACAGCATGCATCACATGGAAAAAAGGCAGAGGATGAAGAGCGGTATGGAGTGGCATGGGGGAGTGCTGTGCAAGGCAAGTTCATCACCGGGACTGCCCTGAGCACAGGGGAACGCGAAGCCTGAAGCCACTGCTCCATTAGCACTATTATTAATCCGACCATGAGTCCTGGAAGTGATGATATGGCCCTTCTGATCTCAACATCATAGAGAGTCTTTCTGGGATTAAATGAGAAGGCAGAAGGATTCGAGCAAGCCTACATTCACAGAAGATCTGTGTTTAGATTCCAAGGTTTTTTTCTAAAAAAAAAAAAAAAATCCTGCCGAGCTCCATCAAAAACTGTGTGCAAGTGTACCTAGAAGAATTGATGTTGTTTTGAAAGCAAATGGTAGTCACATCAAATATTTACAGGTTTAAATATTTCAATGAATTACAGAGCCGGCACCAAAATGCTCGGGTGCTCGTTGCTCGAGTCAAGCTTTCCGCGATGCTCGAGGGTTCGTTTCGAGTAACGAACCCCATTGAAGTCAATGGGTGACTCAAGCATTTTTGTATATTGTTGATGCTCTCTAAGGTTTTCATTTGTGCAAATCTTCAAAACCTACGAAAGTGATGGAAACGACACAGATATGGATAGGGCAGGCGAGGGGCAACATGCAGGGCTGCATCTCAGGTTCCCAGGTTCCACTATTAAGCCACAATAGTGGCAAGAGTGAGCCCCCCCCCTAACAATTTTTACTTCGGACAAACCCTCATTAGCAAGGCACACCTTAGCTAAGCACCACTTCAGCTGCCATCATGCCACACGCTGGCTGCATAGCCACATCACCGTCATGTCTATTTATAAGTGCGTCTGCCATGAGGAGGAACCAGAGGCACACACTGCTGAGGGTTGGCAGGGCCATGCAGCGACCCTCTTTAAAAGGGGCGGGGCAATAGCCCACAATGCTGTAGAGAATCGATGAGAAATTGACATTCAATCTTCATTCCAAACCTGTGCCACCTCCGTCAGGAGCTGCAAACGCGGGCATGAGTTACATAGCAATGGGGAATCCATGTGCCCACACAGTATTCATTTTGTCTAGGTGTCGCATAGTTCAATCGACACTGCAAGGGGAAAGCCATCTGCACTCTGCCCCCTACCCAAGTCAGTCAGTGTCTTTGTGCCAGACAGGTCAAACACCGCGATGGGAACTAAGTGTGCACCCACAGCATAGGTGGGTCCTAGGCAACTCAAGACATGAACAATAAATAAATCAGAGCGGCCAAACATGGCAGACTTACACCGTGCCGACGATAAAGGCCTTGGCACACAGCTTCAGCAATCGTAGGCAGGAAGCGGACTTTCACTGCACCCAGGACATAGCCCTCTGCACAAACCCTCAGCAATCGTGGGCCTAGAGCAGACTCCAATGCTAGCGTAGCTGTGAACGTCTCATTAGCGCTGTATTCCTCCTCTAGTTTGTCCCAATGCAGTGCCCCGGATAGCTTAGCTAGCGTGGGATAAAGTACAGGTTGGCCTCGGCCCACACTCCATGCCCTAGTCAGTCTGGCCATTTTTCATAGTCACAGGCAGGTACAACTCCACTCTGGGAAGTCTGTGTGGACCCACAGCATGGGTGGGTCCCAGGAAGCCACCAACGTTACATAAATAAATCCCATTGCAGTGCCCCGGAAAGCTAAGCTAACGTCAGATTAAATACAGGTGGGCTTTGGCCCACACTGCATGCCCCAGTCAGACTGGGTTTTTTAATTAATAGTCACAGGCAGGTACAACTCCCCTATGAGAAGTCTGTGTGGAGTGGACCCACAGCATGGGTGGGTCCCAGGAAGCCACCGACGGTACATAAATAAATCCCATTGCAGTGCCCTGGATATCAGAGATAAGATCAGATAAAATACAGGTGGGCTTCGGCCCACACTGCATGCCCCAGTCAGACTCGTTTTTTTTTCTAAATAGTCACAGGCAGGTACAACTCCCCTATGGGAAGTATGTGTGGAGTGGACCCACAGCATGGGTGGGTCCCAGGAAGCCACCAACGGTACATTAATAAATCCCATTGCAGTGCCCCGGACAGAAGAGCTAACATCAGATAAAATACAGGTGGGCTTCGGCCCACCCTGCATGCCCCAGTCAGACTGGGGTTTTTTAATTAATAGTCACAGGCAGGTACAACTCCGCAATGGGAAATCTGTGTGCACCCACAGCATGGGTGGCTCCCTGGAACCCACCAGCGGTACATAAATAAATCCCATTGCAGAGATATAAAATCATATCGTCTGCATATAGTCCAATTTTACTTTCTCTGCCCTCCCATTGCACTCCAGTCACATCAGAGGCATTACGTAGGCGGATGGCTAGTGCTGATTTTATATCTCTGCAACCCTGAACACTCATTCCCACAAGCCCTAGAAATAATAAACTGTTTCTCCAAATACTCCGGATTATATATAAACTGGACCAAGTCTGCAATAATGCATACAGCCAAAGACTCCGTCATGATCCCATGTGTACTCTCCAGTGGACTACTGGAAGTAACAAAATTCAAATACCTAGGAGTCAATATAGTACAGGATCATGAAAACACCCTAGGTGAAAATATAGATCCGCTATATGACTCAATAAGCACTAAAGTAAAGGTTTGGTCCAGACTTCCTCTCTCGGTAGCCGGGCGAGTAAATTTGATAAAAATGGTGATTCAGCCCAAGTGCCTGTATTCCCTACAACATATACCGGTTAAAGTACCAGAAAAATTCTTTCAAACATTAAACTCCCTGATTATTCGCTTTATCTGGGGCCAGTCCAGATCTAAACTGGGACTTGCTAAACTGCAAAGATCTAAGAAACAGGCGGGAATGGCACTACCTAATTTCAAATTATATTACCTATCGAGCCAACTACGAAACCTCCGTTCCTGGTTCACCAGGGGGGAATTACCACTGACGGACTATTATTTAGCTAGCGAGGTAGCGGGACAAAACTTGATTGGATTCCTGGAACATCCAGAATACACAAAACCATCTAAATTACTACCCATACACCGACTAGCCCAATCGGTGTGGTGTGTGGCCAAAGAGATCCAACAATTCACTGACATAATGACTGACACCCCTCTGTGGGAAAACCCCACTCTGCCATCACTAAAATCACTACAAGATATTAGATATTGGACTTCTTTGGGAATACAGGTGTTGGGAGACATATACGAGGACAATGTAATGCTAACTTACACACAATTACGGGAAAAACTACAAATGCCGAAATTACAACTATTTAGATACTTCCAATTGAGACACGCCCTAAATGTCCAATTTCCACCAGAAACGGTTAGAATCTCTAAGTATCCAATAGTGGGCGTCCTCAGGACACAGGGACCTAAAGGACTGATATCAATTCTTTACACGCACTTACTATCAGCCAAAATGGATCATGAGCCATTATTAGTCTATGACAAATGGAAAATTAATATCCCTACTCTGACAATAGAGGACTGGCAGGAAGCGATGGAGTCGCATCTATTAGTGTCACCGGCAGTTAATGATAAAATGATACAACTATACGTGATACACCAGGCATATCTTACACCAGTCCAATTGAATAAAATGGGCAGAACAGACACAGCGACATGCCACAGATGTCATCAACCGAATGCCGACTTTTGGCACCTACTATGGGAATGTTATCATGTAAAGAAATTCTGGGAAGAGATATTTAATTTCCTGTCTTCGCTCCTGCCGACCCCACTGGTCATGGACCCCAAAATAGCAATATTTGGACTGATAGACGAAGAGGAGTGGACACACTACAATAAAATATTCATCAGAGAAATGTTATTTATAGCCAGAAAAACCATAGCCATGAGATGGATGGCAACGAGACCGCCCTCCATCTCACAATGGAAAAAGTTAGCTGACACTATAATAACATATGAAAAGGTGATTTACCAACACAGAGGATGTCCAGACAAATTTGAAAAAGTGTGGGGTGAATGGCTAGACTCGCACAACACATTATAAGTCAAGCAGGTACAGGTTAGATATCTAGTTGAAAAAGAGGAAGAAATTCACACACAACAATGAACCAAATGCACTAACAGTTTTATTTTATTCTCTCAAATGTTAAAAGTTAATATGGAAAACGTTATGTAACCATAAAGTGATATAAGATGCAGAACAAATGAAAATTGTATACAGAACTGAATGTAATATTTGTTTTACAATCTGTCAATAAACGAAGTTAAAAAAAATAAATCCCATTGCAGTGCCCCGGATAGCAGAGCTAACGTCTGATAAAATACAGGTGGGCTTCGGCCCACACTGCATGCCCAAGTGAGACTCGTTTTTTTAAATTAATAGTCATAAGCAGGTACAACTCCCCTATGTGAAGTCTGTGTGGAGTGGACCCACAGCATGGGTGGGTCCCAGGAAGCCACCGACGGTACATTAATAAATCCCATTGCAGTGCCCCGGACAGAAGAGCTAACATCAGATAAAATACAGGTGGGCTTCGGCCCACACTGCATGCCCCAGTCAGACTGGGGTTTTTTAATTAATAGTCACAGGGAGGTACAACTCCGCAATGGGAAGTCTGTGTGCACCCACAGCATGGGTGGCTCCCTGGAACCCACAGACAGTACATAAATAAATCCCATTGCAGTGCCCTCGACAGCTGAGCTAACGTGAGATCAAATACAGGTTGGCTTCGGCCCACAATCCATGCCCTAGTCAGTCTGGAGTTTTTTTTTTAGGGCCAGATTCGTAGAACACCGCGATGGGAAAATTTATGCACCCATACTATGCACAGACCCCTGTAATATTCCTGTAGCAAAGGTATAAGCTGACCCCACTAACAGTTATGTTGCAGAAGTCTAGGGAGACACCAGTAACATTTCTGAAGTTACTGTATAGACAGACCCCAGTAACATTTCCGTAGCAGCAGTATAGGGAGAGCCCAGTATTAGTAACATTTCAGTAGTAACAGTATAGACAGACCCCTGTAACATTTCAGTTGCAGCAGTATAGGCAGAGCCCAGTAACATTTCAGTAGTAACAGTAAAGACAGACCCCAGCAACATTTCAGTAGCAGCAGTATAGGCATAGCCCAGTATTAGTAACATTTCAGTAGTAACAGTATAGACAGACCGCAGTAACATTTCTGTAGTAACAGTATAGGCAGACCCCAGTAACATTTGTGTAGCAGCAGTATAGGCAGACCCCTGTAACATTTGTGTAGCAGTAGTATAGACAGACCCCTGTAACATTTCTGCAGCTGAAGTATAGGCAGCCCCCGGTAACATTTCTGCAGCTGAAGTATAGGCAGACCCCTGTAACATTTCTGCAGCTGACATATAGGCAGACCCTTGTAACATTAATGTAGTTACTCTCCTCTCCTTTGGCCCAAACAAGTTTCTCAGATAACTGTGGTAACAGGAGAGAAAATGCATGATGCGCATTGCTGATCACCTGACCCCAAGCAGGAGGAGGAGGTGGCCTTACAAGGCCAAGAAACCATGACCAGGACCCGCTGTAGCCTGTGTTGAAAGGATGTAAGCGGGCCCATGGCCAGGCTCGGTCCCAGCAAATACCTTGTGAGACCCAAGGTGCTGCGACTGACATAGCAATGGGCAGTCCATGTGCCCACACAGTATTCATTCTGCCTAGGTGTCGGATAGCTCTAGCGACACTGCAAGGGGAAAGGCATCTGCACTATGCACCCTACCCAAGTCAGTCAGTTAGTCACTTTGTGCAGGACAGGGAAATCACCACTATGGGAAGTCTGTGTGTACCCACAGCATAGGCGAGTCGAAGGAACCCAAAGAAAGCATTAAATATGAAGGAATCAGACTGCCCAAACATGGCAGACTTAAAGTGCGCCGAGGCCATAGGCCTCTGCCCACACCCTTAGCAATCGTAGGCATAGAGCGAACTCCGATGCTAGTACAGCAGTGAACGTCTCATTAATGCAGTAACGCTCCTCTTCTTTGGCCCAAACGAGTTTCTCAGATAACTGTGGTAACACAAGAGAAAATTCATGATGCGCATTGCTGATCCCCTGACCCCAAGCAGGAGGAGGAGGTGGCCTTACAAGGCCAAGAAACTATGACCAGGGCCCGCTGTAGCCTGTGTGGGAAGGATGTGAGCGGGCTCTTGGCCAGGCTCGGTCCAAGCAAACACCTTGTGAGACCCAATGGGAAGTCCATGTGCCCACACAGTATTCATTCTGTCTAGGCGTCGCATAGCTCTATCCACACCGCAAGGGGAAAGCCATCTGCACTATGCACCCTACTCAAGTCAGTTAGTGACTTTGTGCCGGACAGGTAAATCACCGCTATGGAGAGTCTTTGTGCACCCACAGCGTAGGCGAGCCAAAGGAACCCAAAAACAGTAATAAACATGAAGAAATGATAGTGCCCAAACATGCCAGACTTTAACTGTGCCGAGTACATAGGCCTCTGCACACACCCTCAGCAATCGTGGGCATAGAGCAGACTCTGATGCTAGTACAGCTGTGAAGGTCTCATCAATGCAGTAACGCTCCTCTTCTTTGGGCCAAACCAGTGTCTCAGATAACAGTGGTAACACGGGAGAAAATATATGATGCCCAGTACTGATCCCCTGACCCCAAGCAGGAGGAGGATGTGGCATTACAAGCCCAAGACACCATGACCAGGACCCGCTATAGTCTGTGTGGGAAGCACATTAGCGGGCCCAGGGTCAGGCTCGGTTCCAAGCCTCCAACTTTGTGACCCAAGGTGCCCTGAGTTGCATAGCAAGGGGAAATCCATGTGTCTCAACATAGATAGCTCAACATTGGAAGGGGCAGTCTTTGAGTTCCTTGGCCTAGCCTATGCTGTAAGTGAACAAAGATGGTATTACACAGGAAGAAATCGGAGTGCCCAACCATGGGAGAGTTTCGCCCCGCCAAGAAACTTGGCCTCGGCCAGCAATTCTGGCCTAGTCAGTCACTGTATTATTTGTGCCACATAGGTAAAACACCGCGATGGGAAGACTTAGTGCACCCATAGTATAGACAGACCGCTGTAACATTCCTGTAGCAAAGATATAAACAGACCCCAGAAAAATTTCTGTAGCAGCAGTATTGGCAGACCCCAGTACCATTTCTGTAGTGGAAGTATAGGCAGACCCCAGGAACATTTCTCTAGCAGCAGTATACGCAGACCCCTGTAACACTTCTGTAGCAGCAGTATCAGCAGACCCCTGTAACATTAATGTAGCAGAAGCATAAGCAGACCCCAGTACCATTTTTGTAGCAGCAGTATAGGCAGTGAGGAAGGAGGAGCAGCAGCCAGAGGCTTCAGAGTTTCAGCAGTGGACTGCGTAGAAGACTGGATGCCCGATACATTGCTGGATGCATTTTCTGCCATCTACGACAGGACCTGCTCACACTGGTGAACAAGGCTCTTGATAGAGCTGAAACCGGTCCTTGTTTTTCTGTGAATATGCACATATTTTAAACAATAAAGCAGCAAGTTTGTCATACCAGTGCCTCCCCCTCTATGAAACTTACTTGTGAAAGAAAGCCAAAGTGACCGCAAGACTGTACAAGCACTTGGAGACGCACCTGCTGTATGGAGCCAGGAGCTAGAAGCTGTCTAAGGTGGGATAAAAATTCTTTTTTTCTAAACATTGCCTGCTCACATTGCTCATTTTGTAATAAAGGTCTACCACGTGGACCCATAAATTGTTATATGAAGCTGGGGACCCTAGTAACTTGCCTCTCTCCTAATCCCGCAGCAGCCGGCTGGGATACACCTGGACCAGGAACTCGGCCTGTGCCCACACCCTCACTTGGAACTCCGCATCCCCGCCCGCGTCCACATCCTTTAGGCCTACCCCTACCCCTCAGTATGGTGGATTACGAATAGAGCAGCCACAGACCGCTGTAAATAATTATGCAATTATATGCGTACACTTTCACGCAGAGAGCGGAATCGTAACGCTAACTCCTGGCAGAAAAAAAATGGAAGGAAGGTCGCAAACAGGCCTAGCAATGCAATAGTGATGCACTAAAACTCCCACCAGGCACCCAGTAAAATGCAAACGGTCAGAGGTAGCCCAACGAAGGATCTTTTTGGTTTTTTTTTTAAAAAGAAGACAGGCTATATACTGTGTATATCACTTTTCCTATATATGTACCTGTGTTGGCCGTATGCTGTTTGTCTCTAATTCACTGCAGACACAGCCCGGTGTAAATAATCTTGGAATTATGTGCGTAGTCTTTGTCGCTGAGAGACGTCTAGTAAGGCAAACTCCAGGCAGAAAAAAATAGTCAGGAAGGCCGCAAACAGGCCTAAGTGCAATAGTGATGGACTACAACTCCCACCAGACACCCAGTAAAATTTAAACGGTCAGCGGTAGCCCTAAGAAGGAGCTTTTTGTTTTTTTTGGTCAAAGAATACAGGCTATATACTGTGTATATCACTTTCTCTCTATCAGTCGCTGTGGCCGTATGCTGTGCGTCTCTAAGGTCTCCCTCACACAGGGCGTTTTTTACAGCGTTTAGCGCTGCCTTTTCAGCCCAGCGCTAAACGCTGTACAACACTCCCATTCATTTCAATGGGGCTGCTCACACAGGGCTGCGCTTTGACAGCGATGCAAGTACTATTTTTGGGCATTTTCAGCCCTGCGTCGCCCGTTGAAATGAATGGGCAGCGGTTTTAGCACTGCTGAAAACACGGCAACACTTGGTGCCGCGTTTTTGGCAGCGTTAACCGCTCGCCAATTTTCAGGGTGAGGGCTTGCAATAGAAGCCCTACCCCGAAAATCAGTCCCAGCTAGGTAGAGAAAAAAAAAAGCAATACTCACCTAGCCGCTGCAGTCAGGGTCGCGGCCGCTGGTCTCTGCCGGTGATTCGGGCTTCCTCTGCACTCGCATGTCTATTGCCGTAGGCCAGGTTTGAGAACCCCGCCTCCAACAATAGAGTGCTGTGATTGGTTATTGGCGCGCTTGATGTCCAATCACAGCTCTTCATTGACTGTCTCAGCCAATCAGCGCCGGCAAGCTCTGATTGGCTGAGACAGTCAATGAAGGGCTGTGATTGGGCATCGAGCAAGCTCCGACAACCAATCACAGCACTCTATTGCTGGAGGCGGGGTTCTCAAACCTGGCCTATGGCAATAGACTTGTTAGTGCAGAGGAAGCCCAGATCAGTGGCAGAGACCAGCGGCCGTGACCCAGACAGCAGTGGCTACGTGAGTATTACTTTTTTTTTTTCTTTTCAGCATCCTTGGCTGCATTTTCAGCCGAGCTGAAAACGCAGCCAAAACGCTGCCATAAAGTATGCCAGCGCTACTGAAACGGGGCGGAATCTGCAGTAAACGCAGCGTTGAAAAACGCTGCGTTTCTGCAAACGCCCTGTGTGAGGGAGGCCTAATTCACTGCAGACACAGCCCGGTGTAAATAATCTTGGAATTATGTGCGTAGACTTTGTCGCTGAGAGCAATCTAGTAAGGCAAACTCCAGGCAGAAATAAAAATAGTCAGGAAGGCTGCAAACAGGCCTAAGTGCAATAGTGATGGACTACAACTCCCATCAGACAATCTTAAAATGCACACGGTCACAGGTAGCCGTAAGAAGGAGTTTTTATTTAAAATTTTTTAGAAAAAAGAATACCGGCTATATAACGTGTATAGGACTTTCCCTCTATCAGGGGCTGTCGCCGTACGCTGTGCGTGTCGCCGTACGCAGAGCGGTGTAAAAAATGTGGGATTTATTGGCGTACAGTTGGAGGCTGACAGCGGTTATGTAACGCTAAATGCAGCCAGAAAAAAATTATACAGAAGGCTGCAAACCGGCCTAGTTGTGCAATAGTGATGGACTACAATTCCCATCAGACAACAGGATTCCACACTACCCACTGTCCCTGCCTGACCAATACTGCCCCTATACTGCCCCTATATATATGTAGTACAGAATGCAGCCTGAGAACACTAAAGCTGTAATGGGTCTGCACGCCCGATATACAAAAAAAATTTGCAAAACTGCTACCAGCAGCCACAACTATAATGCACATGGTCAGATGTGGCCCTAAGAAGGACCGTTGGGGTTCTTGTACACAGGATCCTACACTAACACTTTCCCTATAGCAGCACCAGCACTGTCCCTGATGTCTCCCAGTGTGTGACTGTGGCGAGCCGCGGGCAGCCCCACTTTAAATACTCGGGGGTCACTTAATCTCGCCAGCCACTCACTGCAGGGGGGTGGGATAGGGCTGGAACATCACAGGAGGAAGTTGTAATGCCTTCCCTGCGTTTCTATTGGCCAGAAAATGGCACAAAACTTTCAGGGAAGGAAATGAAATTGACTCAAACATCGCGTGGTGCTCACCTCCAGTAACGAGCATCTTGAGTACCCTAATACTCGAACGAACATCAAGCTCGGACGAGTACGCTCGCTCATCTCTAGTCATCAGTATTTGATCGACTGGGTTCCACTGCTCAGGATCGCAGCCCGAGGCATAACTTGAAGCTCCCGGGCTTTTCTATGGAGAAGAGAGGTCTTATGAACCCCCTAAGACTCCTGGGACCAGGTGCAACCACATCCCCTGTATCCTCTATAGTTACGCCCCTGATCCCGGCCAATCAACTGATCTTGCAGCCTGCTGTCAGTGCGGCGAGCTGGACATCATTATCAGCAGTCATAGCCAATAGTGTAATAGACGACTTTACTCCCATTGAAATCAAAGCGAGAGAAGCAGTCTACTACATTTCCTCCCTGACCACTGATGACAATGACATCCAGCCCCTTTGCACAAACAGTGGGCTGAAGGAGAAGCCAGCAGACCATCACATCAACTATTCATGACCTACTTTTAAGCTATGTAGCAATTCTATGTAATAATCAGTATGCTTGCTAAGACGAAACCACTGGAGCCTTGAACTATGCAAGGATGTTACATCACGTTAAGGCCCATTTACACGCAACATTTATCGCTCAAAATTAGTTCAAACGAACAAATTTGAGCAGTAATTGTTACGTGTAAATGCAAAGCCATCGTGTTTTTAGAGCACCAGAGGACATTTTTTGCCTTAATTTGCTGCTGTATATCTACTTTTCTACAGTGATATTTCACTGATAAAGGGAACTCAGTGAATCGGTTACGTTTCTGTGTTATAGATCATGTACCTCCTTCCATTAGAGGTGATGATCACATTAAGGCTCACAAGAGGAAGGAACTAAGATGGATCTTTCTTCTTGACAGCATGTCCCTGAAGGGATTAAATTTAGTATATAGTATCTATCCATATATTTGAGATCGAAGGTTCTTTGTTGCTATGCTTTGGTATATTGGTTTTTTACACAATTTTGCAGTGTACAGAAGTTTCTAGACGTTTCTCAATGATCTATGTATGTTTTGTGCCTATGTGTTGTCAGTGTTCCCTATGTCAGTGAATTTGATGGGTATTGCATAGCTGCAACACTGAATGGGTTACTGTCTGGGTTATAGCTGGAAAATGTATCTTGCTGTGTATCAGGTGACCTTGTTTTGTAAATGTGTTTACAAGGTGCATGAGAGAGGATTTTTTGCTTTTGCTGTCTGTCTGAGAGTCTTGTTCTTGGAGGGCAAGAGAAGAGCCTGCCTGCACTTAGATACCTTCAGTCTGGGTGCAGTGAAGATGGAAGAGGCAGAGTGAATGCCACATGTGTATCCTGGGCCCAAACTACCCAGGCCTCTATGCAAGTATGCAAGAGCCCCACCGTGCAGCACTGTGTGCTTATCCTTGAGCGTGAGTGTGTACCGGTATAGAGTTGGAGAGAGAGAAGAGTGGCCGGGAACAGAACCCCACAGATAACATGGACTGTGGATTCATCTGTCATCTAGTGATTCCTCTCTGTCACACCACTAATTCTCCTGCACTAGTGTCCTGACGGTGAATGTTAATTATTATGAACGGTTTTCAAGTTGTTCTTCAAGTAAACAGGCTTTATCTACTGTTACCGTTTCAGCCTTGAAACATTAACTCTGTGTGTGTGGACTTTATTGACATTTCGGGATTCACCGCAGAGGACAGAATGGTGATGTCACATGTGACAAAGACTGAAGGTAAACCCCAGCTGGGTTACCCCTTTTAATCACCTGTCCTCGGTTCCTTGGATGGGTCCCCATGCTACCCTCAGGGTGGGAGATGGAAGAGCCGTGTGACAGGGCCCAATCTCTATCCTGCTATCTCCAAGGCTGAGGACCCGCTCCTCAGATGCTGCAGGGTAGAGCTATCTTGCCGTCACGAACAGTATAATCACTTTGTGCCCGTTTCCCAAGACGGAGGGAAAAGTGCCTCTGCCGTCATTTCCCAGACCGAATAAGAAACATTTTGCACCCACGTCTGGAGTGTCTACAAAATCCCTAATTTGCCAGTCTGCTGAGACTTCTGAGAATCTACCGGAGAGACAAGACTGAGTTCCTGCAAAAAGTAATGCAGAGTAAGGAAAATCCCACACCTGAGTCTTTTTCCTATGTTGCCAAGATGTGCTATACCCTGAGATGGGGATGTATGGAGTTGTTGGACCCCGTTGTGTTACCTAGTTGGCATGTTCCAATTGTTGCGGAAGAGTTAGACTTGGACCCACAAGATGGCGTCCAGCCTTCTTCCTCAACTTGTGCTGTGAAGCCCATGAAAGATTCACACTACAAAGTTTCCGCCATGGCTAAGAAAAAAATAGGGGGATTTACCCCCACCATGGGACAGAAACCAGAGACAGAGGAGTGCCCAGAGGAGGAGACTTCGTCATTGGTGAGTGAGCCACTGAATCTTTCTTTTCAGATCAGCACAAGCACTTATCAGGAAGAGATGGCCACCAGAATTGTGCGTGGAGCTCCGGCTGGTTATCATCCCGCTCAACCACGCATCTATTGTGGCAACGAGCCAGAACTTCAGGAGTTGGTAATGCTGTTACCAACACCCGCCTCCCCACCAGCTACAACCGCTTCCCCATCACCGGAGAAGCATAAGAAAGAGCCTTCGAGATGGGACTCTATCCAGCCCAAAAACCTGGTGCCAGCAAGGAATAGATCTCCTCCAATATTTATTTCCTTGGGGGAGGAGCAGCTGCCAGAGCAACTCGTAGAGGTTCCACAGAGTGGGCGCAACTGACCTTACATGTCATTATCCACAAAGACAACAAGGAAGCAGAAGCAGTCATTCCTCCTGCATTGCGTCTCCTTGTTCAGGACTTTGAGGACCCTGGAGTGCAGTTCTGTTTTGGTGTGCAGTGCTATCCTTGAATTTTGAATAAAAAGGGGAGGAACACCTGAGAATACTTAAACCTCAAGGTTGGATTTCAGAAAGGCAGATTTCAATAAACTCAGAAAGAGGGTAGAAGGAATCCAATGGCTGGATGCACTTAAGGACAGAAATGTCCAAGAACGTTGGGAAATATTGCGAAATGAGATTCTCAAAGCACAATCAATAACAATCCCTAAAAGAAGGAAGATTGGGAAGCATTTAAAGAAACCAGGATGGATGAACACAGAACTTGCACACGTGCTAAAAAAGGGAAGAAAAATGTGTTTAGCAAATGGAAAGAGGGGGGAATATCTAAAGAAGAATATAATGCAGTCTGCAGAAACTGTAGGGCAAGTGTTAGAAAAGCTAAAGCTAATAATGAATTGAGGCCAAAAGCAATAAAATGGCATGTCAACAGCACAAGAAAAGTCAGATGGATGGAACATCAACTGATCTTCAGTGTGCTATTGGGGGAATAAAAGAATGCAGGCTATCTGTAAGCAGAGAGATGGTAAGGGAATACTTAGCTAACTTAAATGAATTCAAGTCTCAAGGCCCAAATGAATTACATCCTATGATACTAAAGGAAGCAGCAGGGGTAATTGCTGAACCACTCGCCAAAATCTTTGAAAATTCCTGTAGAATAGGAGAATTTCCAGAAGAGTGGAAAAGGACAATTGTTGTCCCTATCTTCAAAAAAAGGGAAGACGGTGGATCCAGAAAACTACAGGCCTGTGAGCCTGACTTCTTTACCGAGAAAGATCTTTGAACAAATTATTAAACAGCATGTATGCAATTACTTGGATGAAAATAGAGTAATTAACCAGAGCCAGCATAGGTTTGTAACAAACAAGTCATGCCAGACGAATCCAAGTTCCTTCTCTGACATTATCACCGACTGGGTTGATCAGGGAAATGCTATGGATATAGTTTATCTTGACCTTAGTAAAGCATTTGACAAAGTATCTCATACTATACTTGTTGAAAAAATGACCAAATATGGCCGCCTGCAGATGGGCGGGTAGGATCTGACTGCGAGGATTCTTGCCACGGGACCCGACCCGAGCGCCTGCAGAGAGCAGTGCGTACTCACCCGCGCCCGCGGCTCTGGCTGTTTGATGTGCCGGCTTGCCAACCCGAGCTCCGCAGAGAAATAGAACATGCTGCGGTTTGTTTGCCGCGCGAGATTTCGCGCGGACAAACCGCAGCCGTCTGCCTAGGATTGCGTTTGCTAACACAATCCTATGGCAGCTTCCAAGGGCGGAAATTCTGCATCTGCAGGCGGCCTATGAGATTGCCAAGGCAATCTTTAGGTGGATTCACACCTGGCTGAGTGATCGTACTCAGAAAGTGGTCATAAATGGCTGCACATCCAAGTGGAAGAATGTATCAAGTGGGGTACCACAAGGCTCTGTCCTACACCCAGTGTTGAACAACATTTTTATAAATGATCTGGAGGAGGGAATTGATGGGGAACTGATCAAATTTGCCGACGACATAAAGCTAGGAGGGATAGCTAACACTAGGGAAGAGCAAAAGAGTATTCAAAAAGATCTAGAAAAGCTTGCACAGTGGGCAGCGACTAACAGAATGGTAGATGGAGAAATGCAAAGTGCTACATCTGGGCAAGAAAAATAAAGAAAGCACATACAGAATGGGAAGAATTGGGCTAAGCAGCAGCACATGTAAAAAAGACTCGGGTATACTAATAGATCATAGACTGAATAAGAGTCAACAATGTGATGCAGCAGCCAAAAAGGCAAACACAATTCTGGGATGTATTAAGAGAAGCATAGAGTCTAGATCATGTGAGGTTATTATCCCCCTATACTCTTCTTTAAAAGTAAGGTTCTCACCCGCAGCACAGAGGTCGCCCCAGTTATGGGTCAGGCTAGAGAGATGCAGCGCAAAAATAGGAGACCAAACCAGAATCCAGTAATAAAGTAAATGGCAGCATATGCGGATGTAAATAGTGCAAAAAAGTCCTTTATTGCCACAACACATGTAAAGCGACGTTTTGGCCGTGATGGCCTTCCTCAAGCTTGTGGAAGGCCATCATGGCCGAAACGTCGCTTTACATGTGATGGGGCAATAAAGGACTTTTTTGCACTATTTACATCCGCATATGCTGCCCTATACTCTTCTTTAGTCAGACCTCATCTGGAATACTGCATTCAGTTTTGGGCACCCCACTTTAAAAAAACACATATACAAACTGGAGCAAGTTCAGAGAAGAGTTACCAAGGTGGTGAGCGGTCTAAAAACCATGTCCTATGAGGAACGGTTAAAGGATCTGGCAATGTTTACCTCCAAAAAAAGAAGGCTGAGAGGAGACTTAATAGGTGTCTACAAATATCTGAAGGGCCATCACAGTGCAGAGGGATCAGCCCTATTCGCATTTTCACAAGGAAAGACTAGAAGCAATAAGATGAAACTGAAAGGGAGGAGACACACATAAGATATTAGAAAAAACTATCTGACATTGAGGGTGATCAATAAGTGGAACAGGTTACCATGGGAGGTGGTGAGTTCTCCTTCAATGGAAGTGTTCAAACAAAGGCTAGACAAATATCTGTCCGGGATGATTTAGTGAATCCTGCATTGAGCAGGGGGTTGGACCCCATGACCCTGGAGGTCCCTTCCAACTGTACCATTCTATGATTCTATGAACCTTCTGTGCCTTTACTTTAGATACAAGTAACTCATTCCGTCCAACCAATCTAGCTCTTCTTGAAAATTCCTGGATCAATCCTTGTGGAAACCCTTTAGTCAGAAATTTGGAGCACATCTCTTCCAAGCGTTCGTCAATAACTTGATCATTCATGATACGTCTCACCCGAAGCATCTGACTCCAAGGAAACAAGTCCAAAATAGTCTGGGGGTGACAACTCTGATCTATCAACAGATCATTCCTCTCAGTAGATTTAACAAACAGATCTGTATTTAAGCCATCACCTTGTCTAGAGACCAAAACGTTCAAAATCGGATGCTTTCTGTCGAGAAGGATGATGTAAACTTTAACTCCGGGTAAATCTTACCAAGGTTCGCCTGGAATGCCAAAAGCTACGCCTGCGAGCCCTCCCATATAATAAAGATGTTATCTATATATCACCACCAGGTTCTGATCTCACGTCAGTAAGAAGAGGTATAAAGGCATCCTCAAATGCCCTTATAAATATGTTAACATAGGTGGGGGCAACATTGGACCCTAAGCATTCTAAGCTCTTTCCCCTCATTTGGCCTAAACCCCTCCTCAGTCTAGTTATTGACATCTCCATCTATGGGACACAGTGTTCTAAGCTCAAGAGAGCTAGAAATGTCAATCAGTAGGCAGGGGGCAGGTTTTAGGTGAGGGGGGGGGGGGGGGAGGGGAGCAAGAACCAGGTTGTTCACATCTCATTTGCATATTAAAATACCGTGATACAGGGTGTGAATTACAGAAATTGTCCACTATTAGAGTATTGATGACCTATTCTCAAGATAGGACATCAATAGTTGATTGGTGGAGGTCCATTACTCTGGGTCCTGCCAATCAGCTGTTTTCCGGGCCTCTAACGGCATGTATGGAACAAGCTAGCAGGTAGCAGGGCCCAGGTTGGTACTGCAGGTATTCAATTCAATGGGAGCTGTTCCTGCAGTACCAGCCAGGCTGCTGCAATGTGCATGGCGCTATCTGCTTCCTGCTCCGAGTACGCTGTCAATCACATGACTGAAAATGAGAATCCTGATTGTTTTCTATGGTTTGCTGCTGGTAAATCTAAAACAAGTTCTATAATATCCAGATTTTGTGCCACTAAACTGGAACCCAGCAAGTTGGTCGGTTATCTTCTAGCGGCAAACAACACTGCACATTTTCCACATTAATAAAAGCTTGTAGAACAGGTTGCAGACAGGTTTTACTGTGCTCACAAAACTGATAGGCATGCTGGGAATTTTATTGCTTTTCAGCAGGTCACATTATTGCGGGCTAAGTTATATTTAGGAGGATCGGCAGAGGACTGGGTCACCCTGGACTCAACTTTATAGAAATGGCACACAAGAGGATTAGGACCGCCTTGCTATTTGTGTGTCTGCTGTCCTCTTTCAAGGTGGTTCAGCCCGGACTCATCTCTTATCTGGTAAAGTGAATAATATTCAAGGTTTTGTACGTTTATGCATTCATTTGGCTATCTCAGACTCTCATATTTTGAATCTATCTCATATCCATCTATCTATCTATCTATCTATCTATCTATCTAGTAAACTTTTTGAAGCGGTAAAAAACAGTCCAAATTTCTATAGTTGTATGGAACTTTTCCATCGCTAGCAAATACGACGCTACTAGGATACATCAAGGGAGCAGAGGGCAAAAATGAAAGCTCCAGCTGGGGGGCTCAATTAATTAATTGCAAAAAGAAAAATGCTGTATTTAGATTATTCGTATAGCTGCTAGCACTCTAATGTCTAATAAGAATGGAGGTGGCGGAGGAAGCAGACTTATTGTACTCACAAAACATCTAAAATGGCATGAAATATAAAACCAGGTGGGCACCAATGATGGTATAGCTCATGGCCTGGCTTGACTTTTGCTTCTTCTGGCAAAACGCAAGGGGAAAATTTTATACACCCTGGAGTAGAGGGCACCAAATGTATGAAGAAGAGCTCGCCTCTTAATAAGATTTTGTGCATGTCTGTCTGTGCACCAGACTGTCAGATCTACACCAACTATGAGCTGGCATAAAAGGTATAGTCCAGAAAGCTGGCGTATGGGTGTTGTTAAATTTCCACCGTTGTGTCCTTAGGGCTCATGTCCACGGGCAAAATGAGATTTAAAATCCGCAGCGGATCTCCCGCGCGCGGATCCGCACCCCATAGGGATGCATTGACCACCCGCGGGTAGATAAATACCCGCGGATCGTCAATAAAAGCGATTTTAAAAAAAATGGAGCATGAAAAAATCTGGACCATGCTCCATTTTCATGCGGGTCTCCCGCGGGGACGGCTCCCGCGGGCTTCTATTGAAGCCTATGGAAGCCGTCCGGATCCGCGGGAGACCTAAAATAGGAATTTAAAGCATTTACTCACCCGCAGCGGGCCGCGAAGCTCTGCTCTTCCTCACGGCCGCATCTCCCTTGCTTCGGCTCGGCGGATGTGCCCGGCGCATGCGCGCGGCACGTCGACGACGTGCCGGCGACGTGCCGCCGGCGTCAGGAATTCATCCGCCGGCCGAAAATGAAGATCCGGCCGTGAGGAAGAGCAGAGCTTCGCCGGCCGCTACGGATAGGTAAATGCTTTTAAATTGCTATTTTCAGCGCTCATGTCCGCGGGGCAGGAGGGACCCGCTGCAGATTCTACATGTAGAATCTGCAGCGGATCTGATTTTCCCCGTGGACATGAGGCCTTAAGGTCTAAAAGGGGTTAATGCGATGAAAAGGAAACATAAACATAACTGTTTATAATAGAATTTGATATTTTTTATGTCATATTCACTATAAAGTACTAACAACAACATTATACATGTTACAAACAGCTCTTAGACTCTGTTTACATCTGTGCTCAGAGCCTCGCAGGCTCCACTGTAGATCCGGCATAAAATCCTGGAAGAACAAGCCCTGCATGAAAGACTTTTTCCTTTGGTAAACACTACCGGGCTGGACAGAGACCAAATACACCCTGTTATAGTCCATTTGCTTCCATCATATAATGGATCTGTTTGGCCAGGGGCCAGACCAGCTCAGCCCACATTAGGTCAAACCAAACTGGAACTTCACCAGTACCCCTAAAACTGCTTTTTAACATGGCCTAAGAGCCATAAAGTCCCTGTATAACACTATTATACCTAGGAGTATATCTAAAGGGTACTTTACAATATAGGGTGAATTTAGGCAATAATCATGATTAGAGATGAGCGAGTATACTCACTAAAGGCAATTGCTCGAGCGAGCATTGCCTTTAGCGAGTACCTGCCCGCTCGAGACGAAAGGTTCAGGTGCCGGAGGCGGGCAGGGAGCTGCGGGCACCCGAACCTTTCGTCTCGAGTGGGCAGGTACTCGATAAAGGCAATGCTCGCTCGAGCAATTGCCTTTACCGAGTATACTCGCTCATCTCTAATCGTGATGTATACAGCAAACCGCTGACACAGCACTGAGCGAGAAATTGTTCACTTTGCCATAGTAATAATATATGTATTCTATTGTATATATATTTTGTCATATGTTTCTCACATCAGCCTAGGCAAAAGTGTGTGTGTGTATAATATTTTTCTTCTTAGTAAATAGCTACCCTGCTTCCCAGATAAGAAGTCCCACCCTGATTTGCGGGGAGGAGGGTTGATATATAAGTTTTGCCCAAAAAATAAGCCTTAGCTACACTACATGTAAAAAAACATATCGGCCATCCGATATACGCTTCCATCTATGCAGTCTGCCCCTTCCCTCCCCCTGCTCTCTGCTTCTCTCCTCCCCTCCGAGCGGTTTGCAATGGCAGTGGGCGGGATGGGGACAGGGGCGGAGCTAAGCTCTGCCCCCCCCTCCCCGCCCCCTGTCAATAGCCAGCAATAGGAGTGGGCAGGATAGAGCATAGCTTAGCTCCGCCCACACGGCTCCCCATCCCATTGCAAATGCTGGAGTGGAGGAGAGAGCAAGTGAGGGGAGAGGAGGGAGACTGCTTAGATGGAAGCGTATATCGGCCGGCCGTGAAAACACCGGCTGATATACTCTTGTGTAAATAAGCCCCTAGCTTGCTGGAGGCGGTGTATTCAAGCCAGAAGGACGATGAAGAGATCAGAGCGAGGGACCTGAACGCCGGCTACTAGGTGAATATTTCAAGAGAACCCCCTTCCCCGAAAATAAAACAGTGTCTTTTTTGAGGCAAAAATGTATTAATTACAGTGATGTCCCTTTCCTCCTCAGAAGAAGATACAACATGGTGTGTGAACCCATCTTTAACCATGTGTTTTGTGGGTTTACTTCTGTGTTTTTTTTTCTGCATAGGCTTCTCTATAAAATTTTAAAACATCAGATAAACTACCGGCGAGTCCCAAAAAACTAAACTGTTTTATTTTCATTTTTTAAATTTAGGACATTGGAGAATTATGTATTGCTAGTATAGAATGTATAAGCAGATGTTGCCAGAAAAACAGCGGCCTGAGCTTCGCAAGGTGTGCACCAGAAGCAGCAAAATCCAATGAATGTTCTGTGGTGAGTATCGGCAAGCAGCACTTGTACTGTTTCCTCTCTTACTCATACTGGCAGCTTTCCTGACATGTCTGTCTTAGTAACTACTTATGTTGCCTATAAAATAAAAACTCTCCATTGGCCGTTCCTCTGTTAGAGATCCCCATCTAGTAACACATGGGACATCCTTTGGCCTTCAGAACTGCAGTAATTTATCATGGCATCCATCCACAGATATCAGAGACCCAGGGTGTGCCAAGAAAACCTTCCCCACATCAATACTCCACCTTCACCTGAAATACTGATACCCGATAGCAAGGGTTCATTGATTCATGCTGCTTGCGCCAAATTCTGATCCTCCTATCAGCACAGTGCAACAGAAATCTGGATTCATCTGACCAGATGATGTTTTCCACTACACATTGATACAATTTTTGAACTCTTTTGCCCACTGGAGTTTTGTGTTTCTATTTCTCTTAGAGACAGTGGTGGTCATCTGCTGTTATAACTTAGAGATGAGCGAGCACCAAAATGCTCGGGTGCTCGTTACTCGGGACGAAATTTTCGCGATGCTAGAGGGTTCGTTTCGAATAACGAACCCCATTGAAGTCAATGGGCGACCCGAGCATTTTTGTATATCGCCGATACTCGCTAAGGTTTTCATTTGTGAAAATCCGGGCAATTCAAGAAAGTGATGGGAACGACACAGCAACGGATAGGGCAGGCGAGGGGCTACATGTTGGGCTGCATCTCAAGTTCCCAGGTCCCACTATTAAGCCACAATAGCGGCAAGAGTGGGCCCACCCTGCCTCCAAACAACTTTTACTTCTGAAAAGCCCTCATTAGCAATGCATACCTTAGCTGAGCACCACACTACCTCCAGCAAAGCACAATCACTGCCTGCATGACACTCCGCTGCCACTTCTCCTGGGTTACATGCTGCCCAACCCCCCCCCCCTCCCGCACGACCCAGTGTCCACAGCGCACACCAAAGTGTCCCTGCGCAGCCTTCAGCTGCCCTCATGCCACACCAACCTCATGTCTATTTATAAGTGCGTCTGCCATGAGGAGGAACCGCAGGCACACACTGCAGAGGGTTGGCACGGCTAGGCAGCGACCCTCTTTAAAAGGGGCGGAGCGATAGCCCACAATGCTGTACAGAAGCAATGAGAAATATAATCCTGTGCCACCGCCATCAGGAGCTGCACACATGGGCATAGCAATGGGGAACCTATGTGCCACACACTATTCATTCTGTCAAGGTGTCTGCATGCCCCAGTCAGACCGCGGTTTTTTATAAATAGTCACAGGCAGGTACAACTGCGCAATGGGAATTCCGTGTGCACCCACAGCATGGCTCCCTGGAACCCACCGGCTGTACATAAATGTATCCCATTGCAGTGCCCTGGACAACAGAGCTAACGTCAGATTAAATACAGGTGGGCTTCGGCCCACACTGCATACCCCAACCTGACCGGGGTTTTTAATTCATAGACACAGGCAGGTACAACTCCCTATTGTGAAGTCCCTGTGGACCGACAGCATGGGTGGGTGCCAGGAAGCCACCGGCGGTACATAAATATATCCCATTGCATTGCCCATCACAGCTGAGGTAATGTCATGTATGTTTAATGCAGGTGGGCTTCGGCCCACACTGCATGCCCCAGTCAGACTGGGGTTCTTTAGAAGTGGACACATGCAGTTACAACTCCGTGTGAACCGACAGCATGGGTGGCTCCCTGGAGCCCACCGACGGTACATAAATATATCCCATTGCAGTGCCCAGCACAGCTGAGGTAATGTCATGTTTAATGCAGGTGGGCTTCGGCCCACACTGCATGCCCCAGTCAGACTGGGGTTCTTTAGAAGTGGACACATGCAGTTACAACTCCGTGTGGACCGACAGCATGGGTGGGTGCCAGGAAGCCACCGGCGGCACATAAATATATTCCATTGCAGTGCCCAGCACAGCTGATGTAACGTCAGCTTTAATGCAGGTGGGCAAAAAATTAATTGGATTACACTGTAGGCGAGGGCCCCAAAAAATTGGTGTACCAACAGTACTTATGTACGTCAGAAAAATTGCCCATGCCCAACCAAGAGGGCAGGTGAAACCCATTAATCGCTTTGGTTAATGTGGCTTAACTTGTAACTAGGCCTGGAGGCAGCCCAGTTAAAATAAAAATTGGTTCAGGTGCAAGTTTCAACGCTTTAATGAGCATTGAAACGTATAAAAATTGTTTACAAAAATTATATGACTGAGCCTTGTGGGCCTAAGAAAAATTGCCCGTTCGGCGTGATTACGTGAGGTTTCTGGAGGAGGAGCAGGAGGAGGAGGATGAATATTATACACAAATTGATGAAGCTAAAAGGTCCACGTTTTTGATGGTGATAGAGAACAATGCTTCCATCCGCGGGTGCAGCCTACGTATTGTTTAGGTATCGCTGCTGTCCGCTGGTGGAGAAGAGAAGTCTGGGGAAATCCAGGCTTTGTTCATCTTGATGAGTGTAAGCCTGTCGGCACTGTCGGTTGACAGGCGGGTACGCTTATCTGTGATGATTCCCCCAGCCGCACTAAACACCCTCTCTGACAAGACACTAGCCGCAGGACAAGCAAGCACCTCCAGGGCATACAGCGCGAGTTCAGGCCACGTGTCCAGCTTCGACACCCAGTAGTTGTAGGGGGCAGAGGCGTCACGGAGGACGGTCGTGCGATCGGCTACGTACTCCCTCACCATCCTTTTACAGTGCTCCCGCCGACTCAGCCTTGACTGGGGAGCAGTGACACAGTCTTGCTGGGGAGCCAGAAAGCTGTCAAAGGCCTTAGAGAGTGTTCCCCTGCCTGTGCTGTACATGCTGCCTGATCTCCGCACCTCCCCTGCTACCTGGCCCTCGGAACTGCGCCTTCTGCCACTAGCGCTGTCGGATGGGAATTTTACCATCAGCTTGTCCGCCAGGGTCCTGTGGTATAGCATCACTCTCGAACCCCTTTCCTCTTCGGGTATGAGAGTGGAAAGGTTCTCCTTATACCGTGGGTCGAGCAGTGCGTACACCCAGTAATCCGTAGTGGCCAGAATGCGTGTAACGCGAGGGTCACGAGAAAGGCATCCTAACATGAAGTCAGCCATGTGTGCCAGGGTACTTGTACGCAACACATGGCTGTCCTCACTAGGAAGATCACTTTCAGGATCCTCCTCCTCCTCCTCAGGCCATACACGCTGAAAGGATGACAGGCAAGCAGCATGGGTACCCTCAGCAGTGGGCCAAGCTGTCTCTTCCCCCTCCTCCTCATCCTCCTCATGCTCCTCCTCCTCCTCCTCAACACGCTGAGATATAGACAGGAGGGTGCTCTGACTATCCAGCGACATACTGTCTTCCCCCGCCTCTGTTTCCGCGCGCAAAGCATCTGCCTTTATGCTTTGCAGGGAACTTCTCAAGAGGCATAGCAGAGGAATGGTGACGCTAATGATTGCAGCATCGCCGCTCACCATCTGGCTGAAGGGACCCTGATTTCAACAGTGTAATTATCTCCGAATTCTTTCTCCTGCACTGAGCCAGCAAATAGTTTGTACTCTGCATTATAAGGTGGCAAACAACTCATGCAGGCCCTTTTATATGCAAATGAAGATGATAAAGTGTTAATGGTCATTAACACTTTATGCAAATTGCTAAATCTTTCAGTTGTTTGAAATATTATCTTTGCATGTAAAAGGACCCTGAGATGGAATTTTAAAGTCACTTTACAGAAATCAATAGGACGAATTTCAGACTTTGAAATATCTTATTAGAAAAAATGCCCATTTTATCCAATTATGAACCACTTCTTATCTTCCCTCCTGCACTCGCCCTTCACTCTGAATTGCAAATACTGTCGCACTTTTAAAGAGACAGCCACCCTCTTTTAGCCTTATAAGCTAAGCTTATGGAGTCTGGGGATGTGTTATACTTGCCTCTCTGGTGTCGGCGCTGAAAGCGGCCACTGAATGCATTGAGTGGTGGGCACTGCTAATTAGCCCGTTGTAAAATCAAAGTAGGCGGACTACCTAGCAGCACCACTCGCTGCACTGAGCAGCAGCTTCTAGTGCTGAAGGCAGAGAAAGTAAATATTAAACTTACATTCCCAAACTCCATAGGTTGCCTACTTTCAGCCCATAAGCTTAGCTTAACGGGCTAAAAGTAGATTACAGGTTCCCTTTAAAAAAAGTGTTTAACCCTCTCCAATCCACTGTCGGACGTCTGAAGACATTCTGATCGAAGGCTGTACAGCTTCGATGTCGGAAGACGTCCGGCAGGGTATTCTTTCTGTATATTACTGGCCGCTGTGTTGCCGGGGGCCTCTCCAGCATGTTACATACCGCAGTACTGGCTCTAGCCAGCAGATGGCTCCATTGTATAACGGCAGAAAGAGAAAGACCCCTAGTAAAACCCTGAATCCAAAATTGGATTGCAAAGGGTTAAATGCGTTTTTGAAAATCATAGATGGATGAATGTGTCTGGGAGTTAAGAGGCTAAAATCAATAAAAATGGAAAACTCTTTCTTTTCTCCCTGTCCAGCGCTGTGGCCTTGGTGCTTGCCATATGGAACTTGGGAAAAAGTGGCAGGTGGTCACGTGCGCAGTGTAAAGCACGAGACTGCCTGCTGCCTCTTCCAGGTTCCATGCAGTGGGCATCGGGGCTGCAGTGCTGAACAGGAAGTGGGCAGGATCGGTGAGTATTTCATTTTTTTTTAAGTGTTGGAAAACACCTTAACAGATTGTATTCATATTTTCAGGTGCAAATAGCAACTCTGTTGCAGTTGAAAGGATCCCAGACTGACCCCGAACAGCTGGAAAGGTTACAGTCAATGGTTGCACAGAAAAACAGTGAAGTTGAGAAACTGCTAACAAAAGTGGGCCATCTAGAAAAGTGTAAGGTATGGCAAAGCACATTACTGATAGCTTGATTTTGGCAATTCTATGCTTTCCTGTTACTTTGTCTGTACCTTCTCATTATGACACGTGGCCGGCTCCGCCATAATAATCCTTTAGTATCTGTACGGTCTGAAAGTAAGTAACGGAAATGTTTAAAATACCAGAGTACAGGTGCTTGGCCTCCGCAGATCAGAAGCTATTGGCCTAACCTGTGGATAAGTGATCGTTGTTTCCATGGGCTGACACCTTAAAGGAAATCTGAGTGCCTAAAGGCCCATTTACCACAGCCGATGATCGTTAAAGTGCTAATCGGCAGTTGTTTTTGCGATAATCGATGCGTGTAAAAGTGCGCCCATTGTGCACTTTTTCAAACCCTGTTAGCTGATTGTTAAATTCAGTCCAACCTAAAAATCGTTGTTCACTTTTATCAGTAGTTCTCCACAGGGAGTGCTGATAGCATTGTTTCCCCTTAAAGAACAAAGGATCTGAGCGCATGTAATAGCCCTCGGGCTATTAAAGGGGTTGTCCTGCGCCGAAACTGTTTTTTTTTTTTTTTCAATAGGCCCCCCGTTCGGCGCGAGACAAACCCAATGCATGTGTTAAAAAAAAAAACGTTTAGTACGTACCCGAATCCCAGCGCTTACCTTAGCAAGATGGCCGCCGGGATCTTCACCCACGATGCACCGTGGGTCTTCTCCCATGGTGCACCGTGGGCTCTGTGCGGTCCATTGCCGATTCCAGCCTCCTGATTGGCTGGAATCGGCACACGTGACGGGGCGGAGCTACGAGGACCAGCTCTCCGGCATGAGCGGCCCCATTCACCAGGGAGAAGACCGGACTGCGCAAGCGCGTCTAATCGGGCGATTAGACGCTGAAATTAGACGGCACCATGGAGACGAGGACGCTAGCAACGGAACAGGTAAGTGAATAACTTCTGTATGGCTCATAATTAATGCACGATGTACATTACAAAGTGCATTAATATGGCCATACAGAAGTGTATAACCCCACTTTCTTTCGCGGGACAACCCCTTTAACTGCTTTCAGTGACTGCTTCATTTGCACACCTAATTGCTATTAAGTAGTTGAGTAGCTACTTAATACTTTATGCAAAATGATCGCTGAAAGTTGTCATTCAAACTTTGAGAGCTTTCAGCGTTTGAGCAATCTTTCAGAAATCATCTGCTGGTGTAAATGGGCCTTAATTGTTCCTGGGCTGCGGAACTACAGTATAGTGACAGGTATGCGGATTTTAGTAGTCTTTGACTTATTGATTCAGCTATTTTGGAAAAGTTGCATCTAAGTGTGCAGCGCGAGCTGGGAGAAGGTTTTTGAAATTAGTCGCACAGGGGTTTTGTTTTTTTAAACAATTCAAAATCTAGTATATTTTACTTTGACCGCTTTTTGAGTTTTTTGACAATTCCTTTTTCTGCATATAGTAAACCTATACTTAATATTTATAGGCCTGAGTAAGTTTCTTCCATTTAATTGACATGGAAGCTGTAGTAAGTAGACAACAAGGTCCGAATGATATAGATTATTGAACAGGATATTCCTTCCTTGTAATAAAATGCAGAGAAGTATTCCTCTTTTAATATTGGGAGCAACTTTGTACATATGTGAATAATGGAAAAGATCAGACACTGCAGAACTTCTGCCGCAGGTCGGTGACTAAATCTTCATGCGTTACATGTGAATTTTAATGTAGTTTTTGCTGTGAATTTCACCCCATGTATTGTGAAGGGTGAAAATCCACATCATATCTGAGACGGAGCTGACCTTTTTTTATTTGCACCTCATCTACGTAAAAAAAAATTATAACCTATAGATCTATATCATTCCAAGTTCTTAAGCAGGGTACTAAAGAGCTACAGAATTTTTCATGAAATGCTGTAGACTGTTCAGCAGTGATAATAAGCATCATGATCACAATGTAGAATTTACATGCAGTGCACCAAAACGGTGTTAAAGGGGTGGTACCACAATTAAAAGTTTTCTCCTATCTTGTGGATAGGGGATAACTTGCTGGTCGGTGGGGGCCTCACTGCTAAGACCCCCGCTAATCGCAACCGGGACTCCTGTGTCCTGCTATGCCTGTTACTGTGGGGGTCTATTCAGCTGCAGTGACATTTCTATGAATGGAGCGCTGGCTGAGAATGTGCGGTTGGCACTACATTCATATCGATGGGCTGACAGAAATTCCTGAGCGGATGCGATTGAAAGTGAATGGAGCATTTCAGTGACCAGTGCTCCATTCACTCTCATCACTGTGGGGAGCTGCAGTAGTCCCAAAGTAAGGAAGATGGGGCCCAGGACCCCTCTTCTGATGATTGGTTGGGGTCTCGCTACTAAAACTCCACCAATCAGCAAGTTGTACCCTCTTCTGCGGCTAGGAGAAGACTTTTAATCTTGGTACTGCCCTCTTATTCATTAGTAACATAGTATGTTCGACTCAATGAAGACAATGTCTATCTAGTTCAGTCTCTTTCAACACCCCACCCCCTCACGTTGGTCCAGAGGAAGGCAAAAAAGAAACCCAACGAGCCAATTTGGCTCATTTGAAGGAAAGCAATTCCTTTCCGACTCCATGTAGCAGTCAGAATAATCCATGGATTAACGTTTGAGTTCCTACCTAACTCTAAGACCGGGATCAACAACCCGCTGGTCACCTAATATCTATATCCTGTAATATCATAGCGCTCTAGAAAGGCATCTAGTCCCCTCTGAAACTCCTCTATGGATTTTGCCATCACCACGTCCTCAGGCAGAGAGTTCCACAGTCTCACTGCTCTTACAGTAAAGAACCCTCTTCTGTGTTGGTGATGAAGCCTGCTTTCTTCTAGATGTAAAGGATGCCCTCTTGTTACTGTCGCAGTCCTGGGTATAAACAGATCATGGGAGAGATCCTTGTATTGTTCCCTAATGTATTCATACATAGTTATTTAGTCGCCCCTTAGTCTTTTTTCCAGGGTGAACAACCTCAGTTTTGATAGCCTCTCTGAGTATTCCAGTCCTCCCATTCCATTTATTAGTTTAGTTGCCCTTCTTCCTACACCTATATCTTCCAGTAGCCTCAGCATTAAGTAGGATTTAACATACAGACATACCCCTCCCTTTCCAGGCAATCTGAATAAACACTGGTGAAGTGCCAAGAGGATGTAATGACTTTTGGAGCTGCAGAACCAAAACCCAAAGCAGAAAGACAATACACTTTACTTACATTTAGTTAGCATTTGACAGCAACTTTGTGTAACCGGAATACCCCTTTTAGCGGAAGACTACAATGTTTGTTTTCATGTAGTGACGTCTAGCTTTATTTTCCTTTGTTCTGCAGCAGAGCTATGAAAATGGCCCATCAAAGATAACTACCGATGCCTTGGTACAAGGTGATGACGTCTATTATGTGGACTTACTTAAAATGAAACTGGAGAGCTTAAGGTGTGTAAGATCTGTGTTATAGATTTCATCCACGATGGGTTAATTTTACTAAATCAATGGCACAAACTTAGGCTTTAACCCCTTAACGCTGCAGGGCGTACATTTATGTCCTGCAGCATTTGGGTATGTATGAAGAGAGATGGCGGGGTGTGGCTTGATAGACTGCCTGCCCGATCGTAGTATGATGTAATTTCACAGCTGTAGGAGCGATCAAAGCATCGCCCATCGTGGTCCCTATGTCGATAGAAAAATAAAGTTATTGTACACAGAAGATGGCGGCAGAAAATAATTTTATATGTCTTTTGAAAAAAAATTAAATAAATTTTTGGTGCAGTTTGTGCGCCATAGAAATAAGTTGCACTGAAAGATTGCGGAATGTCATTCCCCCCTACCCCCCCCCCTGCTCCATTTTACTCCACTTAGAGTTTTTAACGTTTTTCAGGACATTATATGGTACAATAAATAGTACCATGGAAAAATGCAACTCGTCGCGCAAAAAACAAGCCTTCATACAGCGACGTGGATGGATAAATAAAGCAGTTATGATTTTGTAAAGGTGGGAGAAAAAAACGAAGATGGGGGAGGGAGGGAGGGGAAAGGCCCGCATCATTAAGGGGTTAAAGTGTACTGGATTTCTCACTGTGACTCATGGTGGATGATAAATCTGCCTGCATGAGGCTCCATTTATATACCTAAAAATATTTTTTATACAAAGCCATTGACTTTAATAAAGCAATTAACAATAATACCATTGCCCAAATACAGTTAAGGACCTTATGTTAAAACGTTATTTACACCCACCGTAGTCACCAGAGGAGTCATTAATTCTGTGGCTGCACAGGATTTTTGGGTATGCTATAAAAGCTTGAGATGGAAATATTCCGTCAAATCTAGTCAGCTGTCTAATAAAGACTCTAAATTTGATGATAATTTTTTTTTTTAAAGTAACCAAGATGGATGTATTATAGAAGTCTTTGCTTTTTAATACTTTCCAATCCGGTGTCCGACCTTGTTTGACATTGAGATTTCCCCGCATAGCTCCGCTATCGGAAGAGGTCTGGCACATGTTTCTAACACTATGCAGAAGAGAGCTGTAATGTCAGAGCTGTCTTCTGTATATGTATTTTACAGTATGCAGGAGAGAGGTTCGACATTGGAATTCTCTTCTGTACATTGCACTATGTAGGGGAGAGAGCTGCGATGTCGGAGCTCGCCCCTGCATAGTGTATTATACAGCAGAGACCTCCGACATCGCAGTTCTCTTCTGCATAGTGTAATATACAGATGGACCTCTTGAGAGAGAGAGTGTGTGTGTGTGTGTGTATAATTGCTAATAGAGATGAGCGAGCACCAAAATGTTCGGGTGCTCGTTACTCGGAACGAACTTTTCGCGATGCTCGAGGGTTCGTTTCGAATAACGAACCCCATTGAAGTCAATGGGCGACCCGAGCATTTTTGTATTTCGCCGATGCTCGCTAAGGTTTCCATGTGTGAAAATCTGGGCAATTCAAGAAAGTGATGGGAACGACACAGCAACGGATAGGGCAGGCGAGGGGCTACATGTTGGGCTGCATCTCAAGTTCACAGGTCCCACTATTAAGCCACAATACCGGCAAGAGTGGGCCCCCCCCCTCCCAACAATTTTTACTTCTGAAAAGCCCTCATTAGCATGGCATACCTTAGCTAAGCACCACACTACCTACAACAAAGCACAATCACTGCCTGCATGACACTCTGCTGCCACTTCTCCTGGGTTACATGCTGCCCAACCCCCCTCCCCCCTGCACGACGCAGTGTCCACAGCGCACACCAAACTGTCCCTGCGCAGCCTTCAGCTGCCCTCATGCCACACCACCCTCATGTCTATTTATAAGTGCGTCTGCCATGAGGAGGAACTGCAGGCACACACTGCAGAGGGTTGGCACGGCTAGGCAGCGACCCTCTTTAAAAGGGGTGGGGCGATAGCCCACAATGCTGTACAGAAGCAATGAGAAATATAATCCTGTGCCACCGCCATCAGGAGCTGCACACGTGGGCATAGCAATGGGGAACCTATGTGCCACACACTATTCATTCTGTCAAGGTGTCTGCATGCCCCAGTCAGACCGGGCTTTTTAATTCATAGACACAGGCAGGTACAACTCCCTATTGTGAAGTCCCTGTGGACCCACAGCATGGGTGGGTGCCAGGAAGCCACCGGCGGTACATAAAAATATCCCATTGCATTGCCCAACACAGCTGAGGTAGTAATGTCGTGCTTAATGCAGGTGGGCTTCGGCCCACACTGCATGCCCCAGTCAGACTGGTAATATGTACCTTAACAGTAACCGCGTTGGTGGTAATGTGGTGGTGACTGCGGACCTAGTAGCGCGGTTTTATTTTGTTGGTTTTCGGAATGTGGCCAGGATTAAGTGGGCCGTGGCGGGGGATTTTTTTGAGGCACTACGTGTCCTCTCCACGTGTCCGTGGTTATATGCACCTTAACAGTAACCGCGTTGGTGGTAATGTGGTGGTGACTGCGGACCTAGTAGCGCGGTTTTATTTTGTTGGTTTTCGAAATGTGGCCAGGATTAAGTGGGCCGTGGCGGGGGATTTTTTTGAGGCACTACGTGTCCTCTCCACGTGTCCGTGGTTATATGCACCTTAACAGTAACAGCGTTGGTGGGAAATGGCCTCGCCGCCATCATGTCTTTGGGAAGCCTCTGTTTCCACACGCCAGAGACATACCATTAGCAGCGGTATAGGCAGAGCCCATAATTAGTAACATTTCAGCCGTAGCATTAGGACAGGCCCCACTAACATATCACTAGCAGCATTATAGGGGGAGCACAGTATTAGTTCCATTTCAGTAATAGTAGCACTCAAGACAGGCCCCAGTAACAATTCCGAAGCAGCAGTATAGTGGGAGCGCAGTCTTCGTTCCATTTCAGTAATAGTAGCACTCAAGACAGGCCCCAGTAACAATTCCGAAGCAGCAGTATAGTGGGAGCGCAGTCTTCGTTCCATTTCAGTAACAGTAGCACAAAAGACAGGCCCCAGTAACAATTCCGAAGCAGCAGTATAGTGGGAGCGCAGTCTTCGTTCCATTTAAGTAATAGTAGCACTCAAGACAGGCCCCAGTAACAATTCCGAAGCAGCAGTATAGTGGGAGCGCAGTCTTCGTTCCATTTCAGTAATAGTAGCACTCAAGACAGGCCCCAGTAACAATTCCGAAGCAGCAGTATAGTGGGAGCGCAGTCTTCGTTCCATTTCAGTAGCTGCAGTATAGACAAGGCCCAAGTTACATTTATGTAGCTAAAGTGTAGGCCAACCCCACACACCTTTCTGTACCATGAGTGCAGGCGAAGAACATAGAAAATGCTATGATTACACTTTAGGTGAGTGCCCAAAAAAATTGGTATACCAACAGTACTAATGTACCTCAGTAAAAATTGGCCATGCCCAACCAAGATGGCAGGTGAAACCCATTAATCGCTTTGGTTAATGTGGCTTAAGTGGTAACTAGGCCTGGAGGCAGCCCAGTTTAACGAAAAATTGGTTCAAGTTAAAGTTCCAACGCTTTTAAGAGCATTGAAACGTATAAAAAATTTTTAGAAAAATTATATGAGTGAGCCTTGTGGCCCTAAGAAAAATTGCCCGTTCAGCGTGATTACGTGAGGTTTCAGGAGCAGGAGAAGGAGGAGGAATATTATACACAGATTGATGAAGCAGAAATGTCCCCGTTTTGGATGGTAAGAGAGAACGATGCTTCCATCCGCGGGTGCAGCCTACGTATTGCTTAGGTATCGCTGCTGTCCGCTGGTGGAGAAGAGAAGTCTGGGGAAATCCAGGCTTTGTTCATCTTGATGAGTGTTAGCCTGTCGGCACTGTTGGTTGACAGGCGGGTACGCTTATCTGTGATGATTCCCCCAGCCGCACTAAACACCCTCTCCGACAAGACACTAGCCGCAGGACAAGCAAGCACCTCCAGGGCATACAGCGCGAGTTCAGGCCACGTGTCCAGCTTCGACACCCAGTAGTTGTAGGTGGCAGAGGCGTCACGGAGGACGGTCGTGCGATCGGCTACGTACTCCCTCACCATCCTTTTACAGTGCTCCCGCCGACTCAGCCTTGACTGGGGAGCGGTGACACAGTCTTGCTGGGGAGCCATAAAGCTGTCCAGGCCCTTAAAGACTGTTGCACTGCCTGTGCTGTACATGCTGCTCGATCTCCGCACCTCCCCTGCTACCTGGCCCTCGGAACTGCGCCTTCTGCCACTAGCGCTGTCGGATGGGAATTTTACCATCAGCTTGTCCGCAAGGGTCCTGTGGTATAGCAACACTCTCGAACCCCTTTCCTCTTCGGGAATGAGAGTGGGAAGGTTCTCCTTATAGCGTGGGTTGAGCAGTGTGTACACCCAGTAATCCGTAGTGGCCAGAATGCGTGTAACGCGAGGGTCACGAGAAAGGGATCCTAACATGAAGTCAGCCATGTGTGCCAGGGTACCTGTACGCAACACATGGCTGTCTTCACTAGGAAGATCACTTTCAGGATCCTCCTCCTCCTCCTCCTCCTCCTCCTCCTCCTCCTCAGGCCATACACGCTGAAAGGATGACAGGCAAGCAGCATGGGTACCGTCAGCAGTGGGCCAAGCTTCCCCCTCCTCCTCATCCTCCTCATGCTCCTCCTCCTCCTCCTGAACGCGCTGAGATATAGACAGGAGGGTGCTCTGACTATCCAGCGACATACTGTCTTCCCCCGCCTCCGTTTCCGAGCGCAAAGCATCTGCCTTTATGCTTTGCAGGGAACTTCTCAAGATGCATAGCAGAGGAATGGTGACGCTAATGATTGCAGCATCGCCGCTCACCACCTGGGTAGACTGCTCAAAGTTTCCAAGGACCTGGCAGATGTCTGCCAACCAGGCCCACTCTTCTGAAAAGAATTGAGGAGGCTGACTCCCACTGCGCCGCCCATGTTGGAGTTGGTATTCCACTATAGCTCTACGCTGCTCATAGAGCCTGGCCAACATGTGGAGCGTAGAGTTCCACCGTGTGGGCACGTCGCACAGCAGTCGGTGCACTGGCAGATTAAAGCGATGTTGCAGGGTGCGCAGGGTGGCAGCGTCCGTGTGGGACTTGCGGAAATGTGCGCAGAGCCGGCGCACCTTTACGAGCAGGTCTGACAAGCGTGGGTAGCTTTTCAGAAAGCGCTGAACCACCAAATTAAAGACGTGGGCCAGGCATGGCACGTGCGTGAGGCTGCCGAGCTGCAGAGCCGCCACCAGGTTACGGCCGTTGTCACACACGACCATGCCCGGTTGGAGGCTCAGCGGCGCAAGCCAGCGGTCGGTCTGCTCTGTCAGACCCTGCAGCAGTTCGTGGGCCGTGTGCCTCTTATCTCCTAAGCTGAGTAGTTTCAGCACGGCCTGCTGACGCTTGCCCACCGCTGTGCTGCCACGCCGCGAGACACCGACTGCTGGCAACGTGCTGCTGCTGCTGACACATCTTGATTGCGAGACAGAGGTTGCGGAGGAGGAGGGTGCTTTAGTGGAGGAAGCATACACCGCCGCAGATACCAGCACCGAGCTGGGGCCCGCAATTCTGGGGGTGGGTAGGACGTGAGCGGTCCCAGGCTCTGACTCTGTCCCAGCCTCCACTAAATTCACCCAATGTGCCGTCAGGGAGATGTAGTGGCCCTGCCCGCCTGTGCTTGTCCACGTGTCCGTTGTTAAGTGGACCTTGGCAGTAACCGGGTTGGTGAGGGCACGTACAATGTTGCGGGAGACGTGGTCGTGCAGGGCTGGGACGGCACATCGGGAAAAGTAGTGGCGACTGGGAACTGAGTAGCGCGGGGCCGCCGCCTCCATCATACTTTTGAAGGACTCCGTTTCCACAACCCTATACGGCAGCATCTCAAGGCTGATAAATTTGGCTATGTGGATGGTTAACGCTTGAGCTAGCGGGTGCGTGGCGGCGTACTTGCGCTTGCGCTCGACCGGTTGCGCTAGCAACGGCTGGACGGTGCGCTGACAGACATTGGTGGATGGGGCCGAGGACAGCGGAGGTGAGGGTGTGGGTGCAGGCCAGGAGACGGTAGTGCCTGTGTCCTGAGAGGGGGGTTGTATCTCAGTGGCAGGTTGGGGCACAGGGGCAGAGGCAGCGGTGCAAACCGGAGGCGGTGAACGGCCTTCGTCCCACCTTGTGGGGTGCTTGGCCATCATATGTCTGCGCATGCTGGTGGTGGTGAGGCTGTTGGTGGTGGCTCCCCGGCTGATCTTGGCGCGACAAAGGTTGCACACCACTGTTCGTCGGTCGTCAGGCGTCTCTGTGAAAAACTGCCAGACCTTAGAGCACCTTGGCCTCTGCAGGGTGGCATGGCGCGAGGGTGCGCTTTGGGAAACAGTTGGTGGATTATTCGGTCTGGCCCTGCCTCTACCCCTGGACACCACACTGCCTCTTGCAACCTGCCCTGCTGCTGCCCTTGCCTCCCCCTCTGAAGACCTGTCCTGAGTAGGCGTTGCAAACCAGGTGGGGTCAGTCACCTCATCGTCCTGCTGCTCTTCCTCCGAATCCTCTGTGCGCTCCTCCCTCTGACTTACTGCCCTCACTACTACCTGACTGCAAGACAACTGTGTCTCATCGTCATCGTCCTCCTCACCCACTGAAAGGTCTTGAGACAGTTGCCGGAAGTCCCCAGCCTCATCCCCCGGACCCCGGGAACTTTGCAATGGTTGTGCATCAGTGACGATAAACTCCTCTGGTGGGAGAGGAACCACTGCTGCCCAATCTGAGCAGGGGCCCGAGAACAGTTCCTGGGAGTCTTCCCGCTGCTGAGCATGTGTCATTGTAGTGGAGTGAGGAGGCTGGGAGGAAGGAGGAACAGCAGACAGAGGATTCGGATTTGCAGCAGTGGACGGCGCAGAACTGTGGGTGGACGATAGGTTGCTCGAAGCACTTTCTGCCATCCACGACAGGACCTGCTCACACTGCTCATTTTCTAATAAAGGTCTCCCGCGTGGACCCATGAATTGTGCGATGAATGTCGGTACGCCAGAAACGTGCCTCTCTCCTAATCGCGCAGCAGTCGGCTGCGATACACCTGGATCAGGAGTTCGGCCTGTGCCCACACCCTCACTTGGCCCTCCGCGTCCTCGGCCGCGTCCACGTCCTCTAGGCCTACCCCCACCCCTCAGCATGCTGTATTACCAGTGATTTGATTTCCCAGGCAGGAAATAAATTGGCGCAAGCCTGCAGGCCAAATATCCTTTTTTCCCTTTTTTTTAAAAGGAAAGGCCCACTGCATCTATTCAATGAATAATAAGTTTAATAACTGTGTTGTGCCCCTGCAAATGTGTCACAGAACTTTAGTGTTGCAGAGTTATTAACTACAGCTGAGCAAGGAATTTCACAGGCAGGAAAGAAAGTGGCGCAAGCCTGCTGTAAAACGTAGCTGGTTGCGTCTGATTTTTTTACGTTCTCCACGCAGCACACACGTACCCAGAGCCCTGAGGACTGTCAGAGGCAGGCCAAATATACTTTTTTCCCTTTTTTTTAAAAGGAAAGGCCCACTGCGTCTATTCAATGAATAATATATGTCTTCTGGCCCTGCCTAATCAATTCTGTCCCTGTAGTATTAATGCAGGGTGCAATGCTCTGCACAGCCGATTTTGAGAAAAAAAAAAAATATGCAACACAGCTAACAGCAGGCTGCACAGTACTCCACACGGTTAAATGTGGCCCTAGAAAGGACCGTTGGGGTTCTTGAAGCCTACACTCACTCCTAACACTCTCCCTGCCTAACCACCACTTCTGTCCCTAATGCAGGGTGCAATGCTCTGCACAGCCGATTTTGAGAGAAAAAAAAAAATGCAACACAGCTAACAGCAGCCTGCACAGTACTGCACACGGTTAAATGTGGCCCTAGAAAGGACCGTTGGGGTTCTTGAAGCCTACACTCACTCCTAACACTCTCCCTGCCTAACCACCACTTCTGTCCCTAATACAGGGTGCAATGCTCTGCACAGCCGATTTAAAAAAAAAAAAAATATATATACACTGCTAACAGCAGCCTGCACACGGGTAGATGTGGCCCTAAGAAGGACCGTTGGGGTTCTTGAAGCCTACACTCACTACAAACACTCTCCCTACAGCAGCAGCACTTTCCCTCAGCTAACTCACAAGGCATCTGAGGCGAGCCGCGGGAGGGGCCGATTTTTATACTCGGGTGACATCTGATCTCCCCAGCCACTCACAGCAGGGGGGTGGTATAGGGCTGGAACAACACAGGAGGAAGTTGTAATGCCTTCCCTGTCTTTCAATTGGACAGAAAAGCGCGCTAACGTCTCAGAGATGAAAGTGAAAGTAACCCGAACATCGCGTGGTACTCGTTACGAGTAACGAGCATCCCGAACACGCTAATATTCGCCCGAGCATCAAGCTCGGACGAGTACGTTCGCTCATCTCTAATTGCTAATAAAATCCTCAAGACATTTTATTTTTTTGTGTTTCTGTTGAGGAATCTACAGCGCGCTTTTCCACTCAAAGTAAGAGCTATGGGTGGGAAGGAAATTGAGTTGGAAAGGGTTAATGGATACTAAAGGGTCTTATTGACGAGGTATATTTGTCAGGGTTCCATATTGCACTACTCTGGCCATCAGTCATCAAAAACCTGATGGAAAAGGGCTAAATGAAGTGTGAACAGAGCCTACACGGGGCTTCCTTTTCATCTGAGTGTCATGGCTGTGTATGTCCTACTCAAGTAGTAGTTTGATCCCCTTTTTCTGCCTCTTTACAGTAAGGAGATGGAGACGATAAAGGATGAATTATCTGTGCAAAGAATGAAGGCTTTAGCAGAGAGCCAGCGGGTCTTGGAGCTGGAGCGGAAGCTCTTCACTACCGATAGGCATCTTAAACTCTCTCAGGGCGAAAACATGAAGCTTCGTGTCAGCCTGGATGAACTGCGAATGAAATATGAACCTGATGGTACTAATGAAATGATATACAAGGGCGGGTTACAGTCGTAGAGGACGAAGAGTAGTCTTCAAAATATCCACCTTTTCTGGATACAGTCAAAATTATTTGCTAAAAATGTAATGGTTTAATCTTTAGTACTGCTATCTGAAGGTAGGGGGGCTGCATGCATTTTATTGAATCGAGATCCTGCAATTCGAAGAGCAATCCACTGCTTGGTTTTCTTGCAAAACCTAAAGGTGTTGTCCCACTATAAAAAAAAATATTAAACAGCTGGGCATGGCATAAAATAAGACAGTTCTTACCTCTCTTCAGCTGAGCGGTTCCAGCTCCTCTTATGGATATCTGACGGAAGTCAGGTGACCACTGCTGGCGATCGCATCCTGGGCGCCATGGTGCCAGGAATTCAGGCCTTTGGCTGCAGCGGTCACCTGACTTCCCCCAGATGTTTATACCGAGAGCTGTAACAGCTCAGATAGCTCTTGGGGGGCTGAAGAGAGGGCAGTATTGTCTTTTTCCCTTCGACATCATGACAGCATACAGGCTTTTTTCAGATGTATGCTGTCATGATGCCTTCAAGAAAGGGAATTATCGGTAAGAAAAATTCCCGTTTTCTACTTTATCCCATGCCCAGTTTTAGGCCAATGTCCACTTGCACGCACAGATTCCACTGCTGAATCCCGCATTGCCCTTATGGCTTATGCACATAATACCTAGGTGAAGCAGGAATTCCTTATTACATTTGTGTGGTGTGATAGAAAACAATGCAGTAACATTATTATTATTTTATTCAGTTTTTTTTCTTTTTCCTTTCTACTTTTAGAAATTGTTAAATTGCAAACTCAGAGACGCAGACGAGAACAGCTTCCACTTGACTGTCCTGCTGAGGCTGTAGCTAATGGTAAAGATGTGGCTGTCCGTGTCGGTGATCCTGATCCCAACAGTCAGCGCGAAGGAAAAGACAATGTAGCGTTTTTGTCAGAAGCCACTGCCTGCTCTCCTGAAGAGAAGCCTGCGCCTTCTGCGGAGCTAGATGTCCCCAATGCACCCATGAGTCAGGATGAACCCAGCAGTTCCCAACCTGTGAAGGAGCGGAAGAGAGTAAGAATAGCAGAAGATGTAACTGACCCCCAGACATTAAGTAAAAAAGACTGCGGCGTGACCTCTCCACCCCCCAGGTCAGTGCTTCCTCCGGTCCTTGAACATAACATTCAAGAAAGACCTAAGTCTTTTATCTGTCGCTTTGTGACCTACGCTATCCGTCTCTTCCTGTTTTTCGTAAGCTTTGCATGGTGTCTCTTTCCTATTTTTCGGCTTCCTCGGCTTAAATTTTTCAGTCCCTTTCGAAAATCTTAATGGATGAACTTTTTCTGGAATATTTGTATTTTATGATTTTAAATGCAATTGTAATTTAACGTGCGCAAACGTACGTATATTAATCCAGCACTCCAATCTTCAGTATTACGAATATCTACTGAGACTTTTAATTCTTGAAGTATGGAAAGTAGGGTGATGCAACCCAAAAAAATGTGACTTCGTTTGGTGTGGTTGTCAAACTAATTGTTAGTAGCTGTGTGATTGTATGAACGGCTCTTTACCTGCACGTTTTGTACAACTAAGTGAACGCACAGTTTTACACGTAAAACAGCAGGTTTACATGCAAAACTACGTGGCTGTTAACAATCAAGGTGAAAACTGTGGAGTGTCAAACCGTTTTCGGCTGCATCACTTCCTACTTGATTTTTTTCTACCCTTAGGTCCCCTGTCCACGGCAGTGATTTTGCCGTCGGAAAACTGCCGGCGAATCACGTCGTCTGAAGCCTTCCATAGCATTGTAATGGAAAGCGCTGGCCCCGTGTCCACGATCAGAGAATCATTGCGATTCTTCACTCGCGGCTGGCAATTCGCAGCATGCTGCGAATCACCCCAATTCTCCGCGGTCAGCCTATCTATCAGATTAGGATGACCACGGAGGTCCGTCTGCGGCTCCTGCAGCGGAGATCCGCCGCAGGGTACCGCAACGCCTTGGTAAGGCTTCCTGTCCACGGCTGTGAGGGAATATTGTGATATTCCGCCGCGGGTGAGGAGGGGGGAGCACTGACAGGTCTCCACGATGAGCCTATCTAATAGATAGGCTCACTGCGTAAAATCACAAGATGCCGCGATTTTAATCCCGCGAGTGGAGAGTCTCTATGATTCTCCGCTCGTGGACATCAGGCTGCGCTTTCAATAGTTAGCCTATGGAAAGCATTCACTGTGCTACCCGCGGCCGGATTATCGCCGTGACGTATCGCCCGTGGACAGCCAGCCTGAGACGTGTTAATTTAATAAGCTTATTTTATGTATGCACTTCTTTCATTCCAAGTAATAAACTGATGATTTTAACTGTTTGTTCTTTTAAACAGTGTGTTTTAAATGCTGATCTAACATCACAGAACTACTACAGTAGCTGTCAACACTTCTCAGAGAAACCATTCTGAGGCTTTTGGTGAATTGTCTTGGAGTCCTCCGTCCAACAGGGGATCCCACGCACACCTCCGTGTGATGCTTTCCTGGTCTTGTTAAAAGAAACTAATTAAATTTAAATTGATTAAAATACTACATTTCCTGCTAAAAGTGCACCTATGATGCTCTCATAAGAGTGGAGATTGGGGGCTGGAACTTATATTTGAAGATCTAACTAAGATATGGCTCATTACTAGTACGGGGACAGTGTGGGGCTGAACGGGCAGTTGCGTTTTGAGTCCTTTGAAAACTCCTGATGTTTTCAACCGAATTAGGACCGGTTGCAAACTGAAGTAGGACTGATGGATGTATTTCCTTTTAACTGCATCCATGTAGAAGAATCCTTTTTACACTGATGTATCTGTTTGACTTGAGTTTGCAATCCATTTTTTTTGGATCCGTTCTTATTGTCGATGGGCGGTGGCTGGGCTTCTCCCTCCCCATTTGGTCACCTGATGCGTATGTATGCTTAAGAATGGATCCATTCAAAGAGGAAGAGCGATGGAAGCAAACGGTCAGTGCAAAAAGATGGGAGCGTTCAGTTTTGCTTTTTGTTCTGGGCAAGATCAAGACAATGCAAGTTGCCTTTTTTTTTTTCTCCTAAGGCCTCATGTCCACGGGTGGGTCAGTTTTCCGCACGGACTCCAGTCCTGCCCACAGCCTGTGAGCCCTGCTTGCCTGTATTTCCCCAGCAACGGCATCCGCGCGGATCTGGACACTTCCAGGTTTGCTGTATTGCGCATGGTCTTCACGGCCATGCACAGTACAGGGTTTTTTGTGCTTTTTTTTTTTTTCTTTCTTTCTTTCTAAATCTCCTGCTTTCCCGCAGGATCCACAGCACGTCCTCAGTTGCAGGTAGGCCACGGATCAGATGGCTTCCATTTCCTTTAACCCCTTCACTGGCAGGTTTCTTACCACCCTTTCAGACCCACAAGTTTTTTAAATAGCCTAATCATTTAATTTCAACTAATTTTGCAGTCGCGTTCCAAGAGCCATAACCTTTTCATTTTGAGGGCTTGTTTTTTGCGGGACAAGTTGTATTTTTTAGTGCCATCATTTTTGGGTATATATAATATATTGCATAACTTTTATAAAAACAATTTGTAGGGAGATTGGGGGAAAAAAAGAAATTCTGCCATTTTGTTTTTTGGATTTCATTTTTACGGCATTCAGCGTGCAGAATAAATAGTGTGATAACATTATTCTCTTAGTCAGCACGATTCTGGTGATATCACGTTTATACAGTTTTTATGTTTTGCTATTTTTGTACATTTAAAACATTTTTTTTTCTTAAGGTTTGCTTTTGTGTCGCCACATTCCAAGAGCCGTATCATCTTATTTTTCCATTTCCAGAGCCCCAGAAGGCCTTGTTTTTTGCGGGATGAACTCTAGGCTTCATTTATCTAATTTTTTGGAACATGTAAAATTTTGATCGCTTTTTATTCCATTTTTTTCTAGTGGCAAGATTATCAAAATCTGTAATTCTGGCATGTTTTTTATTTTTATTTTTCACTGCATTCTCTGAGCAGTATAAATATATTAAAGTAATTCTACAGGCCGGTACGATTATGCCAATACCAAATTATAATAGTTTTTTTTCTTTTTCGCTACTTTTTCACAGTTTAAAAAAAAAAAAAAAAAAAAAAAAGTAATTTTAAATCGCCCTCCTTTTGCCATATCTATAATAAAAAAATCGAAATCATAAAAGAAAAATACATATTTGGTATCGCCACCTCCATAAAAGTCCAATCTATTAAAGTAGTGCATTATTTACCCTGCATGGTGAACGTAGTCTGAAAAAGTGCATTTCTGGCTTTCTCTTTTTTTTTTTTTTTCTTCTTTTTTTCGGTCACCCTGTTTCCCGGAAAAAATGCAATAAAAAGCGATCAAAAAGTCGTATGTATTCCGAATTAGCACTAACATAAACTACAGTACATCTCACAAAAAATGAGCCCTTGCTCAAGTACGTCGACGGAAAGATAGTTATTGCGCGCAGAAGATGCAGCAGAAAATAATTTTAAAAAATTAAATGTCTTAAAAAAAAAAATACAAGCGCTACAGCAAAAAGAAACCTATACAAGTTTGGTATTGTAATACTAATACTGACCCAGAGAATAAAGTTATCATGTCATTTTTATTGCAGTTTGTGTGCCTTAGAAACAAGACACGCCGAAAGATGTCGGAATGTGTCTTTTTTTTTTTCCATTTTACTCCACATAGAATTTTGTAATAGTTTTTTGGTACAATAAATAGCACCATTGCAAAATACAAGTCGTCCCGCAAAAAAAACAAGCCCTCATATAGCGATGTCGATGGATAAATAAAGGAGTTATGATTTTTTTCATTAAGGGGTTAAATAATGTACTAACTTCCTTCTCTGGGTTATTACGACGCAGAGATACCACATGTGTAATTTTGTTTTATATTTTTTTACGAAGTAAAGGGTGAAAGGTGTTTTTATTTTTTCCATGATTTTTTTAACTTTTTTATTTTTTTATTTTTGTCCCTTTAGGGAACTTCCACAGAGACCCATCAGGACCCCGTAATCACATTCCGGGTGTCTGATGGTGACAGCCCTTTACATGCTGCAGTCGCATAGACCGCAGCATGTAAAGGGTTAATACAGAGGAGATCGGAGGGTTTTCTCCATTCTCTGCTGTGTAAGAGCTGGTGCCCGGCTATCCTCTGGCAGCCAAGCACCAGTTCTCCCTGCCACAAAGACCATTGGCTGCCTTCTGACAAGCCCCATAGTCTCTGTGGCAACCTGTAAACAGAGCAGTGCAGGAGTTTGAAAATAGAAGCGGGAAGTTGCCGACAGATCGGTGATCTCTTCCTGCTTCTTTTTAAAGTCCTGCACTGTTCTGTGTGGGTCTGTGCAGGCAGAGCACACTGCCACAGCTTATGGCATTGTGCTCTGTAGGTCCCATAGTGAAACATAGCCCGGAAATCTTCCGGGCTATATCTCTATGGGCAGTGGAGCTCCTTCCGGAAAATTTCTGGGCATGCCACTCAAGGTGTTAATGGAAGCAATTAGTGCGGGATCCACACAAAAATAAAATATGCTGCGATTTGTTTTCCGGACCAAAAGATCTGCAAATCAGATTCGCATGCTTAAATTAATTTGCAGACGCCAATGTTTCCCTATGGGAACCTTGATTTGCAACTCTCCCGCGCAGGTTCCATAAATCAAACCCGTCCATGGACATGAGAACTGAAGCAAACGGACTCAAACAGAAACCTAGTTTAGAGGAAAAAACTATTGCTTTTAATGAGTTTTTTTTTTTTTTTTAACCAGTTTGCTACTATTTTTGATGCAAAAACTGCCTGATTCAGATGTGAAGTCACACTGCTTTCCTTCAGACAGTTGCCATCAGCTCTGCCAGTGACATTTACATTAATGTTTCAAGATGGTTTCTCTTTTAAGTGGTCAAATTTGATAAAACTTTGACAAATGTTATGGGATGCTCATGTATTTTAAAGGCATAACCAACATATTAACATGTACGCCCTCCGTGACAATTGGTCAAAAGTTTTAGAATACCTCAGTTTTCCAGTTCATTGACATTTACTGTTTAATGTCTTAAATCTACTTTAAAATGGGAGCATAGAGCAAACAAGCTGAGTGAAAATAATGAATTAGCTTTAGTTTCACCAAATTAAATCCAGATTTTTGAGTCTTCAAGGTGCCCCTCCAGCTGCTATAACAGCTTTACACCATAGAGGCACTCTTTCTACAACCTTTTGGACCTCCTTGTAGAATCGGAGGGTTCGAGGGTAATCTAGCTGTCCATGTGTTCCCTGAAAATGGTCCTTTGGTTCAAATCAGAAACTCAGACTATTGTTGTTTTTCAGGTTAAAATTTCATAATGTGTTTTTTTTTTTTTTTTTATATCCTAATTTTGAACCATTTCATAACTGGAAAATTGAGATGTTCTAAAACTTTTGACTGATGGTGTAGAACGGGCCCGCTCCGTACATGGCAGGTGCATGGTGGTCTTTGGCGATTTTTAATGAGCGCTGCGCCTGAAGTTAGAAATGCCAACCATTGCACAGGTTAGAGCCGCTGCTTCTGCTTTGTATCTCAGTGTGTAGCAGTAATGACAGTGGGTGCGCGATCATCTGATTGGCCGTGGACTCCAGCTGATCAACTACTGATAACCTTTTCTGAGAATAGGTAATCAGTCGTATTTGCCTGGAAAACCCCTTTAAATCGTTCCATTCAAAATACAACTTGTCCCTCAAAAAGCTAGCCTCCAGACAGCTACATTGGTAGAAAAATAAGAGGTGCGCTTTTAGGCGTTTTAAAGTAGTATTTCCCAGCTCCGGTCCTCATGGACCCCCAACAGGTCATGTTTGTAGGAGATCCTGTAGTAAGAACACCTGTGGCAATGTCTAAGGCACTGACAATAATTATATCACCTGCTGGGGGTCCCTGAGGCCTGGAGTTGGGGGAACACTGTTTCAAAGGGGTTTTCCAGTTTTAGCTTATTTAATTTATATACATTTGCAAGATTTTTTTTTTTTTTTTTTTTAAGATCAGTGAATGAGAACAGTCTTATCTTGCAAGCTTAGGATGCAAACCTGTGCAAGCTAGTCCTGCTGTTACCTAAGAAATGGATACAATTGTACTGAGTCTAGGCATTTCTCAGATTAGTGAAGCTAATGCTTTTTGTTCACAGAGCATTGCCTTGACTGTTTCCCAACCTTTTCAGCCTTGGGACACCCTTGTATCTTTTTGCAGAAATGCTGCTGAAATTTTGCAGCTGTTTCTCTACATGTATACATACCCTAAAGGCCCATTTACACGTAAAGATCTTTCAACCGATTGAAAGTTTTAGCAATCTTTTTGCATAAAGTATTAATGGCCAATAATGTGCATTAACACTTTATCAGCTTCATTTGCATGTAAAAGGGCTTCAAGGAGCTGTTTGCAGAGCCCAGCATATAATAATCTATATAATAATCTTTGTATAGTGCCAATTTATTCTGCAGCGCTTAACCCCAGTATGTGATTAGTCACACACCCAGCTGTGAGAACAGCTGCATTGTTCTCTATGGGGCTGCCAGCAGAATACAATGTAATCTCCCAACTCCCGTGGAGAACACAGTCTGAGAGATACTTTATCTCTTTGCTACTGGACAATGGATTTTAAGTTCACCTTAAAATCCTAATTCAGGCTAAAAATGCATGATGCCCACGTTTATGTGTAATGATGATCGCTCATTTGTGGTCGTTTTAACGAATTTTGAGTGATAATTGTTGCATGTAAATGGGCCTTTAGGCTGGGTCCACACGGGGCTGATTTGCTTTGCAATGTCCGCAGCCGAAAGTCTGCCTCAGAACTCGCACCATTTTGTACGGGTTTTATTGTTTATTTTTGTGCGGAATTCACCCTCTAATAGAGATGTGTATGTGAATTCTGCAGTGGAAATCTCGATAAAAATGGCATGCTGCAGGATTAAATTCCGCACCACTTGTCAATCTCCGCACGGGTCTTGTGTGGATTTTTTTTCTGCAGTTTGGATGAGATTTTGAAATTCTAGTTCACACTTTGCTACTACTGTAAATGCCGTGGAATTTCAATGCGCAGGGTCCTCACAGTAAATCCGCCCCATGTTGACCCAGCCGAAAGGGGGTCTCCAGGCAGTGCCCACCAGGGTTGGAGCGAATGCGCTGCTTCAACCTCTGTATAGTGGCCAACAGTTCGAAACTGCAGGTGCTGCCCTCATTGAAATCTCGCTGTTCTGACCCTGGTATATCCCAGCGGGCGCTGCCTGGGAAACCCACTTAATGTCAGCTGAGTTATTCTCAGCCTTGGGTGTACCGCGGCACTCAATGCCTTGACTGCATGCCGTTGTATCCACTTCTCATCTAAGAGCAGGATTGGCTATGTCCATGTAAACAGTGTTCCGGTATTACTACCGCATGCGTCCACGTAAGGTTTTTAATAAGCAGCGGTCAAGAGACCATGTCAAACAACAAGAAAACAAAATAAGTTTTGGTTGTTTCTTGACCGTTTTTCACTGACCTCAAACTAATCCTGGAACTGGTGAGATAATGAAACACCAAGTATATTAGGAAGTTGTAGAATTTTTCATTCCTGCAGTAATTAAGCCCTTTTTTTTTTTTTTTTTTTTTTAATAAAACCTCTCTATAGGAGCCCATTCACACTTGCATATTAGGGTCCTTTAGGGTTTTCCTTCTCTTTTTTTGGAGTAGAGAAACTGAATTAAAATGGAAATAGATCCCGTTTTTTCCTCATTGATTTAAATTGTTTTTCAAAAACCGGAAAGGAAGTTATAAGTCTTTCACTTAAAAAACGGAAATCTAAATGAATAACCTAGAACATAATGAGTCATTATTTCTAGTATTGTTCCTGTGTGTTCATACACGTGGGTGACTTTTGTCCCAGACTGAGAGTCAGAGATGGGAAAATTGCAGCATGTCGTATTTTTCGGGCGATATTGCTCATTTGTTCCTATGGCTGCATGAAGAATTGCATTGCACTCGAATGTGAATGTGACTGCGATGTGTTTGATTTTTCTACTATGAAACAAGATTTTTCATGCACATGACAATAGCATGTGCTGAGGCGCAATGTGCTTTTCTCCCAAAACGCATTGCACTCGCAGTAAGATGCAAGTTTAAGAGCGCAATATCCTCGGACCGATCGTGTAAATGCAACTTAATGGCGGCTGCAGATGAGCGTATGTGCAAATACGCTCGCCTCAGTGCAGTCCTGTTGTGCAGTAAATGAGGCTTGCTTGCACGCGCGCCTGCGAACCTTACTGTACGTATTTGCGTAGGAACGGTATGTCCACACGGGCGGGGGACATTCTATCCAACAAGCAAAATAGCCTCATGATAATGATACATGCAGCTATGGATCCATGTAGTGCCCTGTTTGGGACAATGATGATAGTTGGTTATCTTCTGTCTAGGAATGGTATTAACACGGCCAAATCTTAGATGTGATCAAAGTACAATAATCCCTTAATACTGAGTTTTCTCATAAGGGCAGGGGAAAGAAAGAACCCCTACGCCTGCCCCCACCTGGGGAGGAGGGAGTGAAGTATCCCGTGGACGTTCTTGGTCCAACCTCTCTTATGCTGGGGTTACTGAAGTGGCTTACAGGTAGTCGCTGTCACGCAGGACTTGGTTGTCTTAGTTTATATTTTGAGGAAACTATATAATTAAGACTGTACGATGTTGGGTAAAGGGATGTGTTTATGGCTGCTGGTATGTGGTGATGGTATAGTAAGTGCAGTGGAGCAGAGGTTGTATTGCGGAGTACTTCGCGGTAATGGGGTTATGTCGAGTTGCTCTGTCACGGAGACCTCAGTATGTTTTGTGCCGCCAATAAGTTGCACAGTGGTTGTCCTCCTGGGATAATCGCATGTCACCAAAAACTGGACCTGCTCCCGGCACCGAGGAACTGGTCCTGATTGGTCTTACGGGAGAATGTTTCCCAAATGCCAGTGTGATTGCAGGCTGTGCGGACTAGCGGACATCGGATAGCTGCCGGTCGTTTTGCTGCTCACATCAAGCTTCGTCGTTTGGTGATGGAGAATAGCAGAAATATCTGGAATATTAGCGGGTCTAAGAAGGACAAGGCAAGTGTTGCAGGAAAAAGCTGTTTGTATGGTGTTTGAGCCCTTCATTAGAACTACGTAGGTGTCATTTTATACTCTTTGTGTGTCATGTAATTAAACAAGTTGAGAACTATAGAAGTAAATGAATTTCTATGCATTTGTACATTGAGGAGTATACCAAGTTCTGCCTTGATTTATCTACATATACTATTTGTTCCCAGTTTTACTGTTCTTGAACCTTTTTAGACCGTTGTAAAGTTGTAGCTTCACACAGTTCATTGTCTGTTATTTGTGTGCTCATATCCGCGGGTCAGTGGCATGAAAGGATCGTTGGTGTAGATACAACATGGGCTTTCACGCAAGTGTTTTCCGCGGTCAGCATGCAATGAATTGCATACTGCTGCGTGCCGACAAATCCCCATGCACTATCTTGGCGGGTGTAATATGCCCCAAGATAGAGCTTGTCACGTTCTTCCTTTATTTTGTGCTCGCATTTTGCATGCTGTGTGAGGCACCATTGAAAGTATTGTGAAGTTAGTTACTATGAATTACGCACACAACCCTCGTGTGTAATATGCGGTAAAGGCTGGTGTGAAAGAGCCCGAAGGGGACCTTTTAGATGGTTCTGTCTTTTATTTTTCAAATCTAGCATAAGGCTGCCTGCACATGGCAGAGCCGGATCCCACATACAGGAGCCCGGAATCCGACCTTGGCATCCACGGATGCTTGTCTTTCACTTCATTTAGACTGCGGATGGTCCGCACGCCTTGCTGTCTGTGCAGCAAAGATTTTTTTTTTTAAACTCCTGCTTTTCCCGTGTCATTGACTACCGATGATGTGGAATCCACGACCTTTCTGCAATGTCAACTGCAGAAGGGCCGCATGTCAGACAGCTTCCATTGATTGACGCCACGCAAGCGTAATCCACTCAAAAAATAGAGCATGCTGCAGAACCCCTTTGAGGAACAGCTCTCTGCCCACACACTGGGGTCTGACCATCTGATGGGGACTCTTGTTCTGGGTCGTCATTTCGAAGTGGGGCAACAAGTAAACCTTGTATGGTGTCCTTTTATTAGGCATTACCCTGAAAAAACTTTGTATGTGGCTAGGAGGCTTTAGATTCTTCTATGGCGTCTGTCTGTGCTATACGCTACTTATGTCCCAATTCAGCAGTGCTAATATCTTGTTTCCAGCCCAGGCTATAACTCTACTGTCTGACCCGCTGCTCTGCCCCCACATCTCTTGCCATGCTTTCTTTTCATACAACAGTTTTGAAATGAGACTGACTGTTTGCCTGTAGGTCGTCTGCCGAGGATTCCAGCAATGAGCCGACAAAAGCTGAGGAGGAGAAAGACTTGCCAAAGTATGAGAGAAAATCAAGACACAGAGCTCAACCGGTTCTACATGTGTCTTCAAAACCCACCTCAGTAACACAATGTCCGCAGCAGTAATACAGATACACAAGGAGTTTATGTAAAGTCAATTTCTCTAGTTTTATAAAGTTGTCTATTTGCTGCTTTGGGATCTGATACAAATCTTCTTTGTCCTTTAAAGCAGATTATCTAGGTAAGAAAATGCTATTTCAATCCCGTCTGGGTCCAGAGGTGCAGCCATCGGGTCACATGGTATAGGGTGTGCCTCCCCGATCTCAGTGATGTCATTGCAGGGTGCTGGCTGTCAGGCTCATTTCAATAGCTAGTGTCACAGCCGATCCACAGACGGGCTGGCTTGACAACTAACCCCTTGCCATGAGATCACTGACAATGAGAGGGGGAGACAGAAACTATACCTTGTGACCCACTGTCTGAAACTTCAGGTTTTGGCTCAAAAGGTAGCCACAAAAACCTGTGTGTGAAATCGCCGTTAAGGCCAGCGTTACACATTTTACATTAGTTTTGTACTGTGCGACATTAAAATGTTTCATCTCTGTATGTTACAAGAACATTAGATTTGTGCTCTCAGAAGGATGTTCTCTTACAGCATACTTGTATAGAAATCATTTGCTCAGTATTCCAAAGACTAAGCAAAAAGGAGTTTACTTTTTCAAGTGATTTGTATTTCAAGGTCTTTCTGGGCAAAAAAAAACAACTTGCATTCATTTTAAAAGTAATGAATAACTTTTTCGACTGGTTCTGATATTTTATACAGACACTAATCGAGGGGTTTTGTTCTCTTTTATGTAACTTGACTGCAAGGAAGTATGGTGAGCATTTTAAACACAAAAATACCAGAACTCCTCACTTAGGGCTCTTCCCCACTGGCAATAAGATGTTCCAGTGATGTGCGAGGGAATGAAAACGCATGAGTTTGAAACTAATGATTTTCAGTGTTTTTACTCACTGCAAGTTGCTATAAGAAAATCTGTGATATCGGCCATTGTTTTCAATGGGGCTGTTAGCAGCAGGGCCGGCCCCATTGTAATCAATGGGAGAAGATCCTGAAAGAATTTTGGAATCCGCCATAGCAGGGTAAGAGGGGGCGGAGCTACAGAGGATCTCTTATATATCTCTCTATATTTGGAGAGATAGGGGGCTGGGCTAGAGGGGCTCTCATAGTGACTGAGAAGCCCTCTAGCCCCGCCCCCATCTATCCAAATATGGGGATCTATGTAAGAGCTCCCCTGTAGTTCCGCCCCCCTCTCTCTACTCACTATGCGGTGTTCCAAAGCTCTTTCAGGATCTTCTCCCATAGATTTCAATGGGGCTGGCCCTGCTGCTGCCAGCCCCATTGAAAACAATGGGCAATATTGCAGACTTTCTTATAGCAACTTGCAGTGAGTGAAAACATTGAAAATCATTGGCTTCAAACTCATGGGTTTTCACTCACTTTCGCATCACTGGAACATCTTATCGCCAGTGGGAAAGAGCCCTTATACGGGGATTAAACTTTATTTGGGAAATACCAAAAAATACCGTAACCGATCTCCGGTTTAATTTCAGATTGCCTTTTTTTTCTGCTGGCTTCACACATGGGAGTCATTGGAGTTTAATAAAGAATGATCCCTAAAATGTTCTCAGTGTGAAGAGTTTTCATTTTTAAAACAAGTTCTTCAAATCCGTTGAATGTGAAGTCTGTGCAAGAACGAAAACCTTCTTTTTCATTGTTGTGGGCTTTGTACTGCCTTGTGTACCCGGTGACAAGTGCACCGTGTGTGTGTGTGTGGGGGGGGGGGTCACTATGTATGGTTTTACAGAGGCCTGGCCTGTATTTCACTGCTGAACACGTCTGCACTTGTTTATTAACAAATCTAGAGACAAACTATTTCTCTCCCAATGTACCCCACTTGTGTCCCCCCTCTTATAAATGTATTCCTGTAGCCCCAAGGATTGTATGTCTATTGTGGGAGGTCTATGTCTGGACATTTCTGCATGGTTTATTTATTACCTCCCTGTTCATATAAGAGAAACTGTAACTGTTTACTACAAAGGATGAATTGTTCTGTATTTATAAATAAAACCTAGTTCAGTCAATCTTCATTGTTTGGAGTGTCTGGTGTCTGAAAAAATAAAGAATAAGATATAATATTTTTTTATATAATCTCCAGTGGTTCACAAGTAATATTACAGCTTTGCTCCCCATTGGTATATTGAAGGTTTATATTACAGAAACGCTACATAATGAAAACTAGACACAAGTCTCAGAACGTGTACCTAAAAATGCAGTTAAAGGGGTTATCTTGGACAGGGTTACATAAAAGCTTGCAGTAGTAAAACCACAAATACTGGCACTTCCACACTCCACCGGTCCCTGCTTGCCTTTACTACTGGGTACAGGGAGCTTGCGATGACATCCCTGACAAAAGCGCCATGTAACCGCTGTAGCCAATCACCAGCTGCCAAGCCAGTGAATAGCTGCCACGCTCATGTGACCCAGTACTGGGTCATCATGGCTACACTCCCGGCAGTGAAGTTCAGCGAGGACTGGTGAGGCGGCAGCAGCGGGGAAGGGAGGAGCTCTGACTGCTGCAGGCCTTTGTGGTAACACTGTCCCTGGATAACCCATTTAATTGCTTCAGGAAATGCTGCCTGATTACCAGTAAGGGTTAATTCATATACTGCTGATCTCTTGCTAAAAGTTTTGTGACTGTCCCATTCACCTGCATGAGGTCTTCAGAACCAGCAATTTTATTTTAAAAATTCATTCCATGTATCTAAATGAGGATCATTGTGAATTTCTGAACATGCCCAATTCTATGTAATAATGGGTATGCTTGCTAAGACAAAGCCACTGCAGCTTTAAACTATGCAAGGATGTTACGTCACGTGTTGAGGCCCATTTACACAACAATTATTGCTGAAAATGCATTCAGAATGAGTTTGAGTGACTATCCTGCACTATTTGTCCATTTATCACGGAGTTTCAGTTCGTTGTCATTTCACTGCGAAAAGCAATTTAAGTCATTTGAAAGACTACAAGGCTGTTGGGGAGGAGTGATTGTTTGCCAAGCTAAAGGCAATGACTACCTGTTTACTCGTGTTAGCGGAAGACAATGGCTTATATTCACACTAAGTAAAACCCTGCAGGCCAGAGCTTGCTCACAATCACCTGAGCAAACAATATATACAGTGTTTACTTTAAAATCCTCTCCGTTTTCCTCCATTAGCTAACGATTATCTGTAAGGCCCAATGTCTACGGGCGGGTTTGATTTGCGGAATCCGCATGGGCACACTTGGAAGATTCACAAATTAAGCCGCCCATAGAGGAACATGGGCGCGTCCACAAATGAAAAGGCATGTGGATTTGATTTGTGGACCTTTTTTAGTCCGGAAAATACATCGTAGCATGCTCCATTTCAGTGCAGACCCAGCATGGACAGCTTCCATTAACCCCTTAGTGACGAAGCCTGTTTGCGCCTTAGTGACGGAGCCAAATTTTGGAAATCTGACATGCGTCGTTCAACGTGGCATAACTCCGTAAAGGCTTTACATATCCCAGTGATTCTGACATTGTTTTTTCGCCACATGTTGTACTTCATTTAGATTGTAAAAAGAGACCGATATAATTTGTGTATATTTATTAAAAGTACCAATATTGGAAAAATTTTGAAAAAATTGTCATTTTTTCACATTTTCAACCGTAATATCTCAAATATGTCCAAACATACTGTACAAAATTTTGATAAGATATGTATTTCCATCTGTTTACTTTATTCTGAATGCACACTTGAAAAACTTTTGTGTTTTTTTTAACCATTTAGAGGACGTACAAATTTAACATTACTTTTCAGCATTTTGAGGAGCACTTTGTTTTCCTGCACCAAGCCAAGTTTGCAGAGGCTCATAAGTGTCAGAATAATAGATACCTCCCAAATTACCCCATTTTAAAAACGACACCCCTTAGTGTATTCACTGAGGGGTGTCATGAGTATTTTGACCCCACCAGTTCTTTTCAGGAATTAGTTCAATTTAGGGGACAAAAAATAAAATTTCATATTTTTGCAAATATGTCATTTTAAAGACATATTTTTTTCCTATAGAGCCCATGAAAATGAGGATTTACACACCAAAATGGATACCCCCGTTTCTCCCGTGTTCAGAAACATACCCATTGTGGCCCTAATCTTATGTCTGGATGCATAACGGGAGCCAAAATGAAAGGAGTAGTCGGTGTCTTTCAGAACATAAATTTTGCTTGAAGGCGTTTTAGGCCCCATAGCACTTTTGTAGAGCTCTTGAGTGGCCAAAACCAAAGAGAACCCCCACAAGTGACCCAATTTTGAAAACTAGACCCCTTAACGAATTTATATAGGGGTGTACTGACCATTTTGACCCCACAGTTTTTGAATGAATTCAAGCCAAGCAAAAGGAAAAAATTGTGATTTTCATTTTTTTGTCAATTCTGTCATTTTAAAAACAGCTTTTTTTGTACAGCACACACATGAATGAAGCCTTTCATCCCAAAATGGATACCCCTGTTTCTCCCGTGTTCAGAGACATACCCATTGTGGCCCTAATCTTATGTCTGGATGCACAATGGGGCCCAAAACGAAAGGAGTAGTCGGTGGCTTTAAGAACATAGATTTTCCTTGAAGGAGTTTTAGGCCCATAGCACTTTTGTAGAGCTCTTGAGCGGCCAAAATCAAAGAGAGCCCCCACAAATGACCCCATTTTGAAAACTAGACCCCTTAATGAATTTATCTAGGGGTGTACTGCCCATTTTGAGCCCACAGTTTTTGAATGAATTGAAGCAAAGCAAAAGGAAAAAATTGTGATTTTCGTTTTTTTTGGCAATTCTGTCGTTTTAAAAACTGCTTTTTTGGTACAGCACACACATGAATGAAGACTTGCACCCCAAAGTGGATACCCCTGTTTGTCCCGTGTTCAGAGACATACCCATTGTGGCCCTAATCTTTTGTCTGGATGCACAACGGGGCCCAAAATGAAAGGAGTAGTCGGTGGCTTTCAGAACAGAAATTTAGCATGAAGGTGATTTAGACCCCATTGCACACTTGTAGAGCCCTTGAGCGGCCAAAACGACAGAGAACCCCCACAAATGATCCCATTTTGAAAACTAGACCCCCTAACGAATTTATCTAGGGGTGTACTGTGTATTTTTACCCTACAATTTTTGAATAAATCTAAGCAAAGCAGTAGGAAAAAAATTACAATTTTCATTTTGTTGGCAGTTGTATCAATTTAAAAACTGTTTTTTTTGTACAGCACACATAGGGATGAAGACTTTCACCCCAAAATGGATACCCCTGTTTGTCCCGTGTTCAGAACCATACCCCTTGTGGCCCTAATCTACTTAAAGGACGCATGGCTAGGCCTATAATGGAAGGAGCACCCGTTGGATTTTAGGGTACAACGGAATAAATTCCAGGCCCCATTGCCCACTTATAGAGTCATTGAGCGTCCAAAACTATAAAGACCCCCACAAATATCCCCATTTTAAAAACTAGACCCCTTAATGAATTCATCTAGGGGTGTACTGCGTATTTTGATCACACAGTATTTGAATAAATTTCAGCAAAGCAGAAGAAAAAAATTACAATTTTCATTTTTTTGGCAATTTTGTCAATTTAAAAACTTTTTTTTTGTACAGTTTACATAGGAATGAAGACGTTCACCCCAAAATGGATACCCCCGTTTGTCCCGTGTTCAAAAACATACCAATTGTGGCCCTAATTCACTTACAGGAAACATGGCAAGGCCTGTAATGGAGGGAACACCAGTTGGATTGCAGGGCATAACTGAATACATTCCAGGCCCCATTGCTCATTTGTGCGGAATAAAAATTGACTCCCTAAAATCCCCCCCTCCCCCTCCATGCCCTTTTCGGCGTTCCCCAAATCTTAGATAAAAGTAATAATGTGAACTGTGTAGTATTTCCAAAGACGGGTAATTATGGAGGCTGGTTGGGATGGGCACATGGGGCAATAAAACCGGGTATCCCCCCTCCTCTCATGCTTTTTGGGAGTCATTTTTTGACCTCAGTGGCGGGGATGGGGTGTAAAAAGTGGCGCTCTGTGAGTCTCCGTAAGCTTGATGAGGTGCGGCGGTCTCACACAGAAGGCGCTCAACAAGCTGCTCCTGGAACTGCATGAAGGCGAGCATTCCCGGGGCTTCTTGTAAATTGCGTATTACAGGTAGCGGTCTGAATAACGCCGGGCTCACACAGCCGTAGGTGGATCCCGGCTGTGAGCCCGGCTGTGACCCTGCGTACGGCCGCGTAATGTACTGCGCATAACTGCCTACTTACACGGGCGGTCATTCGCAGTACACTTTTTTTGTTGTTGTTTGTATTTCCCGCACCGTCGCTTAGCGATGACGCGGGTACCCGCAGCCCGTATACAACGTAGTTGCGTATGGGCTGCGGGTATATCCACGACCACGGAGCACAATGGGCTCTGTTGCGGATATCCGCGGTAAAATAGAACCTGCTGCGTTCTCTTTTCTGCGAGTGAATTACGCAATTCCAACCCCACTAATGTGAGCGGAATTGTGTAATCCAATGCGATTGATCTGCGTATTACCGCTAATCAAACGCATGCGGAATCCGTAATTCCTATCCGGTCATGTGAGACCGGCCAAAGGTAGATCGCTACCATTTTTTCACGTGACTGGGGACCGCTCAACGAGGCCACCAGTCACTGCTCCGGGCTCTCGGTGACCGTTGGTCGCCGAGAGCAAGGAGATATTAAGTTTCCTGGGCTCCCCGACTCCTGCGCATGTGTCCGGTGTTTTGCCAGCGGTCGCATGCGCAGAATACGGGAAAGTTCACGGAAGAAGATTGCGTCGGGGTGCAAATATGGAGGCCTCCGTTAAAAAATTTTATCTCCTCTCACCGATCGCATCAGTGAGGGGAGATGAAGCTTCACCTTTTTTTAACTTTTACGTGATCGCCATTATTCTTTGGATAACGGTGAACACGTGATCAGAAACCGCTCACCGCGGCCCCCTGTGAAATCTCCAGGCTCTCGGCTAAGTTTTGTAGCCAGGAGCAGGGAGATTTTAAAAAACCACGGCTTTTGCGCATGCGCCTGCCACATTGGTGACGGGCGCGTGCGCAGAAGCTGGGTTGAGGTCCGCGGATAAATCCGCAGGCCTTAGGTACGTCATTTCATCCTCCCTCACGGATATGATCCGTGGGGGGAGATGAAACGCAAGCTTTTTTTAACTTTTTAAAACTTTTTTTTTACTTTTTGCACTTTTTTTATTTTTTACCTTTTACCCCTTTTTTTATTTTTTTTTTTTTACTTTTTGCACTTTTTTTTACTTTACATGATCACTGTCATCCATTGGATGACAGTGATCATGTCCCTGGTGACATCCCTCTGCTCTTGGCTACACATGGCAGCCAGGAGCAGAGCAATTTTGAATTTCCCGGGGCTCGAGCCCCTCTGTGCACGCGCCCGATGTCAATCATCGGGCGCGCATGCGCAGACGGGGATTTCGGGTCCCGGGACATCGGGACATCGCAGAGGACCGGGGGTGAGTATCTTCACCTCCCCTCATGGATCCGATCCATGAGGGGAGGTGAAACTTTACTTTTGTTTTACTTTTTAAACTTTTTCGCGATCACCGCTATCGCAATGGATAGCGGTGATCGCGGGCCCGGGGACCGCTCACAGTGGTCCCCGGTAACACCTCCTGGTTCCCGGCTACCTTCAGGAGCCGGGAGCCAGGAGATTTTAAATTTGCCGGGGACACCCGGGCTTCCGCGCGTGCGCGTGACGTCATCGTCAGGCGCGCATGCGCAGAAGGCCGCCGGCGGGTCCGGGAGGACCAGATCTCCGGGGGACACCGCCGACAAGCCGTGTGAGTATTTTCAGCTGCCGTGATGGATCCGATCCATCATAGCAGCTGAATTACTACTTTTTTACACTTTTTTATTTACTTTTTTGCGATCGGCGCTATTCATTTTATAGCGCCGATCGCAATGCCGGGGGGGACTGCCCGCATCCTGGGATGACAGCTCCATGCTGTCGGCTACCTGCGGGCACCGACAGCATGGAGCTGTCACGTCCTCAGGCCAGTGGGCATCAATCCAAAGAGGATGCATAAAACTACGTCCTCTAGGATTAAGGCCCACTTTCTGAGGACGTAGTTTCCCGATGGGGCCGTCGTTAAGGGGTTAAAGTTAATGGAGGCCATCTGACCTGCGGCCCATCCATAATTGAATTGCAGACGGGCTGCATATTCCACAGGAAAACGGAAGTTAAAAAAAAAAGTACTGCACGTGTACCATGACCGACGCTTCCGGACGCATCCGCAGGCCAGGAAATGACAAACCCAAACAGGTAGCGCAGTGCCTGCAGCTGCGGACAGGGTCGGATTCCTCTGCAAGCTTCCACATGTGGAATTCAATGCACCAGTGGACATTGGTCCCGTTTACACTAAAGTTTTGACCGATCATCTTTGCATAAACTCTTAAGCTGCTACTTAAAGGGGTTGTCTCATGAAATCAAGTGGGGTTATACACTTCTGTATGGCCATATTAATGCACTTTGTAATGTACATCGTGCATTAATTATGAGCCATACAGAAGTTATTCACTTACTTGTTCCGTTGCTAGCGTCCCCCTCGCCATGGATCCGTCTAAAATCGCAGTGTTCTGGCTATTTTAGAATCGCTTGCGCTGTGCGGTCTTCTCCGTGGTGAATGGGGCCGCTCGTGCCGGAGAGCTGGTCCTCGTAGCTCCGCCCCGTCACGTGTGCCGATTCCAGCCAATCAGGAGGCTGGAATCGGCAATGGACCGCACAGAGCCCACGGTGCACCATGGGAGAAGACCCGCGGTGCATCGTGGGTGAAGATCCCGGCGGCCATCTTGGTAAGGTAAGGAAGAAGTCGCCGCAGCGCGGGGATTCGGGTAAGTAATAAACTTTTTTTTTTTTTAACCCATCCCTTGGGTTTGTCTCGCGCCGAACCCCCCGTTCGGCGCGAGACAAACCCAAGGGATGGGTTAAAAAAAAAAACTGTTTCGGCGTGAGACAACCCCTTTAAGAGTTAAATGAAAGCTGAGTGGGATACTGCTGATAACTCGCAGAACAGCAGCTGCTTTGTATATGCAAACAGCTACTTTTGTTCTTGGAGTCTTCAACCGATATCCCGCTGAGAACTCGGAGTGTGGCGCTGAGAAGAGTCATTGCTGACTTTTAGTTTGCTAAAAATCAGCGATGAACGAATAGGGCACCAAAAGTGCACGATGGCAGTGTGTTTAAGACACAGTGATTATCACTCAAAAGATGGCTTTTGAGCGAATTTTAAGCGATAATCATGTCTAAATGGGCCTTTAGTGTAAATGCTCAGCATTTGAATGCAAAAACATAATTTGTTCAAACTATTGTTTCGTGTAAATGGGGCTTTAGCCCAGCATGCTGATAGCCTCCTAGTAGCCTGAGCCATACTTTTATCTTTGTCTGAAGAATTGTTAATAAAGCCTGCTAGCTGTTCAAACAATTGGTTGCATGTATGAGTCTAGCCATGCAGAATACATTCCATAGTCCAACCCACCCCAGATACAATGGGCCTCAATGGAGGGGAAAACTTACAGCAGCTTTGGTAATGCCTATAAGATTTAATATGTAGGACAATCTACACACCAATACTCCTGTCTCTCTGTAATGACATTCGCAACACCCTCCAACATAGGTTTATACTCTATAAGTGGGGTGGGATCTCTAGAACATAATGTATAGCAGGACCATCCAATACATTAGAGATCTGTATATTTTGGAGATTATCTAAAATCGCAATCGATCTGCTCTTCTCCAAAGGACGAAGCATTGTGTACTCATTCTGCAACTGTTTGAGAGCCTGTGCAGATGTGCTATGGTCAGATTGGGACACTTGAGTGGGAGCAGACATTGATACATAATTCAGCCCAACATTATTTTCAAAACCGTCCATAACCCGAGCAGATGAGTGTATGGGAGTAAAAGATAATTACAGATAGGAACTGGTGCACCGTCCTTCTCCATAATTACAGGTTGAGAACTCTGTTCACATTGTAGTGCACTTAGATTAATCGAGGAAAGGTTGTCTTGAAAATTATATCATTTTCTCCCTATTGCAAAGCTGAGTTGCAGTGTAGCACTACAAAATCGCGGTATCACTGCGGAAAACTGCAGCTTTGTCGTGTTGCCCGTAACCTAAGAGATGGATTATTCTATTGAATCTAATTAGTCTGGTATGAATCAAAATGTTTTGTGGACAAAAAATTTGCTGAGGTGATGATCTACATGTTGATAGGTTAATCACTGTCAAACCCAACTGTTCACTAGAAGTTTCTCCGGTTCCCTTTGCATGTTGAATACCTGTGTGGTTACCTCCTCCCCCCCCCCTTTTTTTTTTTTTTAAGTGTTGCATTATTTGTGGTACCATCTCTCTCAGAATATAGCTAGACCTTTTCTTTATCTAAACCAATGCTCAGAGAGGACTAGAAAAAAAGGGGGTCTACAAGAAAATAAATGCTATGTGTAAATTCAGAAGTGTGGCAATGGTGTGGACACATTCCTGTGCATGGCTGAGCATTATCCTACTGGACGTCTTCTTGGAAGCCTTGCTATGAGAGGCAAAACATGTGGCTGTAAGATGGCCAAAATATATCACAGCTGCCATCCCTCGTACTAGTACTAGGGGTGACTTACTGTCCTATGCAATGTACGCCCCACCCCCAGCCCATCACAACGGCAGTGGGGACAGTGTGCCGCTCCACAGCAAAGGCATGATTGACGCACTCATCCTGGGCTCTCCAGACATGAACATGACCATCATCGGTGCCCAAACTAAACCTGAAAATAACCCAGTTCCACTCTGTAGCAGCCCAGTTTTATCATTCACGACATCACTGCAAATAGAGCCAACAGAGAGTGGGAGTCAAAGGTAGAACACATAATGGACACCATGAGACCAGATGTCCTTCAGCCGAGCTCCTGGAAATGGTTTCACAAGACACAGCGGCCTGTAACAATAGTGCCTCCTGTCTCTGGATGGTTGGCAATGAAACAGTTGGAGCTGCTGGTGCTTGTCGGACAATCAGACTATCCTCTCTACTAGTGGTCTGTTGAGAACAACCTGAGCCCGGTCACTTCGTGTCCTCACGAATCCACTGGTCCCAACACCCATTAACAGTCTGGTCAAAACAGCCCAGGAGGCAGGCAATGCGTCAATACCACATCCAGCTTTTCGCACACTTCACTACTTCACTTCAACTGCATGAAATCTCTTAGATTGCGACCCCAATAGCTACACCACCCTATATGATGCAATCTAACGGAACAATACAGGTGCTGTTTCTGGGACAGCAGCCATGTTTTTTTACTCTCCAAGTGCTTCACCGTTTAGATGTATTGGCTCACATTAATGTGGTCGGTGCCTAAAAACTGGACTAAACCTAGAACTGGGCACCGTTAGGTCAGCAAGCGGATGTGGACCCACTTTGCCACAAACTGATTTGGCTTTGGGCTAAATCTGTAGGCAGCACTTAGGATACCCTGGTTTTCACCTCTTGCACCTCAAAGTGGCATTTGGTCTTCGCTGCGGGGTCCCCAAGCCGTTACTCGCAAAAGTAGTCTCAGTTATGTGGCAGCTGACACTAACATAAGACTGAGGTGCAAGACCTATTAACGCTATACTCACCTTAGCCTGTTGCAAAGAAAAAGGTTAGATTGTGAGCCAGTACTATGCTGCCTAACAGCAACGTGCATTACAATTACGTAAACTTATAACGTTTATCCACTGGCCAACTATACAAAGTTTTTGACAAAGCCTTCAATTATAATTCCCTATCTATACCGCCGATCTGTTCATACGTCTCCTCACTATCCCACAACCCAAACGACTTTTCGATACATTCCACTCCCTCTTCAGCCCCAAAGAACAGGCCCCCGTGATGGATCTCAGTGCTGGACAGCTAGCCTCCCATTTCATAGAAAAAAAACAAAAACATCTGAAAACAAATCTCCAAAAACTGCACGGGGAGCCCTGATCCCGGTCTCTCTAGCAATGACTCCATAACTCACTATCAATACTAGAGCCAACCACAGAAGAAGAAGTCTCCAGATTGCTTTTCGCTACTCGCCGCACCACCTGCGTGAGCGACCCTCTCCTAAAGGCCCAAGTAAGACAGCATACTCTCCCCCCACTACAGTTACACCTTTGGCCCTACCCTTTGTAGCTATTTTTCCTAGATTACCAGCAAACAGATGAAAGCACACCTAGCAAAAAATTTGAATTAAAACGCATAGGCCTCCTCCATAACCCCTCTAGCCCACCTTTCCATCACCAAACGTGGTGTGCTTTCTACCATTAAAGGTAGGTAGGAAAAAATGTTCATTCAATCTGCTGGCTATCTAGGAGAAACAGAAGGAGCATCTAATATATCTCCTCAATACTGCATACGTAGACAAGCCTAGTTTACAACTTTTAGTCTAATCCTTAATGTAATTGTACATTTTGAAAAAAAAAAACACAAGTGCTTCACCGTTTAGATGTATTGGCTCACATTAATGTGGTCGGTGCCTAAAAACTGGACTAAACCTAGAACTGGGCACCGTTAGGTCAGCAAGCGGATGTGGACCCGTTTTGCCACAAACTGATTTGGCTTTGGGCTAAATCTGGAGGCAGCACTTAGGATACCCCGGTTTTCACCTCTTGCACCTCAAAGTGGCATTTGGTCTTCGCTGCGGGGTCCCCAAGCCGTTACTCGCAAACGTAATCTCAGTTATGTGGCAGCTGACACTAACATAAGACCGAGGTGCAAGACCTATTAACGCTATACTCACCTTAGCCTGTTGCAAAGAATAAAGGTTAGATTGTGAGCCAGTACTATGCTGCCTAACAGCAACGTGCATTACAATTATGTAAACTTATAACTTTTATCCACTGGCCAACTATACAAAGTTTTTGACAAAGCCTTTAATTATAATTCCCTATCTATACCGCCGATCTGTTCATAAGTCTCCTCACTATCCCACAACCCAAACGGCTTTTCGATACATTCCACTCCTTCTTCAGCCCCAAAGAACAGGCCCACGTGATGGATCTCAGTGCTTTTTAGCTAGCCTCCCATTTCATAGAAAAAAAACAAAAACATCTAAAAACAAATCTCCAAAAACTGCATGGGGAGCCCCGATCCCGGTATTTCTAGAAATGACTCCATAACTCACTATCAATACTGGAGACTCCAGATTGCTTTTTGCTACTCGCCCCACCACCTGCATGAGCGACCCTCTCCTAAAGGCCCAAGTAAGACCGCATACTCTCCCCCCACTACTGTTACACCTTTGGCCCTACCCTTTGTAGCCATTTTTCCTAGATTACCAGCAAACAGATGAAAGCACACCTAGCAAAAAATTTGAATTAAAATGCATAGGCCTCCTCCATAACCCCTCTAGCCCACCTTTCCATCACCAAACGTGGTGTGCTTTCTACCATTAAAGGTAAGTAGAAAAAAAAGGTTCATTCAATCTGCTGGCTATCTAGGTGAAACAGAAGGACCATCTAGTATATCTCCTCAATATTGCATACGTAGACAAGCCTAGTTTACAACTTTTTTTTTTAAATTCGTTTTATTTATTAATGATAAGCAGTCTGCGAGACACATAATAGAAAAGGTTTGTACAGTACATATGAACGTAGATAGAAACATATTCGTGCTTTCAAAGGTTAACATCGAGCTTGTTACTGTGTCTTCCAAACTATCCTTCTGTAACTTTTATTAACAATAAACATTTTCGAACTTTTATAAACAGTAAGTTGAGCTTTGCTCTTCCTTCTTTGGGTCTTAGTGGTTACAGGTCTTCCAGGCACTTGTCAGTGGGGGGGGGGGGGGGGATATTAGGGGGTGGGGAGGAGGGGGGAGGGGATTATCGTGTATTGGGTTTAAATTTCAGTTGGTACTCAGGGTAGAGTAAGAATTTAGCCAGGCTCCCCATACTTTTTGGAATTTAGCCGGGCATCCTCTGTGTTGGTATATGATTTTTTCATACGAGGTTACAGTGTTCACGCTCCGAATCCAATGTAGGATCGAAGGGGGTTCTGTTGCCATCCATTTCATAGCTATTTCTTTGCGAGCCAGGAATAGTGTCTTCTGTAAGAAGACCCGAGTATGGAATGGCCACTCATCTTCCTCCAGTAACCCAAACAGCGCCACCTTGGGGTCTAGTTCAATGGATAATGGGGGTTGTAACAGCGAGTTTACAAGATTTATTACTTCTGACCAGAACTCCCCAACATGCCGACACCTCCAGATCAAGTGCCAGAAGTCCGCCCTTGGTTGGCGGCATCTCTGGCATGAATCCGAGGTCGTATTGCGCATTTTGTGTAGTCGATTGGGAGTGAGGTAGGCTTGGTGTATAATGTATAGCTGGGTTAGCCTGTTATTTACAGCTGGTGATACTGACAGGTGGGATTCAGAAATATCCTGCCATTCCTCAGGTGTAAGGGAAGCAATGGCAAGTTTCCATTTATCATATGCTGGGGGGGGGGGGTTAGGATCTATTTTGGCTGAGAGGAGGTGTGTGTATAGAGCTGATATTAGGCCTTTGGGTCCTTGGGATTTGAGAATTCCTATTGTGGGAAATTTGGATATGCGGGCCGAAGGGGGGGGAAATTGGGAGTTTAGTGCATGTCTTAACTGAAAGAATCTGAACAGTTGGAGGCGTGGGGCCTGTAGTCTATCTCGCAGTTGTGTAAAAGTGGGGAGGATTCCGTCTATATATATATCTTTTATTGTTTGTACTCCTTGGGCGATCCAGTATTGTGGGTCTGGGACGGTCTGTAGTGCGGTAAGACCAGGATTGTTCCAGAGAGGGAGCTCTGGTATTACACCCTGGTAGCTCTGCAGAGTCTTTATTTCCTTCCAAACGCTAAGAGTCAGTTTATGGAGTGGGATTAGTTCGGTGGCTTTGGTACATTCTGGGAATTCTAAGAAGTTCAGGAGATTTTGTCCTGTTACTTGTTTAGCTAGTTGTTTGTCTGCTATGGGTAGTTCTTTTCCCAAGATCCAGGCTCTGATGTTTCGTAGTTGTCCTGCCAGGTAGTAAAGCCGGAGGTCCGGTAGGGCCATTCCGGCTTGCTCTTTGGGTCTTTGTAGGATTGATAGACTCAGCTTAGAGCGGGAGGAATTCCAGATAAATGTTATCATTAGGGAATTTAGGGACTTAAAGAGGCGCTTGGGGACATTCACTGGCATGTGCTGTAGTATGTATAGGCATTTGGGTTGGACGACCATTTTGATGAGATTTATGCGTCCGGCTACAGATAATGGTAGTTTAGCCCATCGCTTTAGTTTGTGTTTTATATTTTCTAAGAGTGGGTTTATGTTATCTGCTATTGCATTATTATGGTCATGTGACATGATCATTCCCAAATATTTGAATGTTGAGACTGGTTTTAGTCCGTATCTTGCGACGCAGGGGTCATTTTTTGGGTTGGTCTCTGTATAGAGGATTGTTGACTTGGACCAATTAACATGTAGTCCGGAAAAGTGGGAGAATCTGTCTATGTGTGTCATGGCTTGGGCAAAGGAGTCTGATGGGTTCGATAAGAATAGGATTGTATCATCTGCATACAGTCCCAGTTTGCTTTCGAGGTCTGACCATTTAATGCCGGTTACACTAGGGGCACTTCTTAGTCGGATCGCCAGTGCTTCTATGGCTATGGCGAACAGGGCCGGGGATAGAGGGCATCCCTGATGGGTGCCTCTTGCCAGATGGAAATCCGCCGAAGGGACACCATTAACGACCACATTTGCAGTCGGGGATTTGTATATAGTTTTAACCCATTGTTGAAACTTGGGTCCGAATCCGAAACGGATCAAACAGGCCTCCAGAAAGGCCCATTCCACAGAGTCAAAGGCTTTTGCCATGTCGAGTGAGACCAGAGCCCAGGGCATGTTATATTGTTTACCTAGCTGGATAGCTGTTTGGACTCTGCGGATGTTAATAGTTGTAGACTTCCCGGGCATGAAGCCCGTTTGGTCGGGGTGAATTATGGATAGGATCACCTGGTTCAGTCTAGTGGCCAGAATTTTCGTTAGGATTTTGTAATCCACATTCACCAGTGATATGGGTCGATAAGATCCACAATCTGTGGGATCTTTCCCAGGTTTCAGGATGACTACTATGGATGCTTTATAGAATGAGGCTGGGAGTGTTTTGTCTAGTTGCGCTTGAGTTAGCACCTCAAGAAGCTGTGGGCCTTGTTGCTCGTGGTATTTGCGATATATCTCTATGGGAAGACCATCGGGTCCTGGTGATTTGTTAAGGGCCATATCTTGGGTTATTAGCTGGATCTCTTCCAGAGTGAAGGGGGCTTCCAGGAGATTGACCTGCTCTTCAGAGAGGGTAGGGAAGTCTAGATCGTTCAGATAAGCCAAGACATCTGTTACCGTATTATTAGAGGTGGAGGTGTATAAGTGAGCATAGAATTCTTTAAAGCAATTGGTGATAGATAAGGCGTCAGTGAACTCTGTTCCTTGCTGGTTTTTGATCTTAAGGATCGTGTTTGTTTGGTTTTCCCTCTTGATGAGGTTAGCGAGTAGGTGGCTGGATTGGTTCCCTAACTCAAAGTAATGTTGTTTGGAGAAAAATAGTTGACGTTTAGCTTTGGCATGTATTTGGTGCTTATAGAGTCGGGATAGGCTGAGCCAGGCTACTTTGTTGGCGTCTGTGGGGGCTGATATATATGCTTTCTCAGCCTCTAGGGTTTGGTTTTCCATCTCCCTGTCGGCCTGGGATGTCGTTTTTTTTATATGTGAGATAGCTGATTTGAGGAATCCTCTAATATAGGCCTTAAGCGTGTCCCATTTCAGGGCGGGGTGGGTGTTGTCCTTGTGGGCGTCTAGGAATAAGGAGATGTGGAAGGGCATCTGGTCGTCCGGTCCAATAAGTTTGAGCCAGAACGGGTGTAGTTTCCATGTGGGCCTTATTTTAATTTGTGGGAATTTTAGGGTTAGCAGTATGGGGCTGTGGTCTGATATGCCTCTCGGACAGTGTGTTATACTTGCGAGATGTATTGCCAGTTCTATGGAACTAAATATGTAGTCAATTCTTGTCAGTGCGTTGTATCCCGGTGAGTGGCAAGTGTATTCCTGTGTCTCGGGGTGACGTAGTCGCCAGAGGTCGACCCATCCGACGCTTTCGATTAATTGTCTCAAAGGGGAGTTTGAGGTGGGGGTGGGATTAGAGGATGTGTAGAATTTGTCTTTGATAGGGTCCATTATCATATTAAAATCCCCTAGACACATCACCTCCGCTGATGGATAGTGATGTGCAAACGCAATAGCAGCCTGCAAGATATGGAGATTATTATGGGGCGGATTGTATATGGATAAGATGACATATGGTTTGGAGTCTATTTCTCCGTATATAAATATGTACCTTCCTTCGGGGTCCCTGCGGGTGGTGATTGGGTTCCAGCGCACTGATTTGTGAATTAGCACCGAGACGCCCCTAGAGGAGGAGGTGTGAAAGGAATGGGAAGTCCACTGGATCCATGGTTTTGACATGGTGTCTGCCTTATCTTTGACAAGGTGAGTCTCTTGTAAGCTAATGATGTGCGGGTTTAGTTGTTTGATATATGCAAATACCGTCCTTCGTTTGAGTGCTGTGCCAAGCCCTCGGACGTTCCAGCTAAGGCATTTTAGGGACGCCATTGTTTACATAGGCGTAAGATTTAGTCTTTTGTCTGTGATCTTGGGATGGGGGGGTTGGTATTGATGTGTGTAAGGGGGGGAATTGTGTTAGCGCCTGTTTGTGGAAGACATTGTTGAAGAGCAAAAACATAACAATTCAAAACATTGAACATTGACATCTCACTAAAATTATACCGCGGATCTCAAAGAAACCAGCAAAACAGAGAGGTTGGGGAGAGGGTGAGGAAGGGGGGGAAAAGGGGGAAGGAGGGGGAGAATAAGAAAAAGGAAAAAGACAAAAAAGAAAACAAGAAAACAATTTAGCTACAATCTAATTAGAGGTAGCAGATGTTCTGTCTTTTTTAGGGGAAGACTTCTGTTGGCCTTTTTTTAGAGGCTTGCGGCTGACCACTGGGCTCCAACCATAACTTTAGCGGTGTCCCGATCGTGTTGCACACAGTCTATGCGTCAAAGGAATGTCGGACGTTTGGGTCACAACAAGATTTAAAGTCCCATTAGCTAGTGTTGTGGGGACGTTCATCCTTTTGGTGTTTCAGGGTGCATATCTAGCCACTCCAAGGCCTCTGTGGGAGATTGGAGGAAGATCGCCCTTCCCTGGGCTACGATTCGTAGGCGGGCGGGGTATGCCATTGAGTAGGGAATCTGTCTCTCTTTGAATTTTCGCTTCGCCTCTGTAAAAGTAGCTCTTTGTTTTTGTAGCTCAGCAGAAAAGTCAGGAAATATAGAAATCGTTGCGTTGTTATATTTCAGCGGGCCTTTAATTCTGGCTTGGCGTAGTGCAGCGTCTCGGTCTCTGCAATTTAGGATCCTTATTAGAAAGGGGCGCGGGGGGGCACCCGGCTGTGGCGGTTTTGCAGGGACTCTATGGGCTCTTTCTACTGTAAAGTTGGTAGAGAAGGTGTCGTCTCCTAGTAGCGTTTTTAGCCAGGTTTCGGCGAATGTTTCTATATGGGAACCCTCTGATTTTTCAGGTAAGCCTATTATGCGTAAGTTGTTACGACGCGAGCGGTTCTCCAGATCGTCTGTTTTGGATTGGCAGAATTCTATCGCTCTTGTTGCCTTTTTGACCGCCGTAGTTAATGGACGCAGTGAGTCTTCTGCATTGGAGACACGCTCTTCCATTTCCCGCATTCTATCGCGCATATTGTGTAAGTCCTGTCGTAGTAGGGAGACGTCAGATTTAATCTCTTCAATTTTATTAGTAAGAGAAGATTTACAGGTGTTGATTGCGTCTAGGAGTTGGCGCATGGTAGGTTCTGCGCTTTGCCCTGCTTCGGTTTCAGGCTCTTTCGCCTCTGTGGGTCGTGTTGCACGCGGGGTGTGATCAGGGGTTTCAGAGCGAGAAAATTCCTTTAGTTTTTCGGTGGCATAGCCACCTTTCGCGCGTGTACTCATATTAGAATTCGTTGGGTTGGTGTGGCGGGTTATGCGAATTGTCGTTATAGTATAGACTGTGTCAGTATTTGCTTGTAGAGATCAGGGGTCTATATCTTTGCGTTACCGTGGGCAACCGCACAAAGAGTATTCAGTTGGCTAAATCTTGATAGTGCCCAATTGATTCCAGCCTAGGTCTGGTCGCGGTGGAAGAGGGTGGGGGAGTTGCGCCAGTCAGATATGGCGGTCGCCGACCGCAGGATATTACAGTCTACAGGAAATAGAGTATTCCGGTTGTGTTATAGTCCGCCTGGACTGTGTTAGCGTTTGTGAGGAGTCTATTCAGTCCTGAATGTTGTCCCCCAGCCCCCTGTGAGCAACTTACAGTTTTTTGTTGCCGGCTCCGCAGGTCCGGTCCCGGAAATGGGTTTTTCTTCAGGGGTTAATCCTCAGGTGGTGTGGTTCGGTGGAGCGGACCGGAACCACGTCGAGCCGCAGAAGCCGATCAGGCTGGGATCGCCGGGTCCGCCGCCACCGGCGCCGGGAGGAAGGAGCGCCGCTTTAAATTTGTGGTGCCTGGATTAAGTCGGCGTGCGGCAGAGGCGTTACAGTGTAGTGGCTCCGGCGAGGTACGGACCTCGGCGGGCCCCGCGGCAGCAGCACGGACACAGGGGACGTCCCCCGTCGCTTTCCAAGGAGGCGGTCACCCTGCGGCGGCTCGGTCCCCCCTCGGGAGCGATCAGAGGTAGGCGCTCAGCAGCGGGGAGCGCGCGGCGAGTCACGATCTCCGCGGCCGGCCGCGGGCAGGTGATGTCGGGACGGTCGGCGCCGGCAGCTCCTCTATGTCTCCTGCGGCTTTAGTCCGGGACCAGATGCGGCGCGAGCGGAGCGCCTCGCTCCTCCAGGTAAGCTTCGTCTGTTGCGGCGGGGGGGAGGGTTGCCCTCACCCGGCCCGCGATGCGCGCCGATCTCCGCAGCCCGGGAACAGCGCAGAGGGGCTCCAGTGAGATTGGAGCGGTGCGGCCGGTTCCGAGCGCCAGCGGGGTCTCCTGCCGGGTGGTAGGTGAGGAGAGGTGGTCCGTTAGGGCTCCGGGTCAGTCAGGCGGCAGGTTAGGATAATAAGGATGGCTGCAGACGAAGCGCGGGAAAACTTGGCGGGGTGCTGGTGCCGTCTCCCACTCGCGGCTCTGTTACAGGAGTTAGAGGGCTGCCATCGTTCTCAAACTCGGTCCAGATTGTCTCCGAGGGTCAGGGAGCCCGTTGGTACCGTTTGGGTTGCTCAGGTACTGGTCAGGCCAGGATTTTGGACGGATTTTGCTATCCCCTCTGGGGAGCACCTCTTAGTTGCGACCTTCCATGCTGGTCGCAGGCCTAGTTTACAACTTTTAGTCTAATCTTTAATGTAATTGTACATTTTGAAAAAAAAAAACACAAGTGCTTCACCGTTTAGATGTATTCGCTCACATTAATGTGGTCGGTGCCTAAAAACTGGACTAAACCTAGAACTGGGCACCGTTAGGTCAGCAAGTGGATGTGGACCCGCTTTGCCACAAACTGATTTGGCTTTGGGCTAAATCTGGAGGCAGCACTTAGGATACCCCGGTTTTCACCTCTTGCACCTCAAAGTGGCATTTGGTCTTCGCTGCGGGGTCCCCAAGCCGTTACTCGCAAAAGTAGTCTCAGTTGTGTGGCAGCTGACACTAACATAAGACCAAGGTGCAAGACCTATTAACACTATACTCACCTTAGCCTGTTGCAAAGAAAAGGATTAGATTGTGAGCCAGTACTATGCTGCCTAACATCAACGGGCATTACAATTATGTAAACTTATAACTTTTATCCACTGGCCAACTATACAAAGTTTTTGACAAAGCCTTCAATTATAATTCCCTATCTATACCGTCGATCTGTTCATAAGTCTCCTCACTATCCCACAACCCAAACGACTTTTCCATACATTCCACTCCCTCCTCAGCCCCAAAGAACAGGCCCCCATGATGGATTTCAGTGCTGGACAGCTAGCCGCCCATTTCATAGAAAAAATCAAAAACATCTGAAAACAAATCTCCAAAAACTGCACGGGGAGCCCTGATCCCGGTCTCTCTAGCAATGACTCCATATCTCACTATCAATACTAGAACCAACCACAGAGGAAGAAGTCTCCAGATTGCTTTTCGCTACTCGCCGCACCACCTGCGTGAGCGACCCTCTCCTAAAGGCCCAAGTAAGACCGCATACTCTCCCCCCACTACAGTTACACCTTTGGCCCTACCCTTTGTAGCTATTTTTCCTAGATTACCAGCAAACAGATGAAAGCACACCTAGCAAAAAATTTATATTAAAATGCATAGGCCTCCTCCATAACCCCTCTAGCCCACCTTTCCATCACCAAACATGGTGTGCTTTCTACCATTAAAGGTAGGTAGAAAAAAATGTTCATTCAATCTGCTGGCTATCTAGGAGAAACAGAAGGACCATCTAGTATATCTCCTCAATATTGCATACGTAGACAAGCCTAGTTTACAACTTTTAGTCTAATCCTTAATGTAATTGTACATTTTGAAAAAAAAAAAACACAAGTGCTTCACCGTTTAGATGTATTGGCTAACATTAATGTGGTCGGTGCCTAAAAACTGGACTAAACCTAGAACTGGGCACCGTTAGGTCAGCAAGCGGATGTGGACCCGCTTTGCCACAAACTGATTTGGCTTTGGGCTAAATCTGGAGGCAGCACTTAGGATACCCCGGTTTTCACCTCTTGCACCTCAAAGTGGCATTTGGTCTTCGCTGCCGGGTCCCCAAGCCGTTACTCGCAAAAGTAGTCTCAGTTATGTGGCAGCTGACACTAACATAAGACCGAGGTGCAAGACCTATTAACGCTATACTCACCTTAGCCTGTTGCAAAGAATAAGGTTAGATTGTGAGCCAGTACTATGCTGCCTAACATCAACGGGCATTACAATTATGTAAACCTATAACTTTTATCCACTGGCCAACTATACAAGGTTTTTGACAAAGCCGTCAATTATAATTCCCTATCTATACCGCCGATCTGTTCATAAGTCTCCTCACTATCCCACAACCCAAACGGCTTTTCGATACATTCCACTCCCTCTTCAGCCCCAAAGAACAGGCCCCCGTGATGGATCTCAGTGCTTTTTAGCTAGCCTCCCATTTCATAGAAAAAAAACAAAAACATCTAAAAACAAATCTCCAAAAACTGCATGGGGAGCCCCGATCCCGGTATTTCTAGAAATGACTCCATAACTCACTATCAATACTAGAACCAACCACAGAGAAAGAAGCCTCCAGATTGCTTTTTGCTACTCGCCCCACCACCTGCATGAGCGACCCTCTCCTAAAGGCCCAAGTAAGACCGCATACTCTCCCCCCACTACAGTTACACCTTTGGCCCTACCCTTTGTAGCTATTTTTCCTAGATTACCAGCAAACAGATGAAAGCACACCTAGCAAAAAATTTGAATTAAAATGCATAGGCCTCCTCCATAACCCCTCTAGCCCACCTTTCCATCACCAAACGTGGTGTGCTTTCTACCATTAAAGGTAGGTAGAAAAAAATGTTCATTCAATCTGCTGGCTATCTAGGTGAAACAGAAGGATCATCTAGTATATCTCCTCAATACTGCATACGTAGACAAGCCTAGTTTACAACTTTTAGTCTAATCTCTAATGTAATTGTACATTTTGAAAAAAAACAAAAACAAGTGCTTCACCGTTCAGATGTATTGGCTCACATTAATGTGGTCGGTGCCTAAAAACTGGACTAAACCTACAACTGGGCACCGTTAGGTCAGCAAGTGGATGTGGACCCGCTTTGCCACAAACTGATTTGGCTTTGGGCTAAATCTGGAGGCAGCACTTAGGATACCCCGGTTTTCACCTCTTGCACCTCAAAGTGGCATTTCGTCTTCGCTGCGGGGTCCCCAAGCCGTTACTCGCAAAAGTAGTCTCAGTTATGTGGCAGCTGACACTAACATAAGACCGAGGTGCAAGACCTATTAACGCTATACTCACCTTAGCCTGTTGCAAAGAAAATGGTTAGATTGTGAGCCAGTACTATGCTGCCTAACATCAACGGGCATTACAATTATGTAAACTTATAACTTTTATCCACTGACCAACTATACAAAGTTTTTGACAAAGCCTTCAATTATAATTCCCTATCTATACCGCCGATCTGTTCATACGTCTCCTCACTATCCCACAACCCAAACAACTTTTCGATACATTCCACTCCCTCTTCAGCCCCAAAGAACAGGCCCCCGTGATGGATCCCACTGCTAGAGAGCTAGCCTCCCATTTCATAGAAAAAAAACAAAAACATCTGAAAATAAATCTCCAAAAACTGCACGGGGAGCCCCGATCCCGGTATCTCTAGTAATGACTCCATAACTCACTATCAATACTAGAACCAACCACAGAGGAAGAAGTCTCCAGATTGCTTTTCGCTACTCGCTGCACCACCTGCGTGAGCGACCCTCTCCTAAAGGCCCAAGTAAGACCGCATACTCTCCCCCCACTACAGTTACACCTTTGGCCCTACCCTTTGTAGCTATTTTTCCTAGATTACCAGCAAACAGATGAAAGCACACCTAGCAAAAAATGTGAATTAAAATGCATAGGCCTCCTCCATAACCCCTCTAGCCCACCTTTCCATCACCAAACGTGGTGTGCTTTCTACCATTAAAGGTAGGTAGAAAAAAAATGTTCATTCAATCTGCTGGCTATCTAGGAGAAACAGAAGGACCATCTAGTATATCTCCTCAATATTGCATACGTAGACAAGCCTAGTTTACAACTTTTAGTCTAATCTTTAATGTAATTGTACATTTTGAAAAAGAAAAACACAAGTGCTTCACCGTTTAGATGTATTGGCTCACATTAATGTGGTCGGTGCCTAAAAACTGGACCAAACCTAGAACTGGGCACCGTTAGGTCACCAAGCGGATGTGGACCCGCTTTGCCACAAACTGATTTGGCTTTGGGCTAAATCTGGAGGCAGCACTTAGGATACCCCGGTTTTCACCTCTTGCACCTCAAAGTGGCATTTGGTCTTCGCTGCGGGGTCCCCAAGCCGTTACTCGCAAAAGTAGTCTCAGTTATGTGGCAGCTGACACTAACATAAGACCGAGGTGCAAGACCTATTAACGCTATACTCACCTTAGCCTGTTGCAAATAAAATGGTTAGATTGTGAGCCAGTACTATGCTGCCTAACAGCAACGTGCATTACAATTACGTAAACTTATAACTTTTATCCACTGACCAACTATACAAAGTTTTTGACAAAGCCTTCAATTATAATTCCCTATCTATACCGCCGATCTGTTCATAAGTCTCCTCACTATCCCACAACCCAAACGACTTTTCGATACATTCCACTCCCTCTTCAGCCCCAAAGAACAGGCCCCCGTGATGGATCCCACTGCTAGAGAGCTAGCCTCCCATTTCATAGAAAAAAAACAAAAACATCTGAAAATAAATCTTCAAAAACTGCACGGGGAGACCCGATCCCGGTATCTCTAGTAATGACTCCATAACTCACTATCAATACTAGAACCAACCACAGAGGAAGAAGTCTCCAGATTGCTTTTCGCTACTCGCTGCACCACCTGCGTGAGCGACCCTCTCCTAAAGGCCCAAGTAAGACCGCATACTCTCCCCCCACTACAGTTACACCTTTGGCCCTACCCTTTGTAGCTATTTTTCCTAGATTACCAGCAAACAGATGAAAGCACACCTAGCAAAAAATGTGAATTAAAATACATAGGCCTCCTCCATAACCCCTCTAGCCCACCTTTCCATCACCAAACGTGGTGTGCTTTCTACCATTAAAGGTAGGTAGAAAAAAAATGTTCATTCAATCTGCTGGCTATCTAGGAGAAACAGAAGGACCATCTAGTATATCTCCTCAATATTGCATACGTAGACAAGCCTAGTTTACAACTTTTAGTCTAATCCTTAATGTAATTGTACATTTTGAAAAAAAAAACACACAAGTGCTTCACCGTTTAGATGTATTGGCTCACATTAATGTGGTCGGTGCCTAAAAACTGGACTAAACCTAGAACTGGGCACCGTTAGGTCAGCAAGCGGATGTGGACCCGCTTTACCACAAACTGATTTGGCTTTGGGCTAAATCTGGAGGCAGCACTTAGGATACCCCGGTTTTCACCTCTTGCACCTCAAAGTGGCATTTGGTCTTCGCTGCGGGGTCCCCAAGCCGTTATTCGCAAAAGTAGTCTCAGTTATGTGGCAGCTGACACTAACATAAGACCGAGGTGCAAGACCTATTAACGCTATACTCACCTTAGCCTGTTGCAAAGAAAATGGTTAGATTGTGAGCCAGTACTATGATGCCTAACAGCAACTGGCATTACAATTACGTAAACTTATAACTTTTATCCACTGGCCAACTATACAAAGTTTTTGACAAAGCCTTCAATTATAATACCCTATCTATACCGCCGATCTGTTCATAAGTCTCCTCACTATCCCACAACCCAAACGACTTTTCGATACATTCCACTCCCTCTTCAGCCCCAAAGAACAGGCCCCCGTGATGGATCTCAGTGCTAGAGAGCTAGCCTCCCATTTCATAGAAAAAAAACAAAAACATCTGAAAATAAATCTCCAAAAACTGCACGGGGAGCCCCGATCCCGGTATTTCTAGAAATAACTCCATAACTCACTATCGATACTAGAACCAACCACAGAGGAAGAGGCCTCCAGATTGCTTTTTGCTACTCGCCCCACCACCTGCATGAGTGACCCTCTCCTAAAGGCCCAAGTAAGACCGCATACTCTCCCCCCACTACAGTTACACCTTTGGCCCTACCCTTTGTAGCTATTTTTCCTAGATTACCAGCAAACAGATGAAAGCACACCTAGCAAAAAATGTGAATTAAAATGCATAGGCCTCCTCCATAACCCCTCTAGCCCACCTTTCCATCACCAAACATGGTGTGCTTTCTACCATTAAAGGTAGGTAGAAAAAAAATGTTCATTCAATCTGCTGGCTATCTAGGAGAAACAGAAGGACCATCTAGTATATCTCCTCAATATTGCATACGTAGACAAGCCTAGTTTACAACTTTTAGTCTAATCTTTAATGTAATTGTACATTTTGAAAAAGAAAAACACAAGTGCTTCACCGTTTAGATGTATTGGCTCACATTAATGTGGTCGGTGCCTAAAAACTGGACCAAACCTAGAACTGGGCACCGTTAGGTCAGCAAGCGGATGTGGACCCGCTTTGCCACAAACTGATTTGGCTTTGGGCTAAATCTGGAGGCAGCACTTAGGATACCCCGGTTTTCACCTCTTGCACCTCAAAGTGGCATTTGGTCTTCGCTGCGGGGTCCCCAAGCCGTTACTCGCAAAAGTAGTCTCAGTTATGTGGCAGCTGACACTAACATAAGACCGAGGTGCAAGACCTATTAACGCTATACTCACCTTAGCCTGTTGCAAAGAAAAGGGTTAGATTGTGAGCCAGTACTATGCTGCCTAACAGCAACAGGCATTACAATTATGTAAACTTATAACTTTTATCCACTGACCAACTATACAAAGTTTTTGACAAAGCCTTCAATTATAATTCCCTATCTATACCGCCGATCTGTTCATACGTCTCCTCACTATCCCACAACCCAAACGACTTTTCGATACATTCCACTCCCTCTTCAGCCCCAAAGAACAGGCCCCCGTGATGGATCTCAGTGCTAGAGAGCTAGCCTCCCATTTCATAGAAAAAAAACAAAAACATCTGAAAACAAATCTCCAAAAACTGCATGGGGAGCCCCGATCCCGGTATCTTTAGCAATGACTCCATAACTCACTATCAATACTAGAACCAACCACAGAGGAAGAAGTCTCCAGATTGCTTTTCGCTACTCGCCGCACCACCTGCGTGAGCGACCCTCTCCTAAAGGCCCAAGTAAGACCGCATACTCTCCCCCCACTACAGTTACACCTTTGACCCTACCCTTTGTAGCTATTTTTCCTAGATTACCAGCAAACAGATGAAAGCACACCTAGCAAAAAATGTGAATTAAAATGCATAGGCCTCCTCCATAACCCCTCTAGCTCACCTTTCCATCACCAAACGTGGTGTGCTTTCTACCATTAAAGGTAGGTAGAAAAAAAATGTTCATTCAATCTGCTGGCTATCTAGGAGAAACAGAAGGACCATCTAGTATATCTCCTCAATATTGCATACGTAGACAAGCCTAGTTTACAACTTTTAGTCTAATCCTTAATGTAATTGTACATTTTGAAAAAAAAAACACACAAGTGCTTCACCGTTTAGATGTATTGGCTCACATTAATGTGGTCGGTGCCTAAAAACTGGACTAAACCTAGAACTGGGCACCGTTAGGTCAGCAAGCGGATGTGGACCCGCTTTACCACAAACTGATTTGGCTTTGGGCTAAATCTGGAGGCAGCACTTAGGATACCCCGGTTTTCACCTCTTGCACCTCAAAGTGGCATTTGGTCTTCGCTGCGGGGTCCCCAAGCCGTTATTCGCAAAAGTAGTCTCAGTTATGTGGCAGCTGACACTAACATAAGACCGACGTGCGAGACCTATTAACGCTATACTCACCTTAGCCTGTTGCAAAGAAAATGGTTAGATTGTGAGCCAGTACTATGCTGCCTAACAGCAACGTGCATTACAATTACGTAAACTTATAACTTTTATCCACTGACCAACTATACAAAGTTTTTGACAAAGCCTTCAATTATAATTCCCTATCTATAGCGCCGATCTGTTCATAAGTCTCCTCACTATCCCACAACCCAAACGACTTTTCGATACATTCCACTCCCTCTTCAGCCCCAAAGAACAGGCCCCCGTGATGGATCTCAGTGCTAGAGAGCTAGCCTCCCATTTCATAGAAAAAAAACAAAAACATCTGAAAATAAATCTCCAAAAACTGCACGGGGAGCCCCGATCCCGGTATTTCTAGAAATAACTCCATAACTCACTATCGATACTAGAACCAACCACAGAGGAAGAAGCCTCCAGATTGCTTTTTGCTACTCGCCCCACCACCTGCATGAGTGACCCTCTCCTAAAGGCCCAAGTAAGACCGCATACTCTCCCCCCACTACAGTTACACCTTTGGCCCTACCCTTTGTAGCTATTTTTCCTAGATTACCAGCAAACAGATGAAAGCACACCTAGCAAAAAATGTGAATTAAAATGCATAGGCCTCCTCCATAACCCCTCTAGCCCACCTTTCCATCACCAAACGTGGTGTGCTTTCTACCATTAAAGGTAGGTAGAAAAAAAATGTTCATTCAATCTGCTGGCTATCTAGGAGAAACAGAAGGACCATCTAGTATATCTCCTCAATATTGCATACGTAGACAAGCCTAGTTTACAACTTTTAGTCTAATCCTTAATGTAATTGTACATTTTGAAAAAAAAAACACACAAGTGCTTCACCGTTTAGATGTATTGGCTCACATTAATGTGGTCGGTGCCTAAAAACTGGACTAAACCTAGAACTGGGCACCGTTAGGTCAGCAAGCGGATGTGGACCCGCTTTCCAACAAACTGATTTGGCTTTGGGCTAAATCTGGAGGCAGCACTTAGGATACCCCGGTTTTCACCTCTTGCACCTCAAAGTGGCATTTGGTCTTCGCTGCGGGGTCCCCAAGCCGTTACTCGCAAAAGTAGTCTCAGTTATGTGGCAGCTGACACTAACATAAGACCGAGGTGCAAGACCTATTAACGCTATACTCACCTTAGCCTGTTGCAAAGAAAATGGTTAGATTGTGAGCCAGTACTATGCTGCCTAACAGCAACTGGCATTACAATTACGTAAACTTATAACTTTTATCCACTGGCCAACTATACAAAGTTTTTGACAAAGCCTTCAATTATAATACCCTATCTATACCGCCGATCTGTTCATAAGTCTCCTCACTATCCCACAACCCAAACGACTTTTCAATACATTCCACTCCCTCTTCAGCCCCAAAGAACAGGCCCCCGTGATGGATCTCAGTGCTAGAGAGCTAGCCTCCCATTTCATAGAAAAAAACCAAAAACATCTGAAAACAAATCTCCAAAAACTGCATGGGGAGCCCCGAGATCGGTATCTTTAGCAATGACTCCATAACTCACTATCAATACTAGAACCAACCACAGAGGAAGAAGTCTCCAGATTGCTTTTCGCTACTCGCCGCACCACCTGCGTGAGCGACCCTCTCCTAAAGGCCCAAGTAAGACCGCATACTCTCCCCCCACTACAGTTACACCTTTGACCCTACCCTTTGTAGCTATTTTTCCTAGATTACCAGCAAACAGATGAAAGCACACCTAGCAAAAAATGTGAATTAAAATGCATAGGCCTCCTCCATAACCCCTCTAGCCCACCTTTCCATCACCAAACGTGGTGTGCTTTCTACCATTAAAGGTAGGTAGAAAAAAAAAGTTCATTCAATCTGCTGGCTATCTAGGAGAAACAGAAGGACCATCTAGTATATCTCCTCAATATTGCATACGTAGACAAGCCTAGTTTACAACTTTTAGTCTAATCTTTAATGTAATTGTACATTTTGAAAAAGAAAAACACAAGTGCTTCACCGTTTAGATGTATTGGCTCACATTAATGTGGTCGGTGCCTAAAAACTGGACCAAACCTAGAACTGGGCACCGTTAGGTCAGCAAGCGGATGTGGACCCGCTTTGCCACAAACTGATTTGGCTTTGGGCTAAATCTGGAGGCAGCACTTAGGATACCCCGGTTTTCACCTCTTGCACCTCAAAGTGGCATTTGGTCTTCGCTGCGGGGTCCCCAAGCCGTTACTCGCAAAAGTAGTCTCAGTTATGTGGCAGCTGACACTAACATAAGACCGAGGTGCAAGACCTATTAACGCTATACTCACCTTAGCCTGTTGCAAAGAAAAGGGTTAGATTGTGAGCCAGTACTATGCTGCCTAACAGCAACGGGCATTACAATTATGTAAACTTATAACTTTTATCCACTGACCAACTATACAAAGTTTTTGACAAAGCCTTCAATTATAATTCCCTATCTATACCGCCGATCTGTTCATACGTCTCCTCACTATCCCACAACCCAAACGACTTTTCGATACATTCCACTCCCTCTTCAGCCCCAAAGAACAGGCCCCCGTGATGGATCCCACTGCTAGAGAGCTAGCCTCCCATTTCATAGAAAAAAAACAAAAACATCTGAAAATAAATCTCCAAAAACTGCACGGGGAGCCCCGATCCCGGTATCTCTAGTAATGACTCCATAACTCACTATCAATACTAGAACCAACCACAGAGGAAGAAGTCTCCAGATTGCTTTTCGCTACTCGCCGCACCACCTGCGTGAGCGACCCTCTCCTAAAGGCCCAAGTAAGACCACATACTCTCCCCCCACTACAGTTACACCTTTGACCCTACCCTTTGTAGCTATTTTTCCTAGATTACCAGCAAACAGATGAAAGCACACCTAGCAAAAAATGTGAATTAAAATGCATAGGCCTCCTCCATAACCCCTCTAGCCCACCTTTCCATCACCAAACGTGGTGTGCTTTCTACCATTAAAGGTAGGTAGAAAAAAAATGTTCATTCAATCTGCTGGCTATCTAGGAGAAACAGAAGGACCATCTAGTATATCTCCTCAATATTGCATACGTAGACAAGCCTAGTTTACAACATTTAGTCTAATCCTTAATGTAATTGTACATTTTGAAAAAAAAAACACACAAGTGCTTCACCGTTTAGATGTATTGGCTCACATTAATGTGGTCGGTGCCTAAAAACTGGACTAAACCTAGAACTGGGCACCGTTAGGTCAGCAAGCGGATGTGGACCCGCTTTACCACAAACTGATTTGGCTTTGGGCTAAATCTGGAGGCAGCACTTAGGATACCCCGGTTTTCACCTCTTGCACCTCAAAGTGGCATTTGGTCTTCGCTGCGGGGTCCCCAAGCCGTTACTCACAAAAGTAGTCTCAGTTATGTGGCAGCTGACACTAACATAAGACCGAGGTGCGAGACCTATTAACGCTATACTCACCTTAGCCTGTTGCAAAGAAAATGGTTAGATTGTGAGCCAGTACTATGCTGCCTAACAGCAACTGGCATTACAATTACGTAAACTTATAACTTTTATCCACTGGCCAACTATACAAAGTTTTTGACAAAGCCTTCAATTATAATACCCTATCTATACCGCCGATCTGTTCATAAGTCTCCTCACTATCCCACAACCCAAACGACTTTTCAATACATTCCACTCCCTCTTCAGCCCCAAAGAACAGGCCCCCGTGATGGATCTCAGTGCTAGAGAGCTAGCCTCCCATTTCATAGAAAAAAACCAAAAACATCTGAAAACAAATCTCCAAAAACTGCACGGGGAGCCCCGATCCCGGTATCTCTAGCAATGACTCCATAACTCACTATCAATACTAGAACCAACCACAGAGGAAGAAGCCTCCAGATTGCTTTTTGCTACTCGCCCCACCACCTGCGTGAGCGACCCTCTCCTAAAGGCCCAAGTAAGACCGCATACTCTCCCCCCACTACAGTTACACCTTTGGCCCTACCCTTTGTAGCTATTTTTCCTAGATTACCAGCAAACAGATGAAAGCACACCTAGCAAAAAATGTGAATTAAAATGCATAGGCCTCCTCCATAACCCCTCTAGCCCACCTTTCCATCACCAAACGTGGTGTGCTTTCTACCATTAAAGGTAGGTAGAAAAAAAATGTTCATTCAATCTGCTGGCTATCTAGGAGAAACAGAAGGACCATCTAGTATATCTCCTCAATATTGCATACGTAGACAAGCCTAGTTTACAACTTTTAGTCTAATCCTTAATATAACTGTACATTTTGAAAAAAAAAACACACAAGTGCTTCACCGTTTAGATGTATTGGCTCACATTAATGTGGTCGGTGCCTGAAAACTGGACTAAACCTAGAACTGGGCACCGTTAGGTCAGCAAGCGGATGTGGACCCGCTTTACCACAAACTGATTTGGCTTTGGGCTAAATCTGGAGGCAGCACTTAGGATACCCCGGTTTTCACCTCTTGCACCTCAAAGTGGCATTTGGTCTTCGCTGCGGGGTCCCCAAGCCGTTACTCGCAAAAGTAGTCTCAGTTATGTGGCAGCTGACACTAACATAAGACCGAGGTGCAAGACCTATTAACGCTATACTCACCTTAGCCTGTTGCAAAGAAAATGGTTAGATTGTGAGCCAGTACTATGCTGCCTAACAGCAACTGGCATTACAATTACGTAAACTTATAACTTTTATCCACTGGCCAACTATACAAAGTTTTTGACAAAGCCTTCAATTATAATACCCTATCTATACCGCCGATCTGTTCATAAGTCTCCTCACTATCCCACAACCCAAACGACTTTTCGATACATTCCACTCCCTCTTCAGCCCCAAAGAACAGGCCCCCGTGATGGATCTCAGTGCTAGAGAGCTAGCCTCCCATTTCATAGAAAAAAACCAAAAACATCTGAAAACAAATCTCCAAAAACTGCATGGGGAGCCCCGATCCCGGTATCTTTAGCAATGACTCCATAACTCACTATCAATACTAGAACCAACCACAGAGGAAGAAGTCTCCAGATTGCTTTTCGCTACTCGCCGCACCACCTGCGTGAGCGACCCTCTCCTAAAGGCCCAAGTAAGACCGCATACTCTCCCCCCACTACAGTTACACCTTTGACCCTACCCTTTGTAGCTATTTTTCCTAGATTACCAGCAAACAGATGAAAGCACACCTAGCAAAAAATGTGAATTAAAATGCATAGGCCTCCTCCATAACCCCTCTAGCCCACCTTTCCATCACCAAACGTGGTGTGCTTTCTACCATTAAAGGTAGGTAGAAAAAAAATGTTCATTCAATCTGCTGGCTATCTAGGAGAAACAGAAGGACCATCTAGTATATCTCCTCAATATTGCATACGTAGACAAGCCTAGTTTACAACATTTAGTCTAATCCTTAATGTAATTGTACATTTTGAAAAAAAAAACACACAAGTGCTTCACCGTTTAGATGTATTGGCTCACATTAATGTGGTCGGTGCCTAAAAACTGGACTAAACCTAGAACTGGGCACCGTTAGGTCAGCAAGCGGATGTGGACCCGCTTTACCACAAACTGATTTGGCTTTGGGCTAAATCTGGAGGCAGCACTTAGGATACCCCGGTTTTCACCTCTTGCACCTCAAAGTGGCATTTGGTCTTCGCTGCTGGGTCCCCAAGCCGTTACTCGCAAAAGTAGTCTCAGTTATGTGGCAGCTGACACTAACATAAGACCGAGGTGCAAGACCTATTAACGCTATACTCACCTTAGCCTGTTGCAAAGAAAATGGTTAGATTGTGAGCCAGTACTATGCTGCCTAACAGCAACTGGCATTACAATTACGTAAACTTATAACTTTTATCCACTGGCCAACTATACAAAGTTTTTGACAAAGCCTTCAATTATAATTCCCTATCTATACCGCCGATCTGTTCATAAGTCTCCTCACTATCCCACAACCCAAACGACTTTTCGATACATTCCACTCCCTCTTCAGCCCCAAAGAACAGGCCCCCGTGATGGATCTCAGTGCTAGAGAGCTAGCCTCCCATTTCATAGAAAAAAAACAAAAACATCTGAAAATAAATCTCCAAAAACTGCACGGGGAGCCCCGATCCCGGTATTTCTAGAAATAACTCCATAACTCACTATCGATACTAGAACCAACCACAGAGGAAGAAGCCTCCAGATTGCTTTTTGCTACTCGCCCCACCACCTGCATGAGTGACCCTCTCCTAAAGGCCCAAGTAAGACCGCATACTCTCCCCCCACTACAGTTACACCTTTGGCCCTACCCTTTGTAGCTATTTTTCCTAGATTACCAGCAAACAGATGAAAGCACACCTAGCAAAAAATGTGAATTAAAATGCATAGGCCTCCTCCATAACCCCTCTAGCCCACCTTTCCATCACCAAACGTGGTGTGCTTTCTACCATTAAAGGTAGGTAGAAAAAAAATGTTCATTCAATCTGCTGGCTATCTAGGAGAAACAGAAGGACCATCTAGTAAATCTCCTCAATATTGCATACGTAGACAAGCCTAGTTTACAACTTTTAGTTTAATCTTTAATGTAATTGTACATTTTGAAAAAGAAAAACACAAGTGCTTCACCGTTAGGATGTATTGGCTCACATTAATGTGGTCGGTGCCTAAAAACTGGACCAAACCTAGAACTGGGCACCGTTAGGTCAGCAAGCGGATGTGGACCCGCTTTGCCACAAACTGATTTGGCTTTGGGCTAAATCTGGAGGCAGCACTTAGGATACCCCGGTTTTCACCTCTTGCACCTCAAAGTGGCATTTGGTCTTCGCTGCGGGGTCCCCAAGCCGTTACTCGCAAAAGTAGTCTCAGTTATGTGGCAGCTGACACTAACATAAGACCGAGGTGCAAGACCTATTAACGCTATACTCACCTTAGCCTGTTGCAAAGAAAAGGGTTAGATTGTGAGCCAGTACTATGCTGCCTAACAGCAACGGGCATTACAATTATGTAAACTTATAACTTTTATCCACTGGCCAACTATACAAAGTTTTTGACAAAGCCTTCAATTATAATTCCCTATCTATACCGCCGATCTGTTCATAAGTCTCCTCACTATCCCACAACCCAAACGACTTTTCGATACATTCCACTCCCTCTTCAGCCCCAAAGAACAGGCCCCCGTGATGGATCTCAGTGCTAGAGAGCTAGCCTCCCATTTCATAGAAAAAAAACAAAAACATCTGAAAACAAATCTCCAAAAACTGCATGGGTAGCCCCGATCCCGGTATCTCTAGCAATGACTCCATAACTCACTATCAATACTAGAACCAACCACAGAGGAAGAAGTCTCCAGATTGCATTTCGCTACTCGCCGCACCACCTGCGTGAGCGACCCTCTCCTAAAGGCCCAAGTAAGACCGCATACTCTCCCCCCACTACAGTTACACCTTTGGCCCTACCCTTTGTAGCTATTTTTCCTAGATTACCAGCAAACAGATGAAAGCACACCTAGCAAAAAATGTGAATTAAAATGCATAGGCCTCCTCCATAACCCCTCTAGCCCACCTTTCCATCACCAAACGTGGTGTGCTTTCTACCATTAAAGGTAGGTAGAAAAAAAATGTTCATTCAATCTGCTGGCTATCTAGGAGAAACAGAAGGACCATCTAGTATATCTCCTCAATATTGCATACGTAGACAAGCCTAGTTTACAACTTTTAGTCTAATCCTTAATGTAATTGTACATTTTGAAAAAAAAAAACACAAGTGCTTCACCGTTAGGATGTATTGGCTCACATTAATGTGGTCGGTGCCTAAAAACTGGACTAAACCTAGTACTGCGCACCGTTAGGTCAGCAAGCGGATGTGGACCCGCTTTCCAACAAACTGATTTGGCTTTGGGCTAAATCTGGAGGCAGCACTTAGGATACCCCGGTTTTCACCTCTTGCACCTCAAAGTGGCATTTGGTCTTCGCTGCGGGGTTCCCAAGCCGTTACTCGCAAAAGTAGTCTCAGTTGTGTGGCAGCTGACACTAACATAAGACCGAGGTGCAAGACCAATTAACGCTATACTCACCTTAGCCTGTTGCAAAGAAAATGGTTAGATTGTGAGCCAGTACTATGCTGCCTAACATCAACGGGCATTACAATTACGTAAACTTATAACTTTTATCCACTGACCAACTATACAAAGTTTTTGACAAAGCCTTCAATTATAATTCCCTATCTATACCGCCGATCTGTTCATAAGTCTCCTCACTATCCCACAACCTAAACGACTTTTCGATACATTCCACTCCCTCTTCAGCCCCAAAGAACAGGCCCCTGTGATGAATCTCAGTGCTAGAGAGCTAGCTTCCCATTCCATAGAAAAAAAAACAAAAACATCTGAAAATAAATCTCCAAAAACTGCACGGGGAGCCCCGATCCCGGTATCTCTAGCAATTACTCCATAACTCACTATCAATACTAGAACCAACCACAGAGGAAGAAGCCTCCAGATTGCTTTTTGCTACTCGCCCCACCACCTGCGTGAGCGACCCTCTCCTAAAGGCCCAAGTAAGACCGCATACTCTCCCCCCACTACAGTTACACCTTTGGCCCTACCCTTTGTAGCTATTTTTCCTAGATTACCAGCAAACAGATGAAAGCACACCTAGCAAAAAATGTGAATTAAAATGCATAGGCCTCCTCCATAACCCCTCTAGCCCACCTTTCCATCACCAAACATGGTGTGCTTTCTACCATTAAAGGTAGGTAGAAAAAAAATGTTCATTCAATCTGCTGGCTATCTAGGAGAAACAGAAGGACCATCTAGTATATCTCCTCAATATTGCATACGTAGACAAGCCTAGTTTACAACTTTTAGTCTAATCCTTAATATAACTGTACATTTTGAAAAAAAAAACACACAAGTGCTTCACCGTTTAGATGTATTGGCTCACATTAATGTGGTCGGTGCCTGAAAACTGGACTAAACCTAGAACTGGGCACCGTTAGGTCAGCAAGCGGATGTGGACCCGCTTTGCCACAAACTGATTTGGCTTTGGGCTAAATCTGGAGGCAGCACTTAGGATACCCCAGTTTTCACCTCTTGCACCTCAAAGTGGCATTTGGTCTTCGCTGCGGGGTCCCCAAGCCGTTACTCGCAAAAGTAGTCTCAGTTATGTGGCAGCTGACACTAACATAAGACCGAGGTGCAAGACCTATTAACGCTAAACTCACCTTAGCCTGTTGCAAAGAAAAGGGTTAGATTGTGAGCCAGTACTATGCTGCCTAACATCAACGGGCATTACAATTTTGTAAACTTATAACTTTTATCCACTGGCCAATTATATAAAGTTTTTGACAAAGCCTTCAATTATAATTCTCTATCTATACCGCCGATCTGTTCATAAGTCTCCTCACTATCCCACAACCCAAACGACTTTTCGATACATTCCACTCCCTCTTCAGCCCCAAAGAACAGGCCCCCGTGATGGATCTCAGTGCTAGAGAGCTAGCTTCCCATTTCATAGAAAAAAAACAAAAACATCTGAAAATAAATCTCCAAAAACTGCACGGGGAGCCCCGATCCCGGTATTTCTAGAAATAACTCCATAACTCACTATCGATACTAGAACCAACCACAGAGGAAGAAGCCTCCAGATTGCTTTTTGCTACTCGCCCCACCACCTGCATGAGTGACCCTCTCCTAAAGGCCCAAGTAAGACCGCATACTCTCCCCCCACTACAGTTACACCTTTGGCCCTACCCTTTGTAGCTATTTTTCCTAGATTACCAGCAAACAGATGAAAGCACACCTAGCAAAAAATGTGAATTAAAATGCATAGGCCTCCTCCATAACCCCTCTAGCCCACCTTTCCATCACCAAACGTGGTGTGCTTTCTACCATTAAAGGTAGGTAGAAAAAAAATGTTCATTCAATCTGCTGGCTATCTAGGAGAAACAGAAGGACCATCTAGTATATCTCCTCAATATTGCATACGTAGACAAGCCTAGTTTACAACTTTTAGTCTAATCTTTAATGTAATTGTACATTTTGAAAAAGAAAAACACAAGTGCTTCACCGTTTAGATGTATTGGCTCACATTAATGTGGTCGGTGCCTAAAAACTGGACCAAACCTAGAACTGGGCACCGTTAGGTCAGCAAGCGGATGTGGACCCGCTTTGCCACAAACTGATTTGGCTTTGGGCTAAATCTGGAGGCAGCACTTAGGATACCCCGGTTTTCACCTCTTGGACCTCAAAGTGGCATTTGGTCTTCGCTGCGGGGTCCCCAAGCCGTTACTCGCAAAAGTAGTCTCAGTTATGTGGCAGCTGACACTAACATAAGACCGAGGTGCAAGACCTATTAACGCTATACTCACCTTAGCCTGTTGCAAAGAAAAGGGTTAGATTGTGAGCCAGTACTATGCTGCCTAACAGCAACGGGCATTACAATTACGTAAACTTATAACTTTTATCCACTGGCCAACTATACAAAGTTTTTGACAAAGCCTTCAATTATAATTCCCTATCTATACCGCCGATCTGTTCATAAGTCTCCTCACTATCCCACAACCTAAACGACTTTTCGATACATTCCACTCCCTCTTCAGCCCCAAAGAACAGGCCCTTGTGATGAATCTCAGTGCTAGAGAGCTAGCCTCCCATTTCATAGAAAAAACCCCAAAAACATCTGAAAATAAATCTCCAAAAACTGCACGGGGAGCCCCGATCCCGGTATTTCTAGAAATGACTCCATAACTCACTATCAATACTAGAACCAACCACAGAGGAAGAAGCCTCCAGATTGCTTTTTGCTACTCGCCCCACCACCTGCATGAGCGACCCTCTCCTAAAGGCCCAAGTAAGACCGCATACTCTCCGCCCACTACAGTTACACCTTTGGCCCTACCCTTTGTAGCTATTTTTCCTAGATTACCAGCAAACAGATGAAAGCACACCTAGCAAAAAATGTGAATTAAAATGCATAGGCCTCCTCCATAACCCCTCTAGCCCACCTTTCCATCACCAAACGTGGTGTGCTTTCTACCATTAAAGGTAGGTAGAAAAAAAATGTTCATTCAATCTGCTGGCTATCTAGGAGAAACAGAAGGACCATCTAGTATATCTCCTCAATATTGCATACGTAGACAAGCCTAGTTTACAAGTTTTAGTCTAATCCTTAATGTAATTGTACATTTTGAAAAAAAAAACACAAGTGCTTCACCGTTAGGATGTATTGGCTCACATTAATGTGGTCGGTGCCTAAAAACTGGACTAAACCTAGTACTGGGCACCGTTAGGTCAGCAAGCGGATGTGGACCCGCTTTGCCACAAACTGATTTGGCTTTGGGCTAAATCTGGAGGCAGCACTTAGGATACCCCGGTTTTCACCTCTTGCACCTCAAAGTGGCCTTTGGTCTTCGCTGCGGGGTCCCCAAGCCGTTACTCGCAAAAGTAGTCTCAGTTATGTGGCAGCTGACACTAACATAAGACCGAGGTGCAAGACCTATTAACGCTAAACTCACCTTAGCCTGTTGCAAAGAAAAGGGTTAGATTGTGAGCCAGTACTATGCTGCCTAACATCAACGGGCATTACAATTATGTAAACTTATAACTTTTATCCACTGGCCAACTATATAAAGTTTTTGACAAAGCCTTCAATTATAATTCTCTATCTATACCGCCGATCTGTTCATAAGTCTCCTCACTATCCCACAACCCAAACGACTTTTCGATACATTCCACTCCCTCTTCAGCCCCAAAGAACAGGCCCCCGTGATGGATCTCAGTGCTAGAGAGCTAGCCTCCCATTTCATAGAAAAAAAACAAAAACATCTGAAAATAAATCTCCAAAAACTGCACGGGGAGCCCCGATCCCGGTATTTCTAGAAATAACTCCATAACTCACTATCGATACTAGAACCAACCACAGAGGAAGAAGCCTCCAGATTGCTTTTTGCTACTCGCCCCACCACCTGCATGAGTGACCCTCTCCTAAAGGCCCAAGTAAGACCGCATACTCTCCCCCCACTACAGTTACACCTTTGGCCCTACCCTTTGTAGCTATTTTTCCTAGATTACCAGCAAACAGATGAAAGCACACCTAGCAAAAAATGTGAATTAAAATGCATAGGCCTCCTCCATAACCCCTCTAGCCCACCTTTCCATCACCAAACGTGGTGTGCTTTCTACCATTAAAGGTAGGTAGAAAAAAAATGTTCATTCAATCTGCTGGCTATCTAGGAGAAACAGAAGGACCATCTAGTATATCTCCTCAATATTGCATACGTAGACAAGCCTAGTTTACAACTTTTAGTCTAATCTTTAATGTAATTGTACATTTTGAAAAAGAAAAACACAAGTGCTTCACCGTTTAGATGTATTGGCTCACATTAATGTGGTCGGTGCCTAAAAACTGGACCAAACCTAGAACTGGGCACCGTTAGGTCAGCAAGCGGATGTGGACCCGCTTTGCCACAAACTGATTTGGCTTTGGGCTAAATCTGGAGACAGCACTTAGGATACCCCGGTTTTCACCTCTTGGACCTCAAAGTGGCATTTGGTCTTCGCTGCGGGGTCCCCAAGCCGTTACTCGCAAAAGTAGTCTCAGTTATGTGGCAGCTGACACTAACATAAGACCGAGGTGCAAGACCTATTAACGCTATACTCACCTTAGCCTGTTGCAAAGAAAAGGGTTAGATTGTGAGCCAGTACTATGCTGCCTAACAGCAACGGGCATTACAATTACGTAAACTTATAACTTTTATCCACTGACCAACTATACAAAGTTTTTGACAAAGCCTTCAATTATAATTCCCTATCTATACCGCCGATCTGTTCATAAGTCTCCTCACTATCCCACAACCTAAACGACTTTTCGATACATTCCACTCCCTCTTCAGCCCCAAAGAACAGGCCCTTGTGATGAATCTCAGTGCTAGAGAGCTAGCCTCCCATTTCATAGAAAAAACCCCAAAAACATCTGAAAATAAATCTCCAAAAACTGCACGGGGAGCCCCGATCCCGGTATTTCTAGAAATGACTCCATAACTCACTATCAATACTAGAACCAACCACAGAGGAAGAAGTCTCCAGATTGCTTTTTGCTACTCGCCCCACCACCTGCATGAGCGACCCTCTCCTAAAGGCCCAAGTAAGACCGCATACTCTCCGCCCACTACAGTTACACCTTTGGCCCTACCCTTTGTAGCTATTTTTCCTAGATTACCAGCAAACAGATGAAAGCACACCTAGCAAAAAATGTGAATTAAAATGCATAGGCCTCCTCCATAACCCCTCTAGCCCACCTTTCCATCACCAAACGTGGTGTGCTTTCTACCATTAAAGGTAGGTAGAAAAAAAATGTTCATTCAATCTGCTGGCTATCTAGGAGAAACAGAAGGACCATCTAGTATATCTCCTCAATATTGCATACGTAGACAAGCCTAGTTTACAACTTTTAGTCTAATCCTTAATGTAACTGTACATTTTGAAAAAAAAAACACACAAGTGCTTCACTGTTTAGATGTATTGGCTCACATTAATGTGGTCGGTGCCTAAAAACTGGACTAAACCTAGAACTGGGCACCGTTAGGTCAGCAAGCGGATGTGGACCCGCTTTACCACAAACTGATTTGGCTTTGGGCTAAATCTGGAGGCAGCACTTAGGATACCCCAGTTTTCACCTCTTGCACCTCAAAGTGGCATTTGGTCTTCGCTGCGGGGTCCCCAAGCCGTTACTCGCAAAAGTAGTCTCAGTTATGTGGCAGCTGACACTAACATAAGACCGAGGTGCAAGACCTATTAACGCTATACTCACCTTAGCCTGTTGCAAAGAAAATGGTTAGATTGTGAGCCAGTACTATGCTGCCTAACAGCAACGGGCATTACAATTACGTAAACTTATAACTTTTATCCACTGGCCAACTATACAAAGTTTTTGACAAAGCCTTCAATTATAATACCCTATCTATACCGCCGATCTGTTCATAAGTCTCCTCACTATCCCACAACCCAAACGACTTTTCGATACATTCCACTCCCTCTTCAGCCCCAAAGATCAGGCCCCCGTGATGGATCTCAGTGCTAGAGAGCTAGCCTCCCATTTCATAGAAAAAAAACAAAAACATCTGAAAATAAATCTCCAAAAACTGCACGGGGAGCCCCGATCCCGGTATTTCTAGAAATGACTCCATAACTCTCTATCAATACTAGAACCAACCACAAAGGAAGAAGCCTCCAGATTGCTTTTTGCTACTCGCCCCACCACCTGCATGAGCGACCCTCTCCTAAAGGCCCAAGTAAGATCGTATACTCTCCGCCCACTACAGTTACACCTTTGGCCCTACCCTTTGTAGCTATTTTTCCTAGATTACCAGCAAACAGATGAAAGCACACCTAGCAAAAAATGTGAATTAAAATGCATAGGCCTCCTCCATTACCCCTCTAGCCCACCTTTCCATCACCAAACATGGTGTGCTTTCTACCATTAAAGGTAGGTAGAAAAAAAATGTTCATTCAATCTGCTGGCTATCTAGGAGAAACAGAAGGACCATCTAGTATATCTCCTCAATATTGCATACGTAGACAAGCCTAGTTTACAACTTTTAGTCTAATCTTTAATGTAATTGTACATTTTGAAAAAGAAAAACACAAGTGCTTCACCGTTTAGATGTATTGGCTCACATTAATGTGGTCGGTGCCTAAAAACTGGACCAAACCTAGAACTGGGCACCGTTAGGTCAGCAAGCGGATGTGGACCCGCTTTGCCACAAACTGATTTGGCTTTGGGCTAAATCTGGAGGCAGCACTTAGGATACCCCGGTTTTCACCTCTTGCACCTCAAAGTGGCATTTGGTCTTCGCTGCGGGGTCCCCAAGCCGTTACTCGCAAAAGTAGTCTCAGTTATGTGGCAGCTGACACTAACATAAGACCGAGGTGCAAGACCTATTAACGCTAAACTCACCTTAGCCTGTTGCAAAGAAAAGGGTTAGATTGTGAGCCAGTACTATGCTGCCTAACATCAACGGGCATTACAATTATGTAAACTTATAACTTTTATCCACTGGCCAACTATATAAAGTTTTTGACAAAGCCTTCAATTATAATTCTCTATCTATACCGCCGATCTGTTCATAAGTCTCTTCACTATCCCACAACCCAAACGACTTTTCGATACATTCCACTCCCTCTTCAGCCCCAAAGAACAGGCCCCCGTGATGGATCTCAGTGCTAGAGAGCTAGCCTCCCATTTCATAGAAAAAAAACAAAAACATCTGAAAATAAATCTCCAAAAACTGCACGGGGAGCCCCGATCCCGGTATTTCTAGAAATGACTCCATAACTCTCTATCAATACTAGAACCAACCACAGAGGAAGAAGCCTCCAGATTGCTTTTTGCTACTCGCCCCACCACCTGCATGAGCGACCCTCTCCTAAAGGCCCAAGTAAGACCGCATACTCTCCCCCCACTACAGTTACACCTTTGGCCCTACCCTTTGTAGCTATTTTTCCTAGATTACCAGCAAACAGATGAAAGCACACCTAGCAAAAAATGTGAATTAAAATGCATAGGCCTCCTCCATAACCCCTCTAGCCCACCTTTCCATCACCAAACATGGTGTGCTTTCTACCATTAAAGGTAGGTAGAAAAAAAATGTTCATTCAATCTGCTGGCTATCTAGGAGAAACAGAAGGACCATCTAGTATATCTCCTCAATATTGCATACGTAGACAAGCCTAGTTTACAACTTTTAGTCTAATCCTTAATGTAACTGTACATTTGGAAAAAAAAACACACAAGTGCTTCACCGTTTAGATGTATTGGCTCACATTTATGTGGTCGGTGCCTAAAAACTGGACTAAACCTAGAACTGGGCACCGTTAGGTCAGCAAGCGGATGTGGACCCGCTTTACCACAAACTGATTTGGCTTTGGGCTAAATCTGGAGGCAGCACTTAGGATACCCCGGTTTTCACCTCTTGCACCTCAAAGTGGCATTTGGTCTTCGCTGCGGGGTCCCCAAGCCGTTACTCGCAAAAGTAGTCTCAGTTATGTGGCAGCTGACACTAACATAAGACCGAGGTGCAAGACCTATTAACGCTATACTCACCTTAGCCTGTTGCAAAGAAAATGGTTAGATTGTGAGCCAGTACTATGCTGCCTAACATCAACGGGCATTACAATTATGTAAACTTATAACTTTTATCCACTGGCCAACTATACAAAGTTTTTGACAAAGCCTTCAATTATAATTCCCTATCTATACCGCCGATTTGTTCATAAGTCTCCTCACTATCCCACAACCCAAACGACTTTTCGATACATTCCACTCCCTCTTCAGCCACAAAAAAACAGGCCCACGTGATGGATCTCAGTGCTAGAGAGCTAGCCTCCCATTTCATAGAAAAAAAACAAAAACATCAGAAAACAAATCTCCAAAAACTGCACGGGGAGCCCCGATCCCGGTATCTCTAGCAATAACTCCATAACTCACTATCAATACTAGAACCAACCACAGAGGAAGAAGCCTCCAGATTGCTTTTTGCTACTCGCCCCACCACCTGCGTGAGCGACCCTCTCCTAAAGGCCCAAGTAAGACCGCATACTCTCCCCCCACTACAGTTACACCTTTGGCCCTACCCTTTGTAGCTATTTTTCCTAGATTACCAGCAAACAGATGAAAGCACACCTAGCAAAAAATGTGAATTAAAATGCATAGGCCTCCTCCATAACCCCTCTAGCCCACCTTTCCATCACCAAACATGGTGTGCTTTCTACCATTAAAGGTAGGTAGAAAAAAAATGTTCATTCAATCTGCTGGCTATCTAGGAGAAACAGAAGGACCATCTAGTATATCTCCTCAATATTGCATACGTAGACAAGCCTAGTTTACAACTTTTAGTCTAATCCTTAATGTAACTGTACATTTTGAAAAAAAAAACACACAAGTGCTTCACCGTTTAGATGTATTGGCTCACATTAATGTGGTCGGTGCCTGAAAACTGGACTAAACCTAGAACTGGGCACCGTTAGGTCAGCAAGCGGATGTGGACCCGCTTTACCACAAACTGATTTGGCTTTGGGCTAAATCTGGAGGCAGCACTTAGGATACCCCAGTTTTCACCTCTTGCACCTCAAAGTGGCATTTGGTCTTCGCTGCGGGGTCCCCAAGCCGTTACTCGCAAAAGTAGTCTCAGTTATGTGGCAGCTGACACTAACATAAGACCGAGGTGCAAGACCTATTAACGCTAAACTCACCTTAGCCTGTTGCAAAGAAAAGGGTTAGATTGTGAGCCAGTACTATGCTGCCTAACATCAACGGGCATTACAATTATGTAAACTTATAACTTTTATCCACTGGCCAACTATATAAAGTTTTTGACAAAGCCTTCAATTATAATTCTCTATCTATACTGCCGATCTGTTCATAAGTCTCTTCACTATCCCACAACCCAAACGACTTTTCGATACATTCCACTCCCTCTTCAGCCCCAAAGAACAGGCCCCCGTGATGGATCTCAGTGCTAGAGAGCTAGCCTCCCATTTCATAGAAAAAAAACAAAAACATCTGAAAATAAATCTCCAAAAACTGCACGGGGAGCCCCGATCCCGGTATTTCTAGAAATGACTCCATAACTCTCTATCAATACTAGAACCAACCACAGAGGAAGAAGCCTCCAGATTGCTTTTTGCTACTCGCCCCACCACCTGCATGAGCGACCCTCTCCTAAAGGCCCAAGTAAGACCGCATACTCTCCCCCCACTACAGTTACACCTTTGGCCCTACCCTTTGTAGCTATTTTTCCTAGATTACCAGCAAACAGATGAAAGCACACCTAGCAAAAAATGTGAATTAAAATGCATAGGCCTCCTCCATAACCCCTCTAGCCCACCTTTCCATCACCAAACGTGGTGTGCTTTCTACCATTAAAGGTAGGTAGAAAAAAAATGTTCATTCAATCTGCTGGCTATCTAGGAGAAACAGAAGGACCATCTAGTATATCTCCTCAATATTGCATACGTAGACAAGCCTAGTTTACAACTTTTAGTCTAATCCTTAATGTAACTGTACATTTGGAAAAAAAAACACACAAGTGCTTCACCGTTTAGATGTATTGGCTCACATTAATGTGGTCGGTGCCTAAAAACTGGACTAAACCTAGAACTGGGCACCGTTAGGTCAGCAAGCGGATGTGGACCCGCTTTACCACAAACTGATTTGGCTTTGGGCTAAATCTGGAGGCAGCACTTAGGATACCCCGGTTTTCACCTCTTGCACCTCAAAGTGGCATTTGGTCTTCGCTGCGGGGTCCCCAAGCCGTTACTCGCAAAAGCAGTCTCAGTTATGTGGCAGCTGACACTAACATAAGACCGAGGTGCAAGACCTATTAACGCTATACTCACCTTAGCCTGTTGCAAAGAAAATGGTTAGATTGTGAGCCAGTACTATGCTGCCTAACATCAACGGGCATTACAATTATGTAAACTTATAACTTTTATCCACTGGCCAACTATACAAAGTTTTTGACAAAGCCTTCAATTATAATTCTCTATCTATACCGCCGATTTGTTCATAAGTCTCCTCACTATCCCACAACCCAAACGACTTTTCGATACATTCCACTCCCTCTTCAGCCACAAAAAAACAGGCCCACGTGATGGATCTCAGTGCTAGAGAGCTAGCCTCCCATTTCATAGAAAAAAAACAAAAACATCAGAAAACAAATCTCCAAAAACTGCACGGGGAGCCCCGATCCCGTTATCTCTAGCAATAACTCCATAACTCACTATCAATACCAGAACCAACCACAGAGGAAGAAGTCTCCAGATTGCTTTTCGCTACTCGCCGCACAACCTGCGTGAGCGACCCTCTCCTAAAGGCCCAAGTAAGACCGCATACTCTCCCCCCACTACAGTTACACCTTTGGCCCTACCCTTTGTAGCTATTTTTCCTAGATTACCAGCAAACAGATGAAAGCACACCTAGCAAAAAATGTGAATTAAAATGCATAGGCCTCCTCCATAACCCCTCTAGCCCACCTTTCCATCACCAAACATGGTGTGCTTTCTACCATTAAAGGTAGGTAGAAAAAAAATGTTCATTCAATCTGCTGGCTATCTAGGAGAAACAGAAGGACCATCTAGTATATCTCCTCAATATTGCATACGTAGACAAGCCTAGTTTACAACTTTTAGTCTAATCCTTAATGTAACTGTACATTTTGAAAAAAAAAACACACAAGTGCTTCACCGTTTAGATGTATTGGCTCACATTAATGTGGTCGGTGCCTGAAAACTGGACTAAACCTAGAACTGGGCACCGTTAGGTCAGCAAGCGGATGTGGACCCGCTTTACCACAAACTGATTTGGCTTTGGGCTAAATCTGGAGGCAGCACTTAGGATACCCCAGTTTTCACCTCTTGCACCTCAAAGTGGCATTTGGTCTTCGCTGCGGGGTCCCCAAGCCGTTACTCGCAAAAGTAGTCTCAGTTATGTGGCAGCTGACACTAACATAAGACCGAGGTGCAAGACCTATTAACGCTATACTCACCTTAGCCTGTTGCAAAGAAAATGGTTAGATTGTGAGCCAGTACTATGCTGCCTAACAGCAACGGGCATTACAATTACGTAAACATATAACTTTTATCCACTGGCCAACTATACAAAGTTTTTGACAAAGCCTTCAATTATAATACCCTATCTATACCGCCGATCTGTTCATAAGTCTCCTCACTATCCCACAACCCAAACGACTTTTCGATACATTCCACTCCCTCTTCAGCCCCAAAGAACAGGCCCCCGTGATGGATCTCAGTGCTAGAGAGCTAGCCTCCCATTTCATAGAAAAAAAACAAAAACATCAGAAAACAAATCTCCACAAACTGCACGGGGAGCCCCGATCCCGGTATCTCTAGCAATGACTCCATAACTCACTATCAATACTAGAACCAACCACAGAGGAAGAAGTCTCCAGATTGCTTTTCGCTACTCGCCGCACCACCTGCGTGAGCGACCCTCTCCTAAAGGCCCAAGTAAAACCGCATACTCTCCCCGCCCACTACAGTTACACCTTTGGCCCTACCCTTTGTAGCTATTTTTCCTAGATTACCAGCAAACAGATGAAAGCACACCTAGCAAAAAATGTGAATTAAAACGCATAGGCCTCCTCCATAACCCCTCTAGCCCACCTTTCCATCACCAAACGTGGTATGCTTTCTACCATTAAAGGTAGGTAGAAAAAAAATGTTCATTCAATCTGCTGGCTATCTAGGAGAAACAGAAGGACCATCTAGTATATCTCCTCAATATTGCATACGTAGACAAGCCTAGTTTACAACTTTTAGTCTAATCATTAATGTAATTGTACATTTTGAAAAAGAAAAACACAAGAGCTTCACCATTTAGATGTATTGGCTCACATTAATGTGGTCGGTGCCTAAAAACTGGACTAAACCTAGAACTGGGCACCGTTAGGTCAGCAAGCGGATGTGGACCCGCTTTGCCACAAACTGATTTGGCTTTGGGCTAAATCTGGAGGCAGCACTTAGGATACCCCGGTTTTCACCTCTTGCACCTCAAAGTGGCATTTGGTCTGCGCTGCGGGGTCCCCAAGCCGTTACTCGCAAAAGTAGTCTCAGTTATGTGGCAGCTGACACTAACATAAGACCGAGGTGCAAGACCTATTAAAGCTATACTCGCCTTAGCCTGTTGCAAAGAAAAGGGTTAGATTGTGAGCCAGTACTATGCTGCCTTACATCAACGGGCATTACAATTATGTAAACTTATAACTTTTATCCACTGGCCAACTATATAAAGTTTTTGACAAAGCCTTCAATTATAATTCTCTATCTATACCGCCAATCTGTTCATAAGTCTCCTCACTATCCCACAACCCAAACGACTTTTCGATACATTCCACTCCCTCTTCAGCCCCAAAAAACAGGCCCAACGTGATGGATCTCAGTGCTAGAGAGCTAGCCTCCCATTTCATAGAAAAAAAACAAAAACATCTCAAAATAAATCTCCAAAAACTGCACGGGGAGCCCCGATCCCGGTATTTCTAGAAATGACTCCATAACTCTCTATCAATACTAGAACCAACCACAGAGGAAGAAGCCTCCAGATTGCTTTTTGCTACTCGCCCCACCACCTGCATGAGCGACCCTATCCTAAAGGCCCAAGTAAGACCGTATACTCTCCGCCCACTACTGTTACACCTTTGGCCCTACCCTTTGTAGCCATTTTTCCTAGATTACCAGCAAACAGATGAAAGCACACCTAGCAAAAAATGTGAATTAAAATGCATAGGCCTCCTCCATTACCCCTCTAGCCCACCTTTCCATCACCAAACATGGTGTGCTTTCTACCATTAAAGGTAGGTAGAAAAAAAATGTTCATTCAATCTGCTGGCTATCTAGGAGAAACAGAAGGACCATCTAGTATATCTCCTCAATATTGCATACGTAGACAAGCCTAGTTTACAACTTTTAGTCTAATCTTTAATGTAATTGTACATTTTGAAAAAGAAAAACACAAGTGCTTCACCGTTTAGATGTATTGGCTCACATTAATGTGGTCGGTGCCTAAAAACTGGACCAAACCTAGAACTGGGCACCGTTAGGTCAGCAAGCGGATGTGGACCCGCTTTGCCACAAACTGATTGGCCTTTGGGCTAAATCTGGAGGCAGCACTTAGGATACCCCGGTTTTCACCTCTTGCACCTCAAAGTGGCATTTGGTCTTCGCTGCGGGGTCCCCAAGCCGTTACTCGCAAAAGTAGTCTCAGTTATGTGGCAGCTGACACTAACATAAGACCGAGGTGCAAGACCTATTAACGCTATACTCACCTTAGCCTGTTGCAAAGAAAAGGGTTAGATTGTGAGCCAGTACTATGCTGCCTAACAGCAACGTGCATTACAATTACGTAATCTTATAACTTTTATCCACTGGCCAACTATACAAAGTTTTTGACAAAGCCTTCAATTATAATTCTCTATCTATACCGCCGATTTGTTCATAAGTCTCCTCACTATCCCACAACCCAAACGACTTTTCGATACATTCCACTCCCTCTTCAGCCACAAAAAAACAGGCCCACGTGATGGATCTCAGTGCTAGAGAGCTAGCCTCCCATTTCATAGAAAAAAAACAAAAACATCAGAAAACAAATCTCCAAAAACTGCACGGGGAGCCCCGATCCCGGTATCTCTAGCAATAACTCCATAACTCACTATCAATACCAGAACCAACCACAGAGGAAGAAGTCTCCAGATTGCTTTTCGCTACTCGCCGCACAACCTGCGTGAGCGACCCTCTCCTAAAGGCCCAAGTAAGACCGCATACTCTCCCCCCACTACAGTTACACCTTTGGCCCTACCCTTTGTAGCTATTTTTCCTAGATTACCAGCAAACAGATGAAAGCACACCTAGCAAAAAATGTGAATTAAAATGCATAGGCCTCCTCCATAACCCCTCTAGCCCACCTTTCCATCACCAAACATGGTGTGCTTTCTACCATTAAAGGTAGGTAGAAAAAAAATGTTCATTCAATCTGCTGGCTATCTAGGAGAAACAGAAGGACCATCTAGTATATCTCCTCAATATTGCATACGTAGACAAGCCTAGTTTACAACTTTTAGTCTAATCCTTAATGTAACTGTACATTTTGAAAAAAAAAACACACAAGTGCTTCACCGTTTAGATGTATTGGCTCACATTAATGTGGTCGGTGCCTGAAAACTGGACTAAACCTAGAACTGGGCACCGTTAGGTCAGCAAGCGGATGTGGACCCGCTTTACCACAAACTGATTTGGCTTTGGGCTAAATCTGGAGGCAGCACTTAGGATACCCCAGTTTTCACCTCTTGCACCTCAAAGTGGCATTTGGTCTTCGCTGCGGGGTCCCCAAGCCGTTACTCGCAAAAGTAGTCTCAGTTATGTGGCAGCTGACACTAACATAAGACCGAGGTGCAAGACCTATTAACGCTATACTCACCTTAGCCTGTTGCAAAGAAAATGGTTAGATTGTGAGCCAGTACTATGCTGCCTAACAGCAACGGGCATTACAATTACGTAAACATATAACTTTTATCCACTGGCCAACTATACAAAGTTTTTGACAAAGCCTTCAATTATAATACCCTATCTATACCGCCGATCTGTTCATAAGTCTCCTCACTATCCCACAACCCAAACGACTTTTCGATACATTCCACTCCCTCTTCAGCCCCAAAGAACAGGCCCCCGTGATGGATCTCAGTGCTAGAGAGCTAGCCTCCCATTTCATAGAAAAAAAACAAAAACATCAGAAAACAAATCTCCACAAACTGCACGGGGAGCCCCGATCCCGGTATCTCTAGCAATGACTCCATAACTCACTATCAATACTAGAACCAACCACAGAGGAAGAAGTCTCCAGATTGCTTTTCGCTACTCGCCGCACCACCTGCGTGAGCGACCCTCTCCTAAAGGCCCAAGTAAAACCGCATACTCTCCCCGCCCACTACAGTTACACCTTTGGCCCTACCCTTTGTAGCTATTTTTCCTAGATTACCAGCAAACAGATGAAAGCACACCTAGCAAAAAATGTGAATTAAAACGCATAGGCCTCCTCCATAACCCCTCTAGCCCACCTTTCCATCACCAAACGTGGTATGCTTTCTACCATTAAAGGTAGGTAGAAAAAAAATGTTCATTCAATCTGCTGGCTATCTAGGAGAAACAGAAGGACCATCTAGTATATCTCCTCAATATTGCATACGTAGACAAGCCTAGTTTACAACTTTTAGTCTAATCATTAATGTAATTGTACATTTTGAAAAAGAAAAACACAAGAGCTTCACCATTTAGATGTATTGGCTCACATTAATGTGGTCGGTGCCTAAAAACTGGACTAAGCCTAGAACTGGGCACCGTTAGGTCAGCAAGCGGATGTGGACCCGCTTTGCCACAAACTGATTTGGCTTTGGGCTAAATCTGGAGGCAGCACTTAGGATACCCCGGTTTTCACCTCTTGCACCTCAAAGTGGCATTTGGTCTGCGCTGCGGGGTCCCCAAGCCGTTACTCGCAAAAGTAGTCTCAGTTATGTGGCAGCTGACACTAACATAAGACCGAGGTGCAAGACCTATTAAAGCTATACTCACCTTAGCCTGTTGCAAAGAAAAGGGTTAGATTGTGAGCCAGTACTATGCTGCCTTACATCAACGGGCATTACAATTATGTAAACTTATAACTTTTATCCACTGGCCAACTATATAAAGTTTTTGACAAAGCCTTCAATTATAATTCTCTATCTATACCGCCAATCTGTTCATAAGTCTCCTCACTATCCCACAACCCAAACGACTTTTCGATACATTCCACTCCCTCTTCAGCCCCAAAAAACAGGCCCAACGTGATGGATCTCAGTGCTAGAGAGCTAGCCTCCCATTTCATAGAAAAAAAACAAAAACATCTCAAAATAAATCTCCAAAAACTGCACGGGGAGCCCCGATCCCGGTATTTCTAGAAATGACTCCATAACTCTCTATCAATACTAGAACCAACCACAGAGGAAGAAGCCTCCAGATTGCTTTTTGCTACTCGCCCCACCACCTGCATGAGCGACCCTATCCTAAAGGCCCAAGTAAGACCGTATACTCTCCGCCCACTACTGTTACACCTTTGGCCCTACCCTTTGTAGCCATTTTTCCTAGATTACCAGCAAACAGATGAAAGCACACCTAGCAAAAAATGTGAATTAAAATGCATAGGCCTCCTCCATTACCCCTCTAGCCCACCTTTCCATCACCAAACATGGTGTGCTTTCTACCATTAAAGGTAGGTAGAAAAAAAATGTTCATTCAATCTGCTGGCTATCTAGGAGAAACAGAAGGACCATCTAGTATATCTCCTCAATATTGCATACGTAGACAAGCCTAGTTTACAACTTTTAGTCTAATCTTTAATGTAATTGTACATTTTGAAAAAGAAAAACACAAGTGCTTCACCGTTTAGATGTATTGGCTCACATTAATGTGGTCGGTGCCTAAAAACTGGACCAAACCTAGAACTGGGCACCGTTAGGTCAGCAAGCGGATGTGGACCCGCTTTGCCACAAACTGATTGGCCTTTGGGCTAAATCTGGAGGCAGCACTTAGGATACCCCGGTTTTCACCTCTTGCACCTCAAAGTGGCATTTGGTCTTCGCTGCGGGGTCCCCAAGCCGTTACTCGCAAAAGTAGTCTCAGTTATGTGGCAGCTGACACTAACATAAGACCGAGGTGCAAGACCTATTAACGCTATACTCACCTTAGCCTGTTGCAAAGAAAAGGGTTAGATTGTGAGCCAGTACTATGCTGCCTAACAGCAACGTGCATTACAATTACGTAATCTTATAACTTTTATCCACTGGCCAACTATACAAAGTTTTTGACAAAGCCTTCAATTATAATTCTCTATCTATACCGCCGATCTGTTCATAAGTCTCCTCACTATCCCACAACCCAAACGACTTTTCGATACATTCCACTTCCTCTTCAGCCACAAAAAAACAGGCCCACGTGATGGATCTCAGTGCTAGAGAGCTAGCCTCCCATTTCATAGAAAAAAAACAAAAACATCAGAAAACAAATCTCCACAAACTGCACGGGGAGCCCAGATCCCGGTATCTCTAGCAATGACTCCATAACTCACTATCAATACTAGAACCAACCACAGAGGAAGAAGCCTCCAGATTGCTTTTTGCTACTCGCCCCACCACCTGCGCGAGCGACCCTCTCCTAAAGGCCCAAGTAAGACCGCATACTCTCCCCCCACTACAGTTACACCTTTGGCCCTACCCTTTGTAGCTATTTTTCCTAGATTACCAGCAAACAGATGAAAGCACACCTAGCAAAAAATGTGAATTAAAATGCATAGGCCTCCTCCATAACCCCTCTAGCCCACCTTTCCATCACCAAACATGGTGTGCTTTCTACCATTAAAGGTAGGTAGAAAAAAAATGTTCATTCAATCTGCTGGCTATCTAGGAGAAACAGAAGGACCATCTAGTATATCTCCTCAATATTGCATACGTAGACAAGCTTAGTTTACAACTTTTAGTCTAATCCTTAATGTAACTGTACATTTTGAAAAAAAAAACACACAAGTGCTTCACCGTTTAGATGTATTGGCTCACATTAATGTGGTCGGTGCCTGAAAACTGGACTAAACCTAGAACTGGGCACCGTTAGGTCAGCAAGCGGATGTGGACCCGCTTTACCACAAACTGATTTGGCTTTGGGCTAAATCTGGAGGCAGCACTTAGGATACCCCAGTTTTCACCTCTTGCACCTCAAAGTGGCATTTGGTCTTCGCTGCGGGGTCCCCAAGCCGTTACTCGCAAAAGTAGTCTCAGTTATGTGGCAGCTGACACTAACATAAGACCGAGGTGCAAGACCTATTAACGCTATACTCACCTTAGCCTGTTGCAAAGAAAATGGTTAGATTGTGAGCCAGTACTATGCTGCCTAACAGCAACGGGCATTACAATTACGTAAACTTATAACTTTTATCCACTGGCCAACTATACAAAGTTTTTGACAAAGCCTTCAATTATAATACCCTATCTATACCGCCGATCTGTTCATAAGTCTCCTCACTATCCCACAACCCAAATGACTTTTCGATACATTCCACTCCCTCTTCAGCCCCAAAGATCAGGCCCCCGTGATGGATCTCAGTGCTAGAGAGCTAGCCTCCCATTTCATAGAAAAAAAAACAAAAACATCTGAAAATAAATCTCCAAAAACTGCACGGGGAGCCCCGATCCCGGTATTTCTAGAAATGACTCCATAACTCTCTATCAATACTAGAACCAACCACAGAGGAAGAAGCCTCCAGATTGCTTTTTGCTACTCGCCCCACCACCTGCATGAGCGACCCTCTCCTAAAGGCCCAAGTAAGACCGTATACTCTCCGCCCACTACAGTTACACCTTTGGCCCTACCCTTTGTAGCTATTTTTCCTAGATTACCAGCAAACAGATGAAAGCACACCTAGCAAAAAATGTGAATTAAAATGCATAGGCCTCCTCCATAACCCCTCTAGCCCACCTTTCCATCACCAAACATGGTGTGCTTTCTACCATTAAAGGTAGGTAGAAAAAAAATGTTCATTCAATCTGCTGGCTATCTAGGAGAAACAGAAGGACCATCTAGTATATCTCCTCAATATTGCATACGTAGACAAGCCTAGTTTACAACTTTTAGTCTAATGCTTAATGTAACTGTACATTTTGAAAAAAAAAACACACAAGTGCTTCACCGTTTAGATGTATTGGCTCACATTAATGTGGTCGGTGCCTAAAAACTGGACCAAACCTAGAACTGGGCACCGTTAGGTCAGCAAGCGGATGTGGACCCGCTTTGCCACAAACTGATTTGGCTTTGGGCTAAATCTGGAGGCAGCACTTAGGATACCCCGGTTTTCACCTCTTGCACCTCAAAGTGGCATTTGGTCTTCGCTGCGGGGTCCCCAAGCCGTTACTCGCAAAAGTAGTCTCAGTTATGTGGCAGCTGACACTAACATAAGACCGAGGTGCAAGACCTATTAACGCTAAACTCACCTTAGCCTGTTGCAAAGAAAAGGGTTAGATTGTGAGCCAGTACTATGCTGCCTAACAGCAACGTGCATTACAATTACGTAAACTTATTACTTTTATCCACTGGCCAACTATACAAAGTTTTTGACAAAGCCTTCAATTATAATTCTCTATCTATACCGCCGATCTGTTCATAAGTCTCCTCACTATCCCACAACCCAAACGACTTTTCGATACATTCCACTCCCTCTTCAGCCCCAAAGAACAGGCCCCCGTGATGGATCTCAGTGCTAGAGAGCTAGCCTCCCATTTCATAGAAAAAAAACAAAAACATCAGAAAACAAATCTCCACAAACTGCACGGGGAGCCCCGATCCCGGTATCTCTAGCAATGACTCCATAACTCACTATCAATACTAGAACCAACCACAGAGGAAGAAGTCTCCAGATTGCTTTTCGCTACTCGCCGCACCACCTGCGTGAGCGACCCTCTCCTAAAGGCCCAAGTAAAACCGCATACTCTCCCCGCCCACTACAGTTACACCTTTGGCCCTACCCTTTGTAGCTATTTTTCCTAGATTACCAGCAAACAGATGAAAGCACACCTAGCAAAAAATGTGAATTAAAACGCATAGGCCTCCTCCATAACCCCTCTAGCCCACCTTTCCATCACCAAACGTGGTATGCTTTCTACCATTAAAGGTAGGTAGAAAAAAAATGTTCATTCAATCTGCTGGCTATCTAGGAGAAACAGAAGGACCATCTAGTATATCTCCTCAATATTGCATACGTAGACAAGCCTAGTTTAAACTTTTAGTCTAATCTTTAATGTAATTGTACATTTTGAAAAAGAAAAACACAAGAGCTTCACCATTTAGATGTATTGGCTCACATTAATGTGGTCGGTGCCTAAAAACTGGACTAAACCTAGAACTGGGCACCGTTAGGTCAGCAAGCGGATGTGGACCCGCTTTGCCACAAACTGATTTGGCTTTGGGCTAAATCTGGAGGCAGCACTTAGGATACCCCGGTTTTCACCTCTTGCACCTCAAAGTGGCATTTGGTCTGCGCTGCGGGGTCCCCAAGCCGTTACTCGCAAAAGTAGTCTCAGTTATGTGGCAGCTGACACTAACATAAGACCGAGGTGCAAGACCTATTAAAGCTATACTCACCTTAGCCTGTTGCAAAGAAAAGGGTTAGATTGTGAGCCAGTACTATGCTGCCTTACATCAACGGGCATTACAATTATGTAAACTTATAACTTTTATCCACTGGCCAACTATATAAAGTTTTTGACAAAGCCTTCAATTATAATTCTCTATCTATACCGCCGATCTGTTCATAAGTCTCCTCACTATCCCACAACCCAAACGACTTTTCGATACATTCCACTCCCTCTTCAGCCACAAAAAAACAGGCCCACGTGATGGATCTCAGTGCTAGAGAGCTAGCCTCCCATTTCATAGAAAAAAAACAAAAACATCTGAAAACAAATCTCCAAAAACTGCATGGGGAGCCCCGATCCCGGTATCTCTAGCAATGACTCCATAACTCACTATCAATACTAGAACCAACCACAGAGGAAGAAGTCTCCAGATTGCTTTTTGCTACTCGCCCCACCACCTGCATGAGTGACCCTCTCCTGAAGGCCCAAGTAAGACCGCATACTCTCCCCCCACTACAGTTACACCTTTGGCCCTACCCTTTGTAGCTATTTTTCCTAGATTACCAGCAAACAGATGAAAGCACACCTAGCAAAAAATGTGAATTAAAATGCATAGGCCTCCTCCATAACCCCTCTAGCCCACCTTTCCATCACCAAACGTGGTGTGCTTTCTACCATTAAAGGTAGGTAGAAAAAAAATGTTCATTCAATCTGCTGGCTATCTAGGAGAAACAGAAGGACCATCTAGTATATCTCCTCAATATTGCATACGTAGACAAGCCTAGTTTACAACTTTTAGTCTAATCCTTAATGTAACTGTACATATGGAAAAAAAAACACACAAGTGCTTCACCGTTTAGATGTATTGGCTCACATTAATGTGGTCGGTGCCTGAAAACTAGACTAAACCTAGAACTGGGCACCGTTAGGTCAGCAAGCGGATGTGGACCCGCTTTGCCACAAACTGATTTGGCTTTGGGCTAAATCTGGAGGCAGCACTTAGGATACCCCGGTTTTCACCTCTTGCACCTCAAAGTGGCATTTGGTCTTCGCTGCGGGGTCCCCAAGCCGTTACTCGCAAAAGTAGTCTCAGTTATGTAGCAGCTGACACTAACATAAGACCGAGGTGCAAGACCTATTAACGCTAAACTCACCTTAGCCTGTTGCAAAGAAAAGGGTTAGATTGTGAGCCAGTACTATGCTGCCTAACATCAACGGGCATTACAATTATGTAAACTTATAACTTTTATCCACTGGCCAACTATATAAAGTTTTTGACAAAGCCTTCAATTATAATTCTCTATCTATACCGCCGATCTGTTCATAAGTCTCCTCACTATCCCACAACCCAAACGACTTTTCGATACATTCCACTCCCTCTTCAGCCCCAAAGAACAGGCCCCCGTGATGGATCTCAGTGCTAGAGAGCTAGCCTCCCATTTCATAGAAAAAAAACAAAAACATCTGAAAATAAATCTCCAAAAACTGCACGGGGAGCCCCGATCCCGATATTTCTAGAAATAACTCCATAACTCACTATCGATACTAGAACCAACCACAGAGGAAGAAGCCTCCAGATTGCTTTTTGCTACTCGCCCCACCACCTGCATGAGTGACCCTCTCCTGAAGGCCCAAGTAAGACCGCATACTCTCCCCCCACTACAGTTACACCTTTGGCCCTACCCTTTGTAGCTATTTTTCCTAGATTACCAGCAAACAGATGAAAGCACACCTAGCAAAAAATGTGAATTAAAATGCATAGGCCTCCTCCATAACCCCTCTAGCCCACCTTTCCATCACCAAACGTGGTGTGCTTTCTACCATTAAAGGTAGGTAGAAAAAAAATGTTCATTCAATCTGCTGGCTATCTAGGAGAAACAGAAGGACCATCTAGTATATCTCCTCAATATTGCATACGTAGACAAGCCTAGTTTACAACTTTTAGTCTAATCCTTAATGTAACTGTACATTTGGAAAAAAAAACACACAAGTGCTTCACCGTTTAGATGTATTGGCTCACATTAATGTGGTCGGTGCCTAAAAACTGGACTAAACCTAGAACTGGGCACCGTTAGGTCAGCAAGCGGATGTGGACCCGCTTTGCCACAAACTGATTTGGCTTTGGGCTAAATCTGGAGGCAGCACTTAGGATACCCCGGTTTTCACCTCTTGCACCTCAAAGTGGCATTTGGTCTTCGCTGCGGGGTCCCCAAACCGTTACTCGCAAAAGTAGTCTCAGTTATGTGGCAGCTGACACTAACATAAGACCGAGGTGCAAGACCTATTAACGCTATACTCACCTTAGCCTGTTGCAAAGAAAAGGGTTAGATTGTGAGCCAGTACTATGCTGCCTAACATCAACGGGCATTACAATTATGTAAACTTATAACTTTTATCCACTGGCCAACTATATAAAGTTTTTGACAAAGCCTTCAATTATAATTCTCTATCTATACCGCCGATCTGTTCATAAGTCTCCTCACTATCCCACAACCCAAACGACTTTTCGATACATTCCACTCCCTCTTAAGCCACAAAAAAACAGGCCCCCGTGATGGATCTCAGTGCTGGACAGCTAGCCTCCCATTTCATAGAAAAAAAACAAAAACATCTGAAAACAAATCTCCACAAACTGCATGGGGAGCCCCGATCCCGGTATCTCTAGCAATGACTCCATAACTCACTATCAATACTAGAACCAACCACAGAGGAAGAAGTCTCCAGATTGCTTTTCGCTACTCGCCGCACCACCTGCGTGAGCGACCCTCTCCTAAATGCCCAAGTAAGACCGCATACTCTCCGCCCACTACAGTTACACCTTTGGCCCTACCCTTTGTAGCTATTTTTCCTAGATTACCAGCAAACAGATGAAAGCACACCTAGCAAAAAATGTGAATTAAAATGCATAGGCCTCCTCCATAACCCCTCTAGCCCACCTTTCCATCACCAAACGTGGTGTGCTTTCTACCATTAAAGGTAGGTAGAAAAAAAATGTTCATTCAATCTGCTGGCTATCTAGGAGAAACAGAAGGACCATCTCGTATATGTCCTCAATATTGCATACGTAGACAAGCCTAGTTTACAACTTTTAGTCTAATCCTTAATGTAATTGTACATTTTGAAAAAAAAAAGACAAGTGCTTCACTGTTTAGATGTATTGGCTCACATTAATGTGGTCGGTGCCTAAAAACTGGACTAAACCTAGAACTGGGCACCGTTAGGTCAGCAAGCGGATGTGGACCCGCTTTACCACAAACTGATTTGGCTTTGGGCTAAATCTGGAGGCAGCACTTAGGATACCCCGGTTTTCACCTCTTGCACCTCAAAGTGGCATTTGGTCTTCGCTGCGGGGTCCCCAAGCCGTTACTCGCAAAAGTAGTCTCAATTATGTGGCAGCTGACACTAACATAAGACCGAGGTGCAAGACCTATTAACGCTATACTCACCTTAGCCTGTTGCAAAGAAAAGGGTTAGATTGTGAGCCAGTACTATGCTGCCTAACATCAACGGGCATTACAATTATGTAAACTTATAACTTTTATCCACTGGCCAACTATATAAAGTTTTTGACAAAGCCTTCAATTATAATTCTCTATCTATACCGCCGATCTGTTCATAAGTCTCCTCACTATCCCACAACCCAAACGACTTTTCGATACATTCCACTCCCTCTTCAGCCACAAAAAAACAGGCCCCCGTGATGGATCTCAGTGCTGGACAGCTAGCCTCCCATTTCATAGAAAAAAAACAAAAACATCTGAAAACAAATCTCCACAAACTGCATGGGGAGCCCCGATCCCGGTATCTCTAGCAATGACTCCATAACTCACTATCAATACTAGAACCAACCACAGAGGAAGAAGTCTCCAGATTGCTTTTCGCTACTCGCCGCACCACCTGCGTGAGCGACCCTCTCCTAAAGGCACAAGTAAGACCGCATACTCTCCGCCCACTACAGTTACACCTTTGGCCCTACCCTTTGTAGCTATTTTTCCTAGATTACCAGCAAACAGATGAAAGCACACCTAGCAAAAAATGTGAATTAAAACGCATAGGCCTCCTCCATAACCCCTCTAGCCCACCTTTCCATCACCAAACGTGGTGTGCTTTCTACCATTAAAGGTAGGTAGAAAAAAAATGTTCATTCAATCTGCTGGCTATCTAGGAGAAACAGAAGGACCATCTAGTATATCTCCTCAATATTGCATACGTAGACAAGCCTAGTTTACAACTTTTAGTCTAATCTTTAATGTAATTGTACATTTTGAAAAAGAAAAACACAAGTGCTTCACCGTTTAGATGTATTGGCTCACATTAATGTGGTCGGTGCCTAAAAACTGGACCAAACCTCGAACTGGGCACCGTTAGGTCAGCAAGCGGATGTGGACCCGCTTTGCCACAAACTGATTTGGCTTTGGGCTAAATCTGGAGGCAGCACTTAGGATACCCCGGTTTTCACCTCTTGCACCTCAAAGTGGCATTTGGTCTTCGCTGCGGGGTCCCCAAGCCGTTACTCGCAAAAGTAGTCTCAGTTATGTGGCAGCTGACACTAACATAAGACCGAGGTGCAAGACCTATTAACGCTATACTCACCTTAGCCTGTTGCAAAGAAAAGGGTTAGATTGTGAGCCAGTACTATGCTGCCTAACATCAACGGGCATTACAATTACGTAAACTTATAACTTTTATCCACTGGCCAACTATACAAAGTTTTTGACAAAGCCTTCAATTATAATTCCCTATCTATACCGCCGATCTGTTCATAAGTCTCCTCACTATCCCACAACCCAAACGACTTTTCGATACATTCCACTCCCTCTTCAGCCCCAAAGAACAGGCCCTTGTGATGAATCTCAGTGCTAGAGAGCTAGCCTCCCATTTCATAGAAAAAAAACCAAAAACATCTGAAAATAAATCTCCAAAAACTGCACGGGGAGCCCCGATCCCGGTATTTCTAGAAATGACTCCATAACTCACTATCAATACTAGAACCAACCACAGAGGAAGAAGCCTCCAGATTGCTTTTTGCTACTCGCCCCACCACCTGCATGAGCGACCCTCTCCTAAAGGCCCAAGTAAGACCGCATACTCTCCGCCCACTACAGTTACACCTTTGGCCCTACCCTTTGTAGCTATTTTTCCTAGATTACCAGCAAACAGATGAAAGCACACCTAGCAAAAAATGTGAATTAAAATGCATAGGCCTCCTCCATAACCCCTCTAGCCCACCTTTCCATCACCAAACGTGGTGTGCTTTCTACCATTAAAGGTAGGTAGAAAAAAAATGTTCATTCAATCTGCTGGCTATCTAGGAGAAACAGAAGGACCATCTAGTATATCTCCTCAATATTGCATACGTAGACAAGCCTAGTTTACAACTTTTAGTCTAATCTTTAATGTAATTGTACATTTTGAAAAAGAAAAACACAAGTGCTTCACCGTTTAGATGTATTGGCTCACATTAATGTGGTCGGTGCCTAAAAACTGGACCAAACCTAGAACTGGGCACCGTTAGGTCAGCAAGCGGATGTGGACCCGCTTTGCCACAAACTGATTTGGCTTTGGGCTAAATCTGGAGGCAGCACTTAGGATACCCCGGTTTTCACCTCTTGCACCTCAAAGTGGCATTTGGTCTTCGCTGCGGGGTCCCCAAGCCGTTACTCGCAAAAGTAGTCTCAGTTATGTGGCAGCTGACACTAACATAAGACCGAGGTGCAAGACCTATTAACGCTATACTCACCTTAGCCTGTTGCAAAGAAAAGGGTTAGATTGTGAGCCAGTACTATGCTGCCTAACAGCAACGGGCATTACAATTATGTAAACTTATAACTTTTATCCACTGGCCAACTATATAAAGTTTTTGACAAAGCCTTCAATTATAATTCTCTATCTATACCGCCGATCTGTTCATAAGTCTCCTCACTATCCCACAACCCAAACGACTTTTCGATACATTCCACTCCCTCTTCAGCCACAAAAAAACAGGCCCACGTGATGGATCTCAGTGCTAGAGAGCTAGCCTCCCATTTCATAGAAAAAAAACAAAAACATCTGAAAACAAATCTCCACAAACTGCACGGGGAGCCCCGATCCCGGTATCTCTAGCAATGACTCCATAACTCACTATCAATACTAGAACCAACCACAGAGGAAGAAGTCTCCAGATTGCTTTTCGCTACTCGCCGCACCACCTGCGTGAGCGACCCTCTCCTAAATGCCCAAGTAAGACCGCATACTCTCCGCCCACTACAGTTACACCTTTGGCCCTACCCTTTGTAGCTATTTTTCCTAGATTACCAGCAAACAGATGAAAGCACACCTAGCAAAAAATGTGAATTAAAATGCATAGGCCTCCTCCATAACCCCTCTAGCCCACCTTTCCATCACCAAACGTGGTGTGCTTTCTACCATTAAAGGTAGGTAGAAAAAAAATGTTCATTCAATCTGCTGGCTATCTAGGAGAAACAGAAGGACCATCTCGTATATGTCCTCAATATTGCATACGTAGACAAGCCTAGTTTACAACTTTTAGTCTAATCCTTAATGTAATTGTACATTTTGAAAAAAAAAACACAAGTGCTTCACCGTTTAGATGTATTGGCTCACATTAATGTGGTCGGTGCCTAAAAACTGGACCAAACCTCGAACTGGGCACCGTTAGGTCAGCAAGCGGATGTGGACCCGCTTTGCCACAAACTGATTTGGCTTTGGGCTAAATCTGGAGGCAGCACTTAGGATACCCCGGTTTTCACCTCTTGCACCTCAAAGTGGCATTTGGTCTTCGCTGCGGGGTCCCCAAGCCGTTACTCGCAAAAGTAGTCTCAGTTATGTGGCAGCTGACACTAACATAAGACCGAGGTGCAAGACCTATTAACGCTATACTCACCTTAGCCTGTTGCAAAGAAAAGGGTTAGATTGTGAGCCAGTACTATGCTGCCTAACATCAACGGGCATTACAATTACGTAAACTTATAACTTTTATCCACTGGCCAACTATATAAAGTTTTTGACAAAGCCTTCAATTATAATTCCCTATCTATACCGCCGATCTGTTCATAAGTCTCCTCACTATCCCACAACCTAAACGACTTTTCGATACATTCCACTCCCTCTTCAGCCCCAAAGAACAGGCCCCTGTGATGAATCTCAGTGCTAGAGAGCTAGCCTCCCATTTCATAGAAAAAAAACCAAAAACATCTGAAAATAAATCTCCAAAAACTGCACGGTGAGCCCCGATCCCGGTATTTCTAGAAATAACTCCATAACTCACTATCGATACTAGAACCAACCACAGAGGAAGAAGCCTCCAGATTGCTTTTTGCTACTCGCCCCACCACCTGCATGAGCGACCCTCTCCTAAAGGCCCAAGTAAGACCGCATACTCTCCCCCCACTACAGTTACACCTTTGGCCCTACCCTTTGTAGCTATTTTTCCTAGATTACCAGCAAACAGATGAAAGCACACCTAGCAAAAAATGTGAATTAAAATGCATAGGCCTCCTCCATAACCCCTCTAGCCCACCTTTCCATCACCAAACGTGGTGTGCTTTCTACCATTAAAGGTAGGTAGAAAAAAAATGTTCATTCAATCTGCTGGCTATCTAGGAGAAACAGAAGGACCATCTAGTATATCTCCTCAATATTGCATACGTAGACAAGCCTAGTTTACAACTTTTAGTCTAATCCTTAATGTAACTGTACATTTGGAAAAAAAAACACACAAGTGCTTCACCGTTTAGATGTATTGGCTCACATTAATGTGGTCGGTGCCTAAAAACTGGACTAAACCTAGAACTGGGCACCGTTAGGTCAGCAAGCGGATGTGGACCCGCTTTACCACAAACTGATTTGGCTTTGGGCTAAATCTGGATGCAGCACTTAGGATACCCCGGTTTTCACCTCTTGCACCTCAAAGTGGCATTTGGTCTTCGCTGCGGGGTCCCCAAGCCGTTACTCGCAAAAGTAGTCTCAGTTATGTGGCAGCTGACACTAACATAAGACCGAGGTGCAAGACCTATTAACGCTATACTCACCTTAGCCTGTTGCAAAGAAAATGGTTAGATTGTGAGCCAGTACTATGCTGCCTAACATCAACGGGCATTACAATTATGTAAACTTATAACTTTTATCCACTGGCCAACTATACAAAGTTTTTGACAAAGCCTTCAATTATAATTCTCTATCTATACCGCCGATTTGTTCATAAGTCTCCTCACTATCCCACAACCCAAACGACTTTTCGATACATTCCACTCCCTCTTCAGCCACAAAAAAACAGGCCCACGTGATGGATCTCAGTGCTAGAGAGCTAGCCTCCCATTTCATAGAAAAAAAACAAAAACATCAGAAAACAAATCTCCAAAAACTGCACGGGGAGCCCCGATCCCGGTATCTCTAGCAATAACTCCATAACTCACTATCAATACTAGAACCAACCACAGAGGAAGAAGTCTCCAGATTGCTTTTCGCTACTCGCCGCACAACCTGCGTGAGCGACCCTCTCCTAAAGGCCCAAGTAAGACCGCATACTCTCCGCCCACTACAGTTACACCTTTGGCCCTACCCTTTGTAGCTATTTTTCCTAGATTACCAGCAAACAGATGAAAGCACACCTAGCAAAAAATGTGAATTAAAATGCATAGGCCTCCTCCATAACCCCTCTAGCCCACCTTTCCATCACCAAACGTGGTGTGCTTTCTACCATTAAAGGTAGGTAGAAAAAAAATGTTCATTCAATCTGCTGGCTATCTAGGAGAAACAGAAGGACCATCTAGTATATCTCCTCAATATTGCATACGTAGACAAGCCTAGTTTACAACTTTTAGTCTAATCTTTAATGTAATTGTACATTTTGAAAAAGAAAAACACAAGTGCTTCACCGTTTAGATGTATTGGCTCACATTAATGTGGTCGGTGCCTAAAAACTGGACCAAACCTAGAACTGGGCACCGTTAGGTCAGCAAGCGGATGTGGACCCGCTTTGCCACAAACTGATTTGGCTTTGGGCTAAATCTGGAGGCAGCACTTAGGATACCCCGGTTTTCACCTCTTGGACCTCAAAGTGGCATTTGGTCTTCGCTGCGGGGTCCCCAAGCCGTTACTCGCAAAAGTAGTCTCAGTTATGTGGCAGCTGACACTAACATAAGACCGAGGTGCAAGACCTATTAACGCTATACTCACCTTAGCCTGTTGCAAAGAAAAGGGTTAGATTGTGAGCCAGTACTATGCTGCCTAACAGCAACGTGCATTACAATTACGTAATCTTATAACTTTTATCCACTGGCCAACTATACAAAGTTTTTGACAAAGCCTTCAATTATAATTCTCTATCTATACCGCCGATCTGTTCATAAGTCTCCTCACTATCCCACAACCCAAACGACTTTTCGATACATTCCACTTCCTCTTCAGCCACAAAAAAACAGGCCCACGTGATGGATCTCAGTGCTAGAGAGCTAGCCTCCCATTTCATAGAAAATAAACAAAAACATCAGAAAACAAATCTCCACAAACTGCACGGGGAGCCCCGATCCCGGTATCTCTAGCAATGACTCCATAACTCACTATCAATACTAGAACCAACCACAGAGGAAGAAGCCTCCAGATTGCTTTTTGCTACTCGCCCCACCACCTGCGTGAGCGACCCTCTCCTAAAGGCCCAAGTAAGACCGCATACTCTCCCCCCACTACAGTTACACCTTTGGCCCTACCCTTTGTAGCTATTTTTCCTAGATTACCAGCAAACAGATGAAAGCACACCTAGCAAAAAATGTGAATTAAAATGCATAGGCCTCCTCCATAACCCCTCTAGCCCACCTTTCCATCACCAAACATGGTGTGCTTTCTACCATTAAAGGTAGGTAGAAAAAAAATGTTCATTCAATCTGCTGGCTATCTAGGAGAAACAGAAGGACCATCTAGTATATCTCCTCAATATTGCATACGTAGACAAGCCTAGTTTACAACTTTTAGTCTAATCCTTAATGTAACTGTACATTTTGAAAAAAAAAACACACAAGTGCTTCACCGTTTAGATGTATTGGCTCACATTAATGTGGTCGGTGCCTGAAAACTGGACTAAACCTAGAACTGGGCACCGTTAGGTCAGCAAGCGGATGTGGACCCGCTTTACCACAAACTGATTTGGCTTTGGGCTAAATCTGGAGGCAGCACTTAGGATACCCCAGTTTTCACCTCTTGCACCTCAAAGTGGCATTTGGTCTTCGCTGCGGGGTCCCCAAGCCGTTACTCGCAAAAGTAGTCTCAGTTATGTGGCAGCTGACACTAACATAAGACCGAGGTGCAAGACCTATTAACGCTATACTCACCTTAGCCTGTTGCAAAGAAAATGGTTAGATTGTGAGCCAGTACTATGCTGCCTAACAGCAACGGGCATTACAATTACGTAAACATATAACTTTTATCCACTGGCCAACTATACAAAGTTTTTGACAAAGCCTTCAATTATAATACCCTATCTATACCGCCGATCTGTTCATAAGTCTCCTCACTATCCCACAACCCAAACGACTTTTCGATACATTCCACTCCCTCTTCAGCCCCAAAGAACAGGCCCCCGTGATGGATCTCAGTGCTAGAGAGCTAGCCTCCCATTTCATAGAAAAAAAACAAAAACATCTGAAAATAAATCTCCAAAAACTGCACGGGGAGCCCCGATCCCGGTATTTCTAGAAATGACTCCATAACTCTCTATCAATACTAGAACCAACCACAGAGGAAGAAGCCTCCAGATTGCTTTTTGCTACTCGCCCCACCACCTGCATGAGCGACCCTCTCCTAAAGGCCCAAGTAAGACCGTATACTCTCCGCCCACTACAGTTACACCTTTGGCCCTACCCTTTGTAGCTATTTTTCCTAGATTACCAGCAAACAGATGAAAGCACACCTAGCAAAAAATGTGAATTAAAATGCATAGGCCTCCTCCATTACCCCTCTAGCCCACCTTTCCATCACCAAACATGGTGTGCTTTCTACCATTAAAGGTAGGTAGAAAAAAAATGTTCATTCAATCTGCTGGCTATCTAGGAGAAACAGAAGGACCATCTAGTATATCTCCTCAATATTGCATACGTAGACAAGCCTAGTTTACAACTTTTAGTCTAATCTTTAATGTAATTGTACATTTTGAAAAAGAAAAACACAAGTGCTTCACCGTTTAGATGTATTGGCTCACATTAATGTGGTCGGTGCCTAAAAACTGGACTAAACCTAGAACTGGGCACCGTTAGGTCAGCAAGCGGATGTGGACCCGCTTTGCCACAAACTGATTTGGCTTTGGGCTAAATCTGGAGGCAGCACTTAGGATACCCCGGTTTTCACCTCTTGCACCTCAAAGTGGCATTTGGTCTTCGCTGCGGGGTCCCCAAGCCGTTACTCGCAAAAGTAGTCTCAGTTATGTGGCAGCTGACACTAACATAAGACCGAGGTGCAAGACCTATTAACGCTAAACTCACCTTAGCCTGTTGCAAAGAAAAGGGTTAGATTGTGAGCCAGTACTATGCTGCCTAACATCAACGGGCATTACAATTATGTAAACTTATAACTTTTATCCACTGGCCAACTATATAAAGTTTTTGACAAAGCCTTCAATTATAATTCTCTATCTATACCGCCGATCTGTTCATAAGTCTCTTCACTATCCCACAACCCAAACGACTTTTCGATACATTCCACTCCCTCTTCAGCCCCAAAGAACAGGCCCCCGTGATGGATCTCAGTGCTAGAGAGCTAGCCTCCCATTTCATAGAAAAAAAACAAAAACATCTGAAAATAAATCTCCAAAAACTGCACGGGGAGCCCCGATCCCGGTATTTCTAGAAATGACTCCATAACTCTCTATCAATACTAGAACCAACCACAGAGGAAGAAGCCTCCAGATTGCTTTTTGCTACTCGCCCCACCACCTGCATGAGCGACCCTCTCCTAAAGGCCCAAGTAAGACCGCATACTCTCCCCCCACTACAGTTACACCTTTGGCCCTACCCTTTGTAGCTATTTTTCCTAGATTACCAGCAAACAGATGAAAGCACACCTAGCAAAAAATGTGAATTAAAATGCATAGGCCTCCTCCATAACCCCTCTAGCCCACCTTTCCATCACCAAACGTGGTGTGCTTTCTACCATTAAAGGTAGGTAGAAAAAAAATGTTCATTCAATCTGCTGGCTATCTAGGAGAAACAGAAGGACCATCTAGTATATCTCCTCAATATTGCATACGTAGACAAGCCTAGTTTACAACTTTTAGTCTAATCCTTAATGTAACTGTACATTTGGAAAAAAAAACACACAAGTGCTTCACCGTTTAGATGTATTGGCTCACATTAATGTGGTCGGTGCCTAAAAACTGGACTAAACCTAGAACTGGGCACCGTTAGGTCAGCAAGCGGATGTGGACCCGCTTTACCACAAACTGATTTGGCTTTGGGCTAAATCTGGAGGCAGCACTTAGGATACCCCGGTTTTCACCTCTTGCACCTCAAAGTGGCATTTGGTCTTCGCTGCGGGGTCCCCAAGCCGTTACTCGCAAAAGTAGTCTCAGTTATGTGGCAGCTGACACTAACATAAGACCGAGGTGCAAGACCTATTAACGCTATACTCACCTTAGCCTGTTGCAAAGAAAATGGTTAGATTGTGAGCCAGTACTATGCTGCCTAACATCAACGGGCATTACAATTATGTAAACTTATAACTTTTATCCACTGGCCAACTATACAAAGTTTTTGACAAAGCCTTCAATTATAATTCTCTATCTATACCGCCGATTTGTTCATAAGTCTCCTCACTATCCCACAACCCAAACGACTTTTCGATACATTCCACTCCCTCTTCAGCCACAAAAAAACAGGCCCACGTGATGGATCTCAGTGCTAGAGAGCTAGCCTCCCATTTCATAGAAAAAAAACAAAAACATCAGAAAACAAATCTCCAAAAACTGCACGGGGAGCCCCGATCCCGGTATCTCTAGCAATAACTCCATAACTCACTATCAATACCAGAACCAACCACAGAGGAAGAAGTCTCCAGATTGCTTTTCGCTACTCGCCGCACAACCTGCGTGAGCGACCCTCTCCTAAAGGCCCAAGTAAGACCGCATACTCTCCGCCCACTACAGTTACACCTTTGGCCCTACCCTTTGTAGCTATTTTTCCTAGATTACCAGCAAACAGATGAAAGCACACCTAGCAAAAAATGTGAATTAAAATGCATAGGCCTCCTCCATAACCCCTCTAGCCCACCTTTCCATCACCAAACGTGGTGTGCTTTCTACCATTAAAGGTAGGTAGAAAAAAAATGTTCATTCAATCTGCTGGCTATCTAGGAGAAACAGAAGGACCATCTAGTATATCTCCTCAATATTGCATACGTAGGCAAGCCTAGTTTACAACTTTTAGTCTAATCTTTAATGTAATTGTACATTTTGAAAAAGAAAAACACAAGTGCTTCACCGTTTAGATGTATTGGCTCACATTAATGTGGTCGGTGCCTAAAAACTGGACCAAACCTAGAACTGGGCACCGTTAGGTCAGCAAGCGGATGTGGACCCGCTTTGCCACAAACTGATTTGGCTTTGGGCTAAATCTGGAGGCAGCACTTAGGATACCCCGGTTTTCACCTCTTGGACCTCAAAGTGGCATTTGGTCTTCGCTGCGGGGTCCCCAAGCCGTTACTCGCAAAAGTAGTCTCAGTTATGTGGCAGCTGACACTAACATAAGACCGAGGTGCAAGACCTATTAACGCTATACTCACCTTAGCCTGTTGCAAAGAAAAGGGTTAGATTGTGAGCCAGTACTATGCTGCCTAACAGCAACGTGCATTACAATTACGTAATCTTATAACTTTTATCCACTGGCCAACTATACAAAGTTTTTGACAAAGCCTTCAATTATAATTCTCTATCTATACCGCCGATCTGTTCATAAGTCTCCTCACTATCCCACAACCCAAACGACTTTTCGATACATTCCACTCCCTCTTCAGCCACAAAAAAACAGGCCCACGTGATGGATCTCAGTGCTAGAGAGCTAGCCTCCCATTTCATAGAAAAAAAACAAAAACATCAGAAAACAAATCTCCAAAAACTGCACGGGGAGCCCCGATCCCGGTATCTCTAGCAATAACTCCATAACTCACTATCAATACCAGAACCAACCACAGAGGAAGAAGTCTCCAGATTGCTTTTCGCTACTCGCCGCACAACCTGCGTGAGCGACCCTCTCCTAAAGGCCCAAGTAAGACCGCATACTCTCCGCCCACTACAGTTACACCTTTGGCCCTACCCTTTGTAGCTATTTTTCCTAGATTACCAGCAAACAGATGAAAGCACACCTAGCAAAAAATGTGAATTAAAATGCATAGGCCTCCTCCATAACCCCTCTAGCCCACCTTTCCATCACCAAACGTGGTGTGCTTTCTACCATTAAAGGTAGGTAGAAAAAAAATGTTCATTCAATCTGCTGGCTATCTAGGAGAAACAGAAGGACCATCTAGTATATCTCCTCAATATTGCATACGTAGACAAGCCTAGTTTACAACTTTTAGTCTAATCTTTAATGTAATTGTACATTTTGAAAAAGAAAAACACAAGTGCTTCACCGTTTAGATGTATTGGCTCACATTAATGTGGTCGGTGCCTAAAAACTGGACCAAACCTAGAACTGGGCACCGTTAGGTCAGCAAGCGGATGTGGACCCGCTTTGCCACAAACTGATTTGGCTTTGGGCTAAATCTGGAGGCAGCACTTAGGATACCCCGGTTTTCACCTCTTGGACCTCAAAGTGGCATTTGGTCTTCGCTGCGGGGTCCCCAAGCCGTTACTCGCAAAAGTAGTCTCAGTTATGTGGCAGCTGACACTAACATAAGACCGAGGTGCAAGACCTATTAACGCTATACTCACCTTAGCCTGTTGCAAAGAAAAGGGTTAGATTGTGAGCCAGTACTATGCTGCCTAACAGCAACGTGCATTACAATTACGTAATCTTATAACTTTTATCCACTGGCCAACTATACAAAGTTTTTGACAAAGCCTTCAATTATAATTCTCTATCTATACCGCCGATCTGTTCATAAGTCTCCTCACTATCCCACAACCCAAACGACTTTTCGATACATTCCACTCCCTCTTCAGCCACAAAAAAACAGGCCCACGTGATGGATCTCAGTGCTAGAGAGCTAGCCTCCCATTTCATAGAAAAAAAACAAAAACATCTGAAAATAAATCTCCAAAAACTGCACGGGGAGCCCCGATCCCGGTATTTCTAGAAATGACTCCATAACTCTCTATCAATACTAGAACCAACCACAAAGGAAGAAGCCTCCAGATTGCTTTTTGCTACTCGCCCCACCACCTGCATGAGCGACCCTCTCCTAAAGGCCCAAGTAAGACCGTATACTCTCCGCCCACTACAGTTACACCTTTGGCCCTACCCTTTGTAGCTATTTTTCCTAGATTACCAGCAAACAGATGAAAGCACACCTAGCAAAAAATGTGAATTAAAATGCATAGGCCTCCTCCATTACCCCTCTAGCCCACCTTTCCATCACCAAACATGGTGTGCTTTCTACCATTAAAGGTAGGTAGAAAAAAAATGTTCATTCAATCTGCTGGCTATCTAGGAGAAACAGAAGGACCATCTAGTATATCTCCTCAATATTGCATACGTAGACAAGCCTAGTTTACAACTTTTAGTCTAATCTTTAATGTAATTGTACATTTTGAAAAAGAAAAACACAAGTGCTTCACCGTTTAGATGTATTGGCTCACATTAATGTGGTCGGTGCCTAAAAACTGGACCAAACCTAGAACTGGGCACCGTTAGGTCAGCAAGCGGATGTGGACCCGCTTTGCCACAAACTGATTTGGCTTTGGGCTAAATCTGGAGGCAGCACTTAGGATACCCCGGTTTTCACCTCTTGCACCTCAAAGTGGCATTTGGTCTTCGCTGCGGGGTCCCCAAGCCGTTACTCGCAAAAGTAGTCTCAGTTATGTGGCAGCTGACAGTAACATAAGACCGAGGTGCAAGACCTATTAACGCTATACTCACCTTAGCCTGTTGCAAAGAAAAGGGTTAGATTGTGAGCCAGTACTATGCTGCCTAACAGCAACGGGCATTACAATTATGTAAACTTATAACTTTTATCCACTGGCCAACTATACAAAGTTTTTGACAAAGCCTTCAATTATAATTCCCTATCTATACCGCCGATCTGTTCATAAGTCTCCTCACTATCCCACAACCCAAACGACTTTTCGATACATTCCACTCCCTCTTCAGCCCCAAAGAACAGGCCCCCGTGATGGATCTCAGTGCTAGAGAGGTAGCCTCCCATTTCATAGAAAAAAAACAAAAACATCTGAAAACAAATCTCCAAAAACTGCATGGGGAGCCCCGATCCCGGTATCTCTAGCAATGACTCCATAACTCACTATCAATACTAGAACCAACCACAGAGGAAGAAGTCTCCAGATTGCTTTTCGCTACTCGCTGCACCACCTGCGTGAGCGACCCTCTCCTAAAGGCCCAAGTAAGACCGCATACTCTCCCCCCACTACAGTTACACCTTTGGCCCTACCCTTTGTAGCTATTTTTCCTAGATTACCAGCAAACAGATGAAAGAACACCTAGGAAAAAATGTGAATTAAAATGCATAGGCCTCCTCCATAACCCCTCTAGCCCACCTTTCCATCACCAAACGTGGTGTGCTTTCTACCATTAAAGGTAGGTAGAAAAAAAATGTTCATTCAATCTGCTGGCTATCTAGGAGAAACAGAAGGACCATCTAGTATATCTCCTCAATATTGCATACGTAGACAAGCCTAGTTTACAACTTTTAGTCTAATCCTTAATGTAACTGTACATTTGGAAAAAAAAACACACAAGTGCTTCACCGTTTAGATGTATTGGCTCACATTAATGTGGTCGGTGCCTAAAAACTGGACTAAACCTAGAACTGGGCACCGTTAGGTCAGCAAGCGGATGTGGACCCGCTTTGCCACAAACTGATTTGGCTTTGGGCTAAATCTGGAGGCAGCACTTAGGATACCCCGGTTTTCACCTCTTGCACCTCAAAGTGGCATTTGGTCTTCGCTGCGGGGTCCCCAAACCGTTACTCGCAAAAGTAGTCTCAGTTATGTGGCAGCTGACACTAACATAAGACCGAGGTGCAAGACCTATTAACGCTATACTCACCTTAGCCTGTTGCAAAGAAAATGGTTAGATTGTGAGCCAGTACTATGCTGCCTAACATCAACGGGCATTACAATTATGTAAACTTATAACTTTTATCCACTGACCAACTATACAAAGTTTTTGACAAAGCCTTCAATTATAATTCCCTATCTATACCGCCGATCTGTTCATAAGTCTCCTCACTATCCCACAACCTAAACGACTTTTCGATACATTCCACTCCCTCTTCAGCCCCAAAGAACAGGCCCCTGTGATGAATCTCAGTGCTAGAGAGCTAGCCTCCCATTTCATAGAAAAAAAACCAAAAACATCTGAAAATAAATCTCCAAAAACTGCATGGGGAGCCCCGATCCCGGTATCTCTAGCAATGACTCCATAACTCACTATCAATACTAGAACCAACCACAGAGGAAGAAGTCTCCAGATTGCTTTTCGCTACTCGCTGCACCACCTGCGTGAGCGACCCTCTCCTAAAGGCCCAAGTAAGAGAGCATACTCTCCCCCCACTACAATTACACCTTTGGCCCTACCCTTTGTAGCTATTTTTCCTAGATTACCAGCAAACAGATGAAAGCACACCTAGCAAAAAATGTGAATTAAAATGCATAGGCCTCCTCCATAACCCCTCTAGCCCACCTTTCCATCACCAAACGTGGTGTGCTTTCTACCATTAAAGGTAGGTAGAAAAAAAATGTTCATTCAATCTGCTGGCTATCTAGGAGAAACAGAAGGACCATCTAGTATATCTCCTCAATATTGCATACGTAGACAAGCCTAGTTTACAACTTTTAGTCTAATCCTTAATGTAACTGTACATTTGGAAAAAAAAACACACAAGTGCTTCACCGTTTAGATGTATTGGCTCACATTAATGTGGTCGGTGCCTAAAAACTGGACTAAACCTAGAACTGGGCACCGTTAGGTCAGCAAGCGGATGTGGACCCGCTTTACCACAAACTGATTTGGCTTTGGGCTAAATCTGGAGGCAGCACTTAGGATACCCCGGTTTTCACCTCTTGCACCTCAAAGTGGCATTTGGTCTTCGCTGCGGGGTCCCCAAGCCGTTACTCGCAAAAGTAGTCTCAGTTATGTGGCAGCTGACACTAACATAAGACCGAGGTGCAAGACCTATTAACGCTATACTCACCTTAGCCTGTTGCAAAGAAAAGGGTTAGATTGTGAGCCAGTACTATGCTGCCTAACAGCAACGGGCATTACAATTATGTAAACTTATAACTTTTATCCACTGGCCAACTATATAAAGTTTTTGACAAAGCCTTCAATTATAATTCTCTATCTATACCGCCGATCTGTTCATAAGTCTCCTCACTATCCCACAACCCAAACAACTTTTCGATACATTCCACTCCCTCTTCAGCCACAAAAGAACAGGCCCACGTGATGGATCTCAGTGCTAGAGAGCTAGCCTCCCATTTCATAGAAAAAAAACAAAAACATCTGAAAACAAATCTCCACAAACTGCACGGGGAGCCCCGATCCCGGTATCTCTAGCAATGACTCCATAACTCACTATCAATACTAGAACCAACCACAGAGGAAGAAGTCTCCAGATTGCTTTTCGCTACTCGCCGCACCACCTGCGTGAGCGACCCTCTCCTAAATGCCCAAGTAAGACCGCATACTCTCCGCCCACTACAGTTACACCTTTGGCCCTACCCTTTGTAGCTATTTTTCCTAGATTACCAGCAAACAGATGAAAGCACACCTAGCAAAAAATGTGAATTAAAATGCATAGGCCTCCTCCATAACCCCTCTAGCCCACCTTTCCATCACCAAACGTGGTGTGCTTTCTACCATTAAAGGTAGGTAGAAAAAAAATGTTCATTCAATCTGCTGGCTATCTAGGAGAAACAGAAGGACCATCTCGTATATGTCCTCAATATTGCATACGTAGACAAGCCTAGTTTACAACTTTTAGTCTAATCCTTAATGTAATTGTACATTTTGAAAAAAAAAAGACAAGTGCTTCACTGTTTAGATGTATTGGCTCACATTAATGTGGTCGGTGCCTAAAAACTGGACTAAACCTAGAACTGGGCACCGTTAGGTCAGCAAGCGGATGTGGACCCGCTTTACCACAAACTGATTTGGCTTTGGGCTAAATCTGGAGGCAGCACTTAGGATACCCCGGTTTTCACCTCTTGCACCTCAAAGTGGCATTTGGTCTTCGCTGCGGGGTCCCCAAGCCGTTACTCGCAAAAGTAGTCTCAATTATGTGGCAGCTGACACTAACATAAGACCGAGGTGCAAGACCTATTAACGCTATACTCACCTTAGCCTGTTGCAAAGAAAAGGGTTAGATTGTGAGCCAGTACTATGCTGCCTAACATCAACGGGCATTACAATTATGTAAACTTATAACTTTTATCCACTGGCCAACTATATAAAGTTTTTGACAAAGCCTTCAATTATAATTCTCTATCTATACCGCCGATCTGTTCATAAGTCTCCTCACTATCCCACAACCCAAACGACTTTTCGATACATTCCACTCCCTCTTCAGCCACAAAAAAACAGGCCCCCGTGATGGATCTCAGTGCTGGACAGCTAGCCTCCCATTTCATAGAAAAAAAACAAAAACATCTGAAAACAAATCTCCACAAACTGCATGGGGAGCCCCGATCCCGGTATCTCTAGCAATGACTCCATAACTCACTATCAATACTAGAACCAACCACAGAGGAAGAAGTCTCCAGATTGCTTTTCGCTACTCGCCGCACCACCTGCGTGAGCGACCCTCTCCTAAAGGCCCAAGTAAGACCGCATACTCTCCGCCCACTACAGTTACACCTTTGGCCCTACCCTTTGTAGCTATTTTTCCTAGATTACCAGCAAACAGATGAAAGCACACCTAGCAAAAAATGTGAATTAAAACGCATAGGCCTCCTCCATAACCCCTCTAGCCCACCTTTCCATCACCAAACGTGGTGTGCTTTCTACCATTAAAGGTAGGTAGAAAAAAAATGTTCATTCAATCTGCTGGCTATCTAGGAGAAACAGAAGGACCATCTAGTATATCTCCTCAATATTGCATACGTAGACAAGCCTAGTTTACAACTTTTAGTCTAATCTTTAATGTAATTGTACATTTTGAAAAAGAAAAACACAAGTGCTTCACCGTTTAGATGTATTGGCTCACATTAATGTGGTCGGTGCCTAAAAACTGGACCAAACCTCGAACTGGGCACCGTTAGGTCAGCAAGCGGATGTGGACCCGCTTTGCCACAAACTGATTTGGCTTTGGGCTAAATCTGGAGGCAGCACTTAGGATACCCCGGTTTTCACCTCTTGCACCTCAAAGTGGCATTTGGTCTTCGCTGCGGGGTCCCCAAGCCGTTACTCGCAAAAGTAGTCTCAGTTATGTGGCAGCTGACACTAACATAAGACCGAGGTGCAAGACCTATTAACGCTATACTCACCTTAGCCTGTTGCAAAGAAAAGGGTTAGATTGTGAGCCAGTACTATGCTGCCTAACATCAACGGGCATTACAATTACGTAAACTTATAACTTTTATCCACTGGCCAACTATACAAAGTTTTTGACAAAGCCTTCAATTATAATTCCCTATCTATACCGCCGATCTGTTCATAAGTCTCCTCACTATCCCACAACCCAAACGACTTTTCGATACATTCCACTCCCTCTTCAGCCCCAAAGAACAGGCCCTTGTGATGAATCTCAGTGCTAGAGAGCTAGCCTCCCATTTCATAGAAAAAAAACCAAAAACATCTGAAAATAAATCTCCAAAAACTCCACGGGGAGCCCCGATCCCGGTATTTCTAGAAATGACTCCATAACTCACTATCAATACTAGAACCAACCACAGAGGAAGAAGCCTCCAGATTGCTTTTTGCTACTCGCCCCACCACCTGCATGAGCGACCCTCTCCTAAAGGCCCAAGTAAGACCGCATACTCTCCGCCCACTACAGTTACACCTTTGGCCCTACCCTTTGTAGCTATTTTTCCTAGATTACCAGCAAACAGATGAAAGCACACCTAGCAAAAAATGTGAATTAAAATGCATAGGCCTCCTCCATAACCCCTCTAGCCCACCTTTCCATCACCAAACGTGGTGTGCTTTCTACCATTAAAGGTAGGTAGAAAAAAAATGTTCATTCAATCTGCTGGCTATCTAGGAGAAACAGAAGGACCATCTAGTATATCTCCTCAATATTGCATACGTAGACAAGCCTAGTTTACAACTTTTAGTCTAATCTTTAATGTAATTGTACATTTTGAAAAAGAAAAACACAAGTGCTTCACCGTTTAGATGTATTGGCTCACATTAATGTGGTCGGTGCCTAAAAACTGGACCAAACCTAGAACTGGGCACCGTTAGGTCAGCAAGCGGATGTGGACCCGCTTTGCCACAAACTGATTTGGCTTTGGGCTAAATCTGGAGGCAGCACTTAGGATACCCCGGTTTTCACCTCTTGCACCTCAAAGTGGCATTTGGTCTTCGCTGCGGGGTCCCCAAGCCGTTACTCGCAAAAGTAGTCTCAGTTATGTGGCAGCTGACACTAACATAAGACCGAGGTGCAAGACCTATTAACGCTATACTCACCTTAGCCTGTTGCAAAGAAAAGGGTTAGATTGTGAGCCAGTACTATGCTGCCTAACAGCAACGGGCATTACAATTATGTAAACTTATAACTTTTATCCACTGGCCAACTATATAAAGTTTTTGACAAAGCCTTCAATTATAATTCTCTATCTATACCGCCGATCTGTTCATAAGTCTCCTCACTATCCCACAACCCAAACGACTTTTCGATACATTCCACTCCCTCTTCAGCCACAAAAAAACAGGCCCACGTGATGGATCTCAGTGCTAGAGAGCTAGCCTCCCATTTCATAGAAAAAAAACAAAAACATCTGAAAACAAATCTCCACAAACTGCACGGGGAGCCCCGATCCCGGTATCTCTAGCAATGACTCCATAACTCACTATCAATACTAGAACCAACCACAGAGGAAGAAGTCTCCAGATTGCTTTTCGCTACTCGCCGCACCACCTGCGTGAGCGACCCTCTCCTAAATGCCCAAGTAAGACCGCATACTCTCCGCCCACTACAGTTACACCTTTGGCCCTACCCTTTGTAGCTATTTTTCCTATATTACCAGCAAACAGATGAAAGCACACCTAGCAAAAAATGTGAATTAAAATGCATAGGCCTCCTCCATAACCCCTCTAGCCCACCTTTCCATCACCAAACGTGGTGTGCTTTCTACCATTAAAGGTAGGTAGAAAAAAAATGTTCATTCAATCTGCTGGCTATCTAGGAGAAACAGAAGGACCATCTCGTATATGTCCTCAATATTGCATACGTAGACAAGCCTAGTTTACAACTTTTAGTCTAATCCTTAATGTAATTGTACATTTTGAAAAAAAAAACACAAGTGCTTCACCGTTTAGATGTATTGGCTCACATTAATGTGGTCGGTGCCTAAAAACTGGACCAAACCTCGAACTGGGCACCGTTAGGTCAGCAAGCGGATGTGGACCCGCTTTGCCACAAACTGATTTGGCTTTGGGCTAAATCTGGAGGCAGCACTTAGGATACCCCGGTTTTCACCTCTTGCACCTCAAAGTGGCATTTGGTCTTCGCTGCGGGGTCCCCAAGCCGTTACTCGCAAAAGTAGTCTCAGTTATGTGGCAGCTGACACTAACATAAGACCGAGGTGCAAGACCTATTAACGCTATACTCACCTTAGCCTGTTGCAAAGAAAATGGTTAGATTGTGAGCCAGTACTATGCTGCCTAACATCAACGGGCATTACAATTATGTAAACTTATAACTTTTATCCACTGACCAACTATACAAAGTTTTTGACAAAGCCTTCAATTATAATTCCCTATCTATACCGCCGATCTGTTCATAAGTCTCCTCACTATCCCACAACCTAAACGACTTTTCGATACATTCCACTCCCTCTTCAGCCCCAAAGAACAGGCCCCTGTGATGAATCTCAGTGCTAGAGAGCTAGCCTCCCATTTCATAGAAAAAAAACCAAAAACATCTGAAAATAAATCTCCAAAAACTGCACGGGGAGCCCCGATCCCGGTATTTCTAGAAATAACTCCATAACTCACTATCGATACTAGAACCAACCACAGAGGAAGAAGCCTCCAGATTGCTTTTTGCTACTCGCCCCACCACCTGCATGAGCGACCCTCTCCTAAAGGCCCAAGTAAGACCGCATACTCTCCCCCCACTACAGTTACACCTTTGGCCCTACCCTTTGTAGCTATTTTTCCTAGATTACCAGCAAACAGATGAAAGCACACCTAGCAAAAAATGTGAATTAAAATGCATAGGCCTCCTCCATAACCCCTCTAGCCCACCTTTCCATCACCAAACGTGGTGTGCTTTCTACCATTAAAGGTAGGTAGAAAAAAAATGTTCATTCAATCTGCTGGCTATCTAGGAGAAACAGAAGGACCATCTAGTATATCTCCTCAATATTGCATACGTAGACAAGCCTAGTTTACAACTTTTAGTCTAATCTTTAATGTAATTGTACATTTTGAAAAAGAAAAACACAAGTGCTTCACCGTTTAGATGTATTGGCTCACATTAATGTGGTCGGTGCCTAAAAACTGGACCAAACCTAGAACTGGGCACCGTTAGGTCAGCAAGCGGATGTGGACCCGCTTTGCCACAAACTGATTTGGCTTTGGGCTAAATCTGGAGGCAGCACTTAGGATACCCCGGTTTTCACCTCTTGGACCTCAAAGTGGCATTTGGTCTTCGCTGCGGGGTCCCCAAGCCATTACTCGCAAAAGTAGTCTCAGTTATGTGGCAGCTGACACTAACATAAGACCGAGGTGCAAGACCTATTAACGCTATACTCACCTTAGCCTGTTGCAAAGAAAAGGGTTAGATTGTGAGCCAGTACTATGCTGCCTAACAGCAACGTGCATTACAATTACGTAATCTTATAACTTTTATCCACTGGCCAACTATACAAAGTTTTTGACAAAGCCTTCAATTATAATTCTCTATCTATACCGCCGATCTGTTCATAAGTCTCCTCACTATCCCACAACCCAAACGACTTTTCGATACATTCCACTTCCTCTTCATCCACAAAAAAACAGGCCCACGTGATGGATCTCAGTGCTAGAGAGCTAGCCTCCCATTTCATAGAAAATAAACAAAAACATCAGAAAACAAATCTCCACAAACTGCACGGGGAGCCCCGATCCCGGTATCTCTAGCAATGACTCCATAACTCACTATCAATACTAGAACCAACCACAGAGGAAGAAGCCTCCAGATTGCTTTTTGCTACTCGCCCCACCACCTGCGTGAGCGACCCTCTCCTAAAGGCCCAAGTAAGACCGCATACTCTCCCCCCACTACAGTTACACCTTTGGCCCTACCCTTTGTAGCTATTTTTCCTAGATTACCAGCAAACAGATGAAAGCACACCTAGCAAAAAATGTGAATTAAAATGCATAGGCCTCCTCCATAACCCCTCTAGCCCACCTTTCCATCACCAAACATGGTGTGCTTTCTACCATTAAAGGTAGGTAGAAAAAAAATGTTCATTCAATCTGCTGGCTATCTAGGAGAAACAGAAGGACCATCTAGTATATCTCCTCAATATTGCATACGTAGACAAGCCTAGTTTACAACTTTTAGTCTAATCCTTAATGTAACTGTACATTTTGAAAAAAAAAACACACAAGTGCTTCACCGTTTAGATGTATTGGCTCACATTAATGTGGTCGGTGCCTGAAAACTGGACTAAACCTAGAACTGGGCACCGTTAGGTCAGCAAGCGGATGTGGACCCGCTTTACCACAAACTGATTTGGCTTTGGGCTAAATCTGGAGGCAGCACTTAGGATACCCCAGTTTTCACCTCTTGCACCTCAAAGTGGCATTTGGTCTTCGCTGCGGGGTCCCCAAGCCGTTACTCGCAAAAGTAGTCTCAGTTATGTGGCAGCTGACACTAACATAAGACCGAGGTGCAAGACCTATTAACGCTATACTCACCTTAGCCTGTTGCAAAGAAAATGGTTAGATTGTGAGCCAGTACTATGCTGCCTAACAGCAACGGGCATTACAATTACGTAAACATATAACTTTTATCCACTGGCCAACTATACAAAGTTTTTGACAAAGCCTTCAATTATAATACCCTATCTATACCGCCGATCTGTTCATAAGTCTCCTCACTATCCCACAACCCAAACGACTTTTCGATACATTCCACTCCCTCTTCAGCCCCAAAGAACAGGCCCCCGTGATGGATCTCAGTGCTAGAGAGCTAGCCTCCCATTTCATAGAAAAAAAACAAAAACATCTGAAAATAAATCTCCAAAAACTGCACGGGGAGCCCCGATCCCGGTATTTCTAGAAATGACTCCATAACTCTCTATCAATACTAGAACCAACCACAGAGGAAGAAGCCTCCAGATTGCTTTTTGCTACTCGCCCCACCACCTGCATGAGCGACCCTCTCCTAAAGGCCCAAGTAAGACCGTATACTCTCCGCCCACTACAGTTACACCTTTGGCCCTACCCTTTGTAGCTATTTTTCCTAGATTACCAGCAAACAGATGAAAGCACACCTAGCAAAAAATGTGAATTAAAATGCATAGGCCTCCTCCATTACCCCTCTAGCCCACCTTTCCATCACCAAACATGGTGTGCTTTCTACCATTAAAGGTAGGTAGAAAAAAAATGTTCATTCAATCTGCTGGCTATCTAGGAGAAACAGAAGGACCATCTAGTATATCTCCTCAATATTGCATACGTAGACAAGCCTAGTTTACAACTTTTAGTCTAATCTTTAATGTAATTGTACATTTTGAAAAAGAAAAACACAAGTGCTTCACCGTTTAGATGTATTGGCTCACATTAATGTGGTCGGTGCCTAAAAACTGGACTAAACCTAGAACTGGGCACCGTTAGGTCAGCAAGCGGATGTGGACCCGCTTTGCCACAAACTGATTTGGCTTTGGGCTAAATCTGGAGGCAGCACTTAGGATACCCCGGTTTTCACCTCTTGCACCTCAAAGTGGCATTTGGTCTTCGCTGCGGGGTCCCCAAGCCGTTACTCGCAAAAGTAGTCTCAGTTATGTGGCAGCTGACACTAACATAAGACCGAGGTGCAAGACCTATTAACGCTAAACTCACCTTAGCCTGTTGCAAAGAAAAGGGTTAGATTGTGAGCCAGTACTATGCTGCCTAACATCAACGGGCATTACAATTATGTAAACTTATAACTTTTATCCACTGGCCAACTATATAAAGTTTTTGACAAAGCCTTCAATTATAATTCTCTATCTATACCGCCGATCTGTTCATAAGTCTCTTCACTATCCCACAACCCAAACGACTTTTCGATACATTCCACTCCCTCTTCAGCCCCAAAGAACAGGCCCCCGTGATGGATCTCAGTGCTAGAGAGCTAGCCTCCCATTTCATAGAAAAAAAACAAAAACATCTGAAAATAAATCTCCAAAAACTGCACGGGGAGCCCCGATCCCGGTATTTCTAGAAATGACTCCATAACTCTCTATCAATACTAGAACCAACCACAGAGGAAGAAGCCTCCAGATTGCTTTTTGCTACTCGCCCCACCACCTGCATGAGCGACCCTCTCCTAAAGGCCCAAGTAAGACCGCATACTCTCCCCCCACTACAGTTACACCTTTGGCCCTACCCTTTGTAGCTATTTTTCCTAGATTACCAGCAAACAGATGAAAGCACACCTAGCAAAAAATGTGAATTAAAATGCATAGGCCTCCTCCATAACCCCTCTAGCCCACCTTTCCATCACCAAACGTGGTGTGCTTTCTACCATTAAAGGTAGGTAGAAAAAAAATGTTCATTCAATCTGCTGGCTATCTAGGAGAAACAGAAGGACCATCTAGTATATCTCCTCAATATTGCATACGTAGACAAGCCTAGTTTACAACTTTTAGTCTAATCCTTAATGTAACTGTACATTTGGAAAAAAAAACACACAAGTGCTTCACCGTTTAGATGTATTGGCTCACATTAATGTGGTCGGTGCCTAAAAACTGGACTAAACCTAGAACTGGGCACCGTTAGGTCAGCAAGCGGATGTGGACCCGCTTTACCACAAACTGATTTGGCTTTGGGCTAAATCTGGAGGCAGCACTTAGGATACCCCGGTTTTCACCTCTTGCACCTCAAAGTGGCATTTGGTCTTCGCTGCGGGGTCCCCAAGCCGTTACTCGCAAAAGTAGTCTCAGTTATGTGGCAGCTGACACTAACATAAGACCGAGGTGCAAGACCTATTAACGCTATACTCACCTTAGCCTGTTGCAAAGAAAATGGTTAGATTGTGAGCCAGTACTATGCTGCCTAACATCAACGGGCATTACAATTATGTAAACTTATAACTTTTATCCACTGGCCAACTATACAAAGTTTTTGACAAAGCCTTCAATTATAATTCTCTATCTATACCGCCGATTTGTTCATAAGTCTCCTCACTATCCCACAACCCAAACGACTTTTCGATACATTCCACTCCCTCTTCAGCCACAAAAAAACAGGCCCACGTGATGGATCTCAGTGCTAGAGAGCTAGCCTCCCATTTCATAGAAAAAAAACAAAAACATCAGAAAACAAATCTCCAAAAACTGCACGGGGAGCCCCGATCCCGGTATCTCTAGCAATAACTCCATAACTCACTATCAATACCAGAACCAACCACAGAGGAAGAAGTCTCCAGATTGCTTTTCGCTACTCGCCGCACAACCTGCGTGAGCGACCCTCTCCTAAAGGCCCAAGTAAGACCGCATACTCTCCGCCCACTACAGTTACACCTTTGGCCCTACCCTTTGTAGCTATTTTTCCTAGATTACCAGCAAACAGATGAAAGCACACCTAGCAAAAAATGTGAATTAAAATGCATAGGCCTCCTCCATAACCCCTCTAGCCCACCTTTCCATCACCAAACGTGGTGTGCTTTCTACCATTAAAGGTAGGTAGAAAAAAAATGTTCATTCAATCTGCTGGCTATCTAGGAGAAACAGAAGGACCATCTAGTATATCTCCTCAATATTGCATACGTAGACAAGCCTAGTTTACAACTTTTAGTCTAATCTTTAATGTAATTGTACATTTTGAAAAAGAAAAACACAAGTGCTTCACCGTTTAGATGTATTGGCTCACATTAATGTGGTCGGTGCCTAAAAACTGGACCAAACCTAGAACTGGGCACCGTTAGGTCAGCAAGCGGATGTGGACCCGCTTTGCCACAAACTGATTTGGCTTTGGGCTAAATCTGGAGGCAGCACTTAGGATACCCCGGTTTTCACCTCTTGGACCTCAAAGTGGCATTTGGTCTTCGCTGCGGGGTCCCCAAGCCGTTACTCGCAAAAGTAGTCTCAGTTATGTGGCAGCTGACACTAACATAAGACCGAGGTGCAAGACCTATTAACGCTATACTCACCTTAGCCTGTTGCAAAGAAAAGGGTTAGATTGTGAGCCAGTACTATGCTGCCTAACAGCAACGTGCATTACAATTACGTAATCTTATAACTTTTATCCACTGGCCAACTATACAAAGTTTTTGACAAAGCCTTCAATTATAATTCTCTATCTATACCGCCGATCTGTTCATAAGTCTCCTCACTATCCCACAACCCAAACGACTTTTCGATACATTCCACTCCCTCTTCAGCCACAAAAAAACAGGCCCACGTGATGGATCTCAGTGCTAGAGAGCTAGCCTCCCATTTCATAGAAAAAAAACAAAAACATCAGAAAACAAATCTCCAAAAACTGCACGGGGAGCCCCGATCCCGGTATCTCTAGCAATAACTCCATAACTCACTATCAATACCAGAACCAACCACAGAGGAAGAAGTCTCCAGATTGCTTTTCGCTACTCGCCGCACAACCTGCGTGAGCGACCCTCTCCTAAAGGCCCAAGTAAGACCGCATACTCTCCGCCCACTACAGTTACACCTTTGGCCCTACCCTTTGTAGCTATTTTTCCTAGATTACCAGCAAACAGATGAAAGCACACCTAGCAAAAAATGTGAATTAAAATGCATAGGCCTCCTCCATAACCCCTCTAGCCCACCTTTCCATCACCAAACGTGGTGTGCTTTCTACCATTAAAGGTAGGTAGAAAAAAAATGTTCATTCAATCTGCTGGCTATCTAGGAGAAACAGAAGGACCATCTAGTATATCTCCTCAATATTGCATACGTAGACAAGCCTAGTTTACAACTTTTAGTCTAATCTTTAATGTAATTGTACATTTTGAAAAAGAAAAACACAAGTGCTTCACCGTTTAGATGTATTGGCTCACATTAATGTGGTCGGTGCCTAAAAACTGGACCAAACCTAGAACTGGGCACCGTTAGGTCAGCAAGCGGATGTGGACCCGCTTTGCCACAAACTGATTTGGCTTTGGGCTAAATCTGGAGGCAGCACTTAGGATACCCCGGTTTTCACCTCTTGCACCTCAAAGTGGCATTTGGTCTTCGCTGCGGGGTCCCCAAGCCGTTACTCGCAAAAGTAGTCTCAGTTATGTGGCAGCTGACACTAACATAAGACCGAGGTGCAAGACCTATTAACGCTATACTCACCTTAGCCTGTTGCAAAGAAAATGGTTAGATTGTGAGCCAGTACTATGCTGCCTAACATCAACGGGCATTACAATTATGTAAACTTATAACTTTTATCCACTGACCAACTATACAAAGTTTTTGACAAAGCCTTCAATTATAATTCCCTATCTATACCGCCGATCTGTTCATAAGTCTCCTCACTATCCCACAACCTAAACGACTTTTCGATACATTCCACTCCCTCTTCAGCCCCAAAGAACAGGCCCCTGTGATGAATCTCAGTGCTAGAGAGCTAGCCTCCCATTTCATAGAAAAAAAACCAAAAACATCTGAAAATAAATCTCCAAAAACTGCACGGGGAGCCCCGATCCCGGTATTTCTAGAAATAACTCCATAACTCACTATCGATACTAGAACCAACCACAGAGGAAGAAGCCTCCAGATTGCTTTTTGCTACTCGCCCCACCACCTGCATGAGCGACCCTCTCCTAAAGGCCCAAGTAAGACCGCATACTCTCCCCCCACTACAGTTACACCTTTGGCCCTACCCTTTGTAGCTATTTTTCCTAGATTACCAGCAAACAGATGAAAGCACACCTAGCAAAAAATGTGAATTAAAATGCATAGGCCTCCTCCATAACCCCTCTAGCCCACCTTTCCATCACCAAACGTGGTGTGCTTTCTACCATTAAAGGTAGGTAGAAAAAAAATGTTCATTCAATCTGCTGGCTATCTAGGAGAAACAGAAGGACCATCTAGTATATCTCCTCAATATTGCATACGTAGACAAGCCTAGTTTACAACTTTTAGTCTAATCTTTAATGTAATTGTACATTTTGAAAAAGAAAAACACAAGTGCTTCACCGTTTAGATGTATTGGCTCACATTAATGTGGTCGGTGCCTAAAAACTGGACCAAACCTAGAACTGGGCACCGTTAGGTCAGCAAGCGGATGTGGACCCGCTTTGCCACAAACTGATTTGGCTTTGGGCTAAATCTGGAGGCAGCACTTAGGATACCCCGGTTTTCACCTCTTGGACCTCAAAGTGGCATTTGGTCTTCGCTGCGGGGTCCCCAAGCCATTACTCGCAAAAGTAGTCTCAGTTATGTGGCAGCTGACACTAACATAAGACCGAGGTGCAAGACCTATTAACGCTATACTCACCTTAGCCTGTTGCAAAGAAAAGGGTTAGATTGTGAGCCAGTACTATGCTGCCTAACAGCAACGTGCATTACAATTACGTAATCTTATAACTTTTATCCACTGGCCAACTATACAAAGTTTTTGACAAAGCCTTCAATTATAATTCTCTATCTATACCGCCGATCTGTTCATAAGTCTCCTCACTATCCCACAACCCAAACGACTTTTCGATACATTCCACTTCCTCTTCAGCCACAAAAAAACAGGCCCACGTGATGGATCTCAGTGCTAGAGAGCTAGCCTCCCATTTCATAGAAAATAAACAAAAACATCAGAAAACAAATCTCCACAAACTGCACGGGGAGCCCCGATCCCGGTATCTCTAGCAATGACTCCATAACTCACTATCAATACTAGAACCAACCACAGAGGAAGAAGCCTCCAGATTGCTTTTTGCTACTCGCCCCACCACCTGCGTGAGCGACCCTCTCCTAAAGGCCCAAGTAAGACCGCATACTCTCCCCCCACTACAGTTACACCTTTGGCCCTACCCTTTGTAGCTATTTTTCCTAGATTACCAGCAAACAGATGAAAGCACACCTAGCAAAAAATGTGAATTAAAATGCATAGGCCTCCTCCATAACCCCTCTAGCCCACCTTTCCATCACCAAACATGGTGTGCTTTCTACCATTAAAGGTAGGTAGAAAAAAAATGTTCATTCAATCTGCTGGCTATCTAGGAGAAACAGAAGGACCATCTAGTATATCTCCTCAATATTGCATACGTAGACAAGCCTAGTTTACAACTTTTAGTCTAATCCTTAATGTAACTGTACATTTTGAAAAAAAAAACACACAAGTGCTTCACCGTTTAGATGTATTGGCTCACATTAATGTGGTCGGTGCCTGAAAACTGGACTAAACCTAGAACTGGGCACCGTTAGGTCAGCAAGCGGATGTGGACCCGCTTTACCACAAACTGATTTGGCTTTGGGCTAAATCTGGAGGCAGCACTTAGGATACCCCAGTTTTCACCTCTTGCACCTCAAAGTGGCATTTGGTCTTCGCTGCGGGGTCCCCAAGCCGTTACTCGCAAAAGTAGTCTCAGTTATGTGGCAGCTGACACTAACATAAGACCGAGGTGCAAGACCTATTAACGCTATACTCACCTTAGCCTGTTGCAAAGAAAATGGTTAGATTGTGAGCCAGTACTATGCTGCCTAACAGCAACGGGCATTACAATTACGTAAACATATAACTTTTATCCACTGGCCAACTATACAAAGTTTTTGACAAAGCCTTCAATTATAATACCCTATCTATACCGCCGATCTGTTCATAAGTCTCCTCACTATCCCACAACCCAAACGACTTTTCGATACATTCCACTCCCTCTTCAGCCCCAAAGAACAGGCCCCCGTGATGGATCTCAGTGCTAGAGAGCTAGCCTCCCATTTCATAGAAAAAAAACAAAAACATCTGAAAATAAATCTCCAAAAACTGCACGGGGAGCCCCGATCCCGGTATTTCTAGAAATGACTCCATAACTCTCTATCAATACTAGAACCAACCACAGAGGAAGAAGCCTCCAGATTGCTTTTTGCTACTCGCCCCACCACCTGCATGAGCGACCCTCTCCTAAAGGCCCAAGTAAGACCGTATACTCTCCGCCCACTACAGTTACACCTTTGGCCCTACCCTTTGTAGCTATTTTTCCTAGATTACCAGCAAACAGATGAAAGCACACCTAGCAAAAAATGTGAATTAAAATGCATAGGCCTCCTCCATTACCCCTCTAGCCCACCTTTCCATCACCAAACATGGTGTGCTTTCTACCATTAAAGGTAGGTAGAAAAAAAATGTTCATTCAATCTGCTGGCTATCTAGGAGAAACAGAAGGACCATCTAGTATATCTCCTCAATATTGCATACGTAGACAAGCCTAGTTTACAACTTTTAGTCTAATCTTTAATGTAATTGTACATTTTGAAAAAGAAAAACACAAGTGCTTCACCGTTTAGATGTATTGGCTCACATTAATGTGGTCGGTGCCTAAAAACTGGACTAAACCTAGAACTGGGCACCGTTAGGTCAGCAAGCGGATGTGGACCCGCTTTGCCACAAACTGATTTGGCTTTGGGCTAAATCTGGAGGCAGCACTTAGGATACCCCGGTTTTCACCTCTTGCACCTCAAAGTGGCATTTGGTCTTCGCTGCGGGGTCCCCAAGCCGTTACTCGCAAAAGTAGTCTCAGTTATGTGGCAGCTGACACTAACATAAGACCGAGGTGCAAGACCTATTAACGCTAAACTCACCTTAGCCTGTTGCAAAGAAAAGGGTTAGATTGTGAGCCAGTACTATGCTGCCTAACATCAACGGGCATTACAATTATGTAAACTTATAACTTTTATCCACTGGCCAACTATATAAAGTTTTTGACAAAGCCTTCAATTATAATTCTCTATCTATACCGCCGATCTGTTCATAAGTCTCTTCACTATCCCACAACCCAAACGACTTTTCGATACATTCCACTCCCTCTTCAGCCCCAAAGAACAGGCCCCCGTGATGGATCTCAGTGCTAGAGAGCTAGCCTCCCATTTCATAGAAAAAAAACAAAAACATCTGAAAATAAATCTCCAAAAACTGCACGGGGAGCCCCGATCCCGGTATTTCTAGAAATGACTCCATAACTCTCTATCAATACTAGAACCAACCACAGAGGAAGAAGCCTCCAGATTGCTTTTTGCTACTCGCCCCACCACCTGCATGAGCGACCCTCTCCTAAAGGCCCAAGTAAGACCGCATACTCTCCCCCCACTACAGTTACACCTTTGGCCCTACCCTTTGTAGCTATTTTTCCTAGATTACCAGCAAACAGATGAAAGCACACCTAGCAAAAAATGTGAATTAAAATGCATAGGCCTCCTCCATAACCCCTCTAGCCCACCTTTCCATCACCAAACGTGGTGTGCTTTCTACCATTAAAGGTAGGTAGAAAAAAAATGTTCATTCAATCTGCTGGCTATCTAGGAGAAACAGAAGGACCATCTAGTATATCTCCTCAATATTGCATACGTAGACAAGCCTAGTTTACAACTTTTAGTCTAATCCTTAATGTAACTGTACATTTGGAAAAAAAAACACACAAGTGCTTCACCGTTTAGATGTATTGGCTCACATTAATGTGGTCGGTGCCTAAAAACTGGACTAAACCTAGAACTGGGCACCGTTAGGTCAGCAAGCGGATGTGGACCCGCTTTACCACAAACTGATTTGGCTTTGGGCTAAATCTGGAGGCAGCACTTAGGATACCCCGGTTTTCACCTCTTGCACCTCAAAGTGGCATTTGGTCTTCGCTGCGGGGTCCCCAAGCCGTTACTCGCAAAAGTAGTCTCAGTTATGTGGCAGCTGACACTAACATAAGACCGAGGTGCAAGACCTATTAACGCTATACTCACCTTAGCCTGTTGCAAAGAAAATGGTTAGATTGTGAGCCAGTACTATGCTGCCTAACATCAACGGGCATTACAATTATGTAAACTTATAACTTTTATCCACTGGCCAACTATACAAAGTTTTTGACAAAGCCTTCAATTATAATTCTCTATCTATACCGCCGATTTGTTCATAAGTCTCCTCACTATCCCACAACCCAAACGACTTTTCGATACATTCCACTCCCTCTTCAGCCACAAAAAAACAGGCCCACGTGATGGATCTCAGTGCTAGAGAGCTAGCCTCCCATTTCATAGAAAAAAAACAAAAACATCAGAAAACAAATCTCCAAAAACTGCACGGGGAGCCCCGATCCCGGTATCTCTAGCAATAACTCCATAACTCACTATCAATACCAGAACCAACCACAGAGGAAGAAGTCTCCAGATTGCTTTTCGCTACTCGCCGCACAACCTGCGTGAGCGACCCTCTCCTAAAGGCCCAAGTAAGACCGCATACTCTCCGCCCACTACAGTTACACCTTTGGCCCTACCCTTTGTAGCTATTTTTCCTAGATTACCAGCAAACAGATGAAAGCACACCTAGCAAAAAATGTGAATTAAAATGCATAGGCCTCCTCCATAACCCCTCTAGCCCACCTTTCCATCACCAAACGTGGTGTGCTTTCTACCATTAAAGGTAGGTAGAAAAAAAATGTTCATTCAATCTGCTGGCTATCTAGGAGAAACAGAAGGACCATCTAGTATATCTCCTCAATATTGCATACGTAGACAAGCCTAGTTTACAACTTTTAGTCTAATCTTTAATGTAATTGTACATTTTGAAAAAGAAAAACACAAGTGCTTCACCGTTTAGATGTATTGGCTCACATTAATGTGGTCGGTGCCTAAAAACTGGACCAAACCTAGAACTGGGCACCGTTAGGTCAGCAAGCGGATGTGGACCCGCTTTGCCACAAACTGATTTGGCTTTGGGCTAAATCTGGAGGCAGCACTTAGGATACCCCGGTTTTCACCTCTTGGACCTCAAAGTGGCATTTGGTCTTCGCTGCGGGGTCCCCAAGCCGTTACTCGCAAAAGTAGTCTCAGTTATGTGGCAGCTGACACTAACATAAGACCGAGGTGCAAGACCTATTAACGCTATACTCACCTTAGCCTGTTGCAAAGAAAAGGGTTAGATTGTGAGCCAGTACTATGCTGCCTAACAGCAACGTGCATTACAATTACGTAATCTTATAACTTTTATCCACTGGCCAACTATACAAAGTTTTTGACAAAGCCTTCAATTATAATTCTCTATCTATACCGCCGATCTGTTCATAAGTCTCCTCACTATCCCACAACCCAAACGACTTTTCGATACATTCCACTCCCTCTTCAGCCACAAAAAAACAGGCCCACGTGATGGATCTCAGTGCTAGAGAGCTAGCCTCCCATTTCATAGAAAAAAAACAAAAACATCAGAAAACAAATCTCCAAAAACTGCACGGGGAGCCCCGATCCCGGTATCTCTAGCAATAACTCCATAACTCACTATCAATACCAGAACCAACCACAGAGGAAGAAGTCTCCAGATTGCTTTTCGCTACTCGCCGCACAACCTGCGTGAGCGACCCTCTCCTAAAGGCCCAAGTAAGACCGCATACTCTCCGCCCACTACAGTTACACCTTTGGCCCTACCCTTTGTAGCTATTTTTCCTAGATTACCAGCAAACAGATGAAAGCACACCTAGCAAAAAATGTGAATTAAAATGCATAGGCCTCCTCCATAACCCCTCTAGCCCACCTTTCCATCACCAAACGTGGTGTGCTTTCTACCATTAAAGGTAGGTAGAAAAAAAATGTTCATTCAATCTGCTGGCTATCTAGGAGAAACAGAAGGACCATCTAGTATATCTCCTCAATATTGCATACGTAGACAAGCCTAGTTTACAACTTTTAGTCTAATCTTTAATGTAATTGTACATTTTGAAAAAGAAAAACACAAGTGCTTCACCGTTTAGATGTATTGGCTCACATTAATGTGGTCGGTGCCTAAAAACTGGACCAAACCTAGAACTGGGCACCGTTAGGTCAGCAAGCGGATGTGGACCCGCTTTGCCACAAACTGATTTGGCTTTGGGCTAAATCTGGAGGCAGCACTTAGGATACCCCGGTTTTCACCTCTTGGACCTCAAAGTGGCATTTGGTCTTCGCTGCGGGGTCCCCAAGCCGTTACTCGCAAAAGTAGTCTCAGTTATGTGGCAGCTGACACTAACATAAGACCGAGGTGCAAGACCTATTAACGCTATACTCACCTTAGCCTGTTGCAAAGAAAAGGGTTAGATTGTGAGCCAGTACTATGCTGCCTAACAGCAACGTGCATTACAATTACGTAATCTTATAACTTTTATCCACTGGCCAACTATACAAAGTTTTTGACAAAGCCTTCAATTATAATTCTCTATCTATACCGCCGATCTGTTCATAAGTCTCCTCACTATCCCACAACCCAAACGACTTTTCGATACATTCCACTCCCTCTTCAGCCACAAAAAAACAGGCCCACGTGATGGATCTCAGTGCTAGAGAGCTAGCCTCCCATTTCATAGAAAAAAAACAAAAACATCTGAAAATAAATCTCCAAAAACTGCACGGGGAGCCCCGATCCCGGTATTTCTAGAAATGACTCCATAACTCTCTATCAATACTAGAACCAACCACAAAGGAAGAAGCCTCCAGATTGCTTTTTGCTACTCGCCCCACCACCTGCATGAGCGACCCTCTCCTAAAGGCCCAAGTAAGACCGTATACTCTCCGCCCACTACAGTTACACCTTTGGCCCTACCCTTTGTAGCTATTTTTCCTAGATTACCAGCAAACAGATGAAAGCACACCTAGCAAAAAATGTGAATTAAAATGCATAGGCCTCCTCCATTACCCCTCTAGCCCACCTTTCCATCACCAAACATGGTGTGCTTTCTACCATTAAAGGTAGGTAGAAAAAAAATGTTCATTCAATCTGCTGGCTATCTAGGAGAAACAGAAGGACCATCTAGTATATCTCCTCAATATTGCATACGTAGACAAGCCTAGTTTACAACTTTTAGTCTAATCTTTAATGTAATTGTACATTTTGAAAAAGAAAAACACAAGTGCTTCACCGTTTAGATGTATTGGCTCACATTAATGTGGTCGGTGCCTAAAAACTGGACCAAACCTAGAACTGGGCACCGTTAGGTCAGCAAGCGGATGTGGACCCGCTTTGCCACAAACTGATTTGGCTTTGGGCTAAATCTGGAGGCAGCACTTAGGATACCCCGGTTTTCACCTCTTGCACCTCAAAGTGGCATTTGGTCTTCGCTGCGGGGTCCCCAAGCCGTTACTCGCAAAAGTAGTCTCAGTTATGTGGCAGCTGACACTAACATAAGACCGAGGTGCAAGACCTATTAACGCTAAACTCACCTTAGCCTGTTGCAAAGAAAAGGGTTAGATTGTGAGCCAGTACTATGCTGCCTAACATCAACGGGCATTACAATTATGTAAACTTATAACTTTTATCCACTGGCCAACTATACAAAGTTTTTGACAAAGCCTTCAATTATAATTCTCTATCTATACCGCCGATCTGTTCATAAGTCTCCTCACTATCCCACAACCCAAACGACTTTTCGATACATTCCACTCCCTCTTCAGCCACAAAAAAACAGGCCCACGTGATGGATCTCAGTGCTAGAGAGCTAGCCTCCCATTTCATAGAAAAAAAACAAAAACATCTGAAAATAAATCTCCAAAAACTGCACGGGGAGCCCCGATCCCGGTATCTCTAGCAATGACTCCATAACTCACTATCAATACTAGAACCAACCACAGAGGAAGAAGCCTCCAGATTGCTTTTTGCTACTCGCCCCACCACCTGCGTGAGCGACCCTCTCCTAAAGGCCCAAGTAAGACCGCATACTCTCCCCCCACTACAGTTACACCTTTGGCCCTACCCTTTGTAGCTATTTTTCCTAGATTACCAGCAAACAGATGAAAGCACACCTAGCAAAAAATGTGAATTAAAATGCATAGGCCTCCTCCATAACCCCTCTAGCCCACCTTTCCATCACCAAACATGGTGTGCTTTCTACCATTAAAGGTAGGTAGAAAAAAAATGTTCATTCAATCTGCTGGCTATCTAGGAGAAACAGAAGGACCATCTAGTATATCTCCTCAATATTGCATACGTAGACAAGCCTAGTTTACAACTTTTAGTCTAATCCTTAATGTAACTGTACATTTTGAAAAAAAAAACACACAAGTGCTTCACCGTTTAGATGTATTGGCTCACATTAATGTGGTCGGTGCCTAAAAACTGGACCAAACCTAGAACTGGGCACCGTTAGGTCAGCAAGCGGATGTGGACCCGCTTTGCCACAAACTGATTTGGCTTTGGGCTAAATCTGGAGGCAGCACTTAGGATACCCCGGTTTTCACCTCTTGGACCTCAAAGTGGCATTTGGTCTTCGCTGCGGGGTCCCCAAGCCGTTACTCGCAAAAGTAGTCTCAGTTATGTGGCAGCTGACACTAACATAAGACCGAGGTGCAAGACCTATTAACGCTATACTCACCTTAGCCTGTTGCAAAGAAAAGGGTTAGATTGTGAGCCAGTACTATGCTGCCTAACAGCAACGTGCATTACAATTACGTAATCTTATAACTTTTATCCACTGGCCAACTATACAAAGTTTTTGACAAAGCCTTCAATTATAATTCTCTATCTATACCGCCGATCTGTTCATAAGTCTCCTCACTATCCCACAACCCAAACGACTTTTCGATACATTCCACTCCCTCTTCAGCCACAAAAAAACAGGCCCACGTGATGGATCTCAGTGCTAGAGAGCTAGCCTCCCATTTCATAGAAAAAAAACAAAAACATCTGAAAATAAATCTCCAAAAACTGCACGGGGAGCCCCGATCCCGGTATTTCTAGAAATGACTCCATAACTCTCTATCAATACTAGAACCAACCACAAAGGAAGAAGCCTCCAGATTGCTTTTTGCTACTCGCCCCACCACCTGCATGAGCGACCCTCTCCTAAAGGCCCAAGTAAGACCGTATACTCTCCGCCCACTACAGTTACACCTTTGGCCCTACCCTTTGTAGCTATTTTTCCTAGATTACCAGCAAACAGATGAAAGCACACCTAGCAAAAAATGTGAATTAAAATGCATAGGCCTCCTCCATTACCCCTCTAGCCCACCTTTCCATCACCAAACATGGTGTGCTTTCTACCATTAAAGGTAGGTAGAAAAAAAATGTTCATTCAATCTGCTGGCTATCTAGGAGAAACAGAAGGACCATCTAGTATATCTCCTCAATATTGCATACGTAGACAAGCCTAGTTTACAACTTTTAGTCTAATCTTTAATGTAATTGTACATTTTGAAAAAGAAAAACACAAGTGCTTCACCGTTTAGATGTATTGGCTCACATTAATGTGGTCGGTGCCTAAAAACTGGACCAAACCTAGAACTGGGCACCGTTAGGTCAGCAAGCGGATGTGGACCCGCTTTGCCACAAACTGATTTGGCTTTGGGCTAAATCTGGAGGCAGCACTTAGGATACCCCGGTTTTCACCTCTTGCACCTCAAAGTGGCATTTGGTCTTCGCTGCGGGGTCCCCAAGCCGTTACTCGCAAAAGTAGTCTCAGTTATGTGGCAGCTGACACTAACATAAGACCGAGGTGCAAGACCTATTAACGCTAAACTCACCTTAGCCTGTTGCAAAGAAAAGGGTTAGATTGTGAGCCAGTACTATGCTGCCTAACATCAACGGGCATTACAATTATGTAAACTTATAACTTTTATCCACTGGCCAACTATACAAAGTTTTTGACAAAGCCTTCAATTATAATTCTCTATCTATACCGCCGATCTGTTCATAAGTCTCCTCACTATCCCACAACCCAAACGACTTTTCGATACATTCCACTCCCTCTTCAGCCACAAAAAAACAGGCCCACGTGATGGATCTCAGTGCTAGAGAGCTAGCCTCCCATTTCATAGAAAAAAAACAAAAACATCTGAAAATAAATCTCCAAAAACTGCACGGGGAGCCCCGATCCCGGTATCTCTAGCAATGACTCCATAACTCACTATCAATACTAGAACCAACCACAGAGGAAGAAGCCTCCAGATTGCTTTTTGCTACTCGCCCCACCACCTGCGTGAGCGACCCTCTCCTAAAGGCCCAAGTAAGACCGCATACTCTCCGCCCACTACAGTTACACCTTTGGCCCTACCCTTTGTAGCTATTTTTCCTAGATTACCAGCAAACAGATGAAAGCACACCTAGCAAAAAATGTGAATTAAAATGCATAGGCCTCCTCCATAACCCCTCTAGCCCACCTTTCCATCACCAAACATGGTGTGCTTTCTACCATTAAAGGTAGGTAGAAAAAAAATGTTCATTCAATCTGCTGGCTATCTAGGAGAAACAGAAGGACCATCTAGTATATCTCCTCAATATTGCATACGTAGACAAGCCTAGTTTACAACTTTTAGTCTAATCCTTAATGTAACTGTACATTTTGAAAAAAAAAACACACAAGTGCTTCACCGTTTAGATGTATTGGCTCACATTAATGTGGTCGGTGCCTGAAAACTGGACTAAACCTAGAACTGGGCACCGTTAGGTCAGCAAGCGGATGTGGACCCGCTTTACCACAAACTGATTTGGCTTTGGGCTAAATCTGGAGGCAGCACTTAGGATACCCCAGTTTTCACCTCTTGCACCTCAAAGTGGCATTTGGTCTTCGCTGCGGGGTCCCCAAGCCGTTACTCGCAAAAGTAGTCTCAGTTATGTGGCAGCTGACACTAACATAAGACCGAGGTGCAAGACCTATTAACGCTATACTCACCTTAGCCTGTTGCAAAGAAAATGGTTAGATTGTGAGCCAGTACTATGCTGCCTAACAGCAACGGGCATTACAATTACGTAAACATATAACTTTTATCCACTGGCCAACTATACAAAGTTTTTGACAAAGCCTTCAATTATAATACCCTATCTATACCGCCGATCTGTTCATAAGTCTCCTCACTATCCCACAACCCAAACGACTTTTCGATACATTCCACTCCCTCTTCAGCCCCAAAGAACAGGCCCCCGTGATGGATCTCAGTGCTAGAGAGCTAGCCTCCCATTTCATAGAAAAAAAACAAAAACATCAGAAAACAAATCTCCACAAACTGCACGGGGAGCCCCGATCCCGGTATCTCTAGCAATGACTCCATAACTCACTATCAATACTAGAACCAACCACAGAGGAAGAAGTCTCCAGATTGCTTTTCGCTACTCGCCGCACCACCTGCGTGAGCGACCCTCTCCTAAAGGCCCAAGTAAAACCGCATACTCTCCCCGCCCACTACAGTTACACCTTTGGCCCTACCCTTTGTAGCTATTTTTCCTAGATTACCAGCAAACAGATGAAAGCACACCTAGCAAAAAATGTGAATTAAAACGCATAGGCCTCCTCCATAACCCCTCTAGCCCACCTTTCCATCACCAAACGTGGTATGCTTTCTACCATTAAAGGTAGGTAGAAAAAAAATGTTCATTCAATCTGCTGGCTATCTAGGAGAAACAGAAGGACCATCTAGTATATCTCCTCAATATTGCATACGTAGACAAGCCTAGTTTACAACTTTTAGTCTAATCATTAATGTAATTGTACATTTTGAAAAAGAAAAACACAAGAGCTTCACCATTTAGATGTATTGGCTCACATTAATGTGGTCGGTGCCTAAAAACTGGACTAAACCTAGAACTGGGCACCGTTAGGTCAGCAAGCGGATGTGGACCCGCTTTGCCACAAACTGATTTGGCTTTGGGCTAAATCTGGAGGCAGCACTTAGGATACCCCGGTTTTCACCTCTTGCACCTCAAAGTGGCATTTGGTCTGCGCTGCGGGGTCCCCAAGCCGTTACTCGCAAAAGTAGTCTCAGTTATGTGGCAGCTGACACTAACATAAGACCGAGGTGCAAGACCTATTAAAGCTATACTCACCTTAGCCTGTTGCAAAGAAAAGGGTTAGATTGTGAGCCAGTACTATGCTGCCTTACATCAACGGGCATTACAATTATGTAAACTTATAACTTTTATCCACTGGCCAACTATATAAAGTTTTTGACAAAGCCTTCAATTATAATTCTCTATCTATACCGCCAATCTGTTCATAAGTCTCCTCACTATCCCACAACCCAAACGACTTTTCGATACATTCCACTCCCTCTTCAGCCCCAAAAAACAGGCCCAACGTGATGGATCTCAGTGCTAGAGAGCTAGCCTCCCATTTCATAGAAAAAAAACAAAAACATCTCAAAATAAATCTCCAAAAACTGCACGGGGAGCCCCGATCCCGGTATTTCTAGAAATGACTCCATAACTCTCTATCAATACTAGAACCAACCACAGAGGAAGAAGCCTCCAGATTGCTTTTTGCTACTCGCCCCACCACCTGCATGAGCGACCCTCTCCTAAAGGCCCAAGTAAGACCGTATACTCTCCGCCCACTACTGTTACACCTTTGGCCCTACCCTTTGTAGCCATTTTTCCTAGATTACCAGCAAACAGATGAAAGCACACCTAGCAAAAAATGTGAATTAAAATGCATAGGCCTCCTCCATTACCCCTCTAGCCCACCTTTCCATCACCAAACATGGTGTGCTTTCTACCATTAAAGGTAGGTAGAAAAAAAATGTTCATTCAATCTGCTGGCTATCTAGGAGAAACAGAAGGACCATCTAGTATATCTCCTCAATATTGCATACGTAGACAAGCCTAGTTTACAACTTTTAGTCTAATCTTTAATGTAATTGTACATTTTGAAAAAGAAAAACACAAGTGCTTCACCGTTTAGATGTATTGGCTCACATTAATGTGGTCGGTGCCTAAAAACTGGACCAAACCTAGAACTGGGCACCGTTAGGTCAGCAAGCGGATGTGGACCCGCTTTGCCACAAACTGATTGGCCTTTGGGCTAAATCTGGAGGCAGCACTTAGGATACCCCGGTTTTCACCTCTTGCACCTCAAAGTGGCATTTGGTCTTCGCTGCGGGGTCCCCAAGCCGTTACTCGCAAAAGTAGTCTCAGTTATGTGGCAGCTGACACTAACATAAGACCGAGGTGCAAGACCTATTAACGCTATACTCACCTTAGCCTGTTGCAAAGAAAAGGGTTAGATTGTGAGCCAGTACTATGCTGCCTAACAGCAACGTGCATTACAATTACGTAATCTTATAACTTTTATCCACTGGCCAACTATACAAAGTTTTTGACAAAGCCTTCAATTATAATTCTCTATCTATACCGCCGATCTGTTCATAAGTCTCCTCACTATCCCACAACCCAAACGACTTTTCGATACATTCCACTTCCTCTTCAGCCACAAAAAAACAGGCCCACGTGATGGATCTCAGTGCTAGAGAGCTAGCCTCCCATTTCATAGAAAAAAAACAAAAACATCAGAAAACAAATCTCCACAAACTGCACGGGGAGCCCCGATCCCGGTATCTCTAGCAATGACTCCATAACTCACTATCAATACTAGAACCAACCACAGAGGAAGAAGCCTCCAGATTGCTTTTTGCTACTCGCCCCACCACCTGCGCGAGCGACCCTCTCCTAAAGGCCCAAGTAAGACCGCATACTCTCCCCCCACTACAGTTACACCTTTGGCCCTACCCTTTGTAGCTATTTTTCCTAGATTACCAGCAAACAGATGAAAGCACACCTAGCAAAAAATGTGAATTAAAATGCATAGGCCTCCTCCATAACCCCTCTAGCCCACCTTTCCATCACCAAACATGGTGTGCTTTCTACCATTAAAGGTAGGTAGAAAAAAAATGTTCATTCAATCTGCTGGCTATCTAGGAGAAACAGAAGGACCATCTAGTATATCTCCTCAATATTGCATACGTAGACAAGCTTAGTTTACAACTTTTAGTCTAATCCTTAATGTAATTGTACATTTTGAAAAAAAAAACACACAAGTGCTTCACCGTTTAGATGTATTGGCTCACATTAATGTGGTCGGTGCCTGAAAACTGGACTAAACCTAGAACTGGGCACCGTTAGGTCAGCAAGCGGATGTGGACCCGCTTTACCACAAACTGATTTGGCTTTGGGCTAAATCTGGAGGCAGCACTTAGGATACCCCAGTTTTCACCTCTTGCACCTCAAAGTGGCATTTGGTCTTCGCTGCGGGGTCCCCAAGCCGTTACTCGCAAAAGTAGTCTCAGTTATGTGGCAGCTGACACTAACATAAGACCGAGGTGCAAGACCTATTAACGCTATACTCACCTTAGCCTGTTGCAAAGAAAATGGTTAGATTGTGAGCCAGTACTATGCTGCCTAACAGCAACGGGCATTACAATTACGTAAACTTATAACTTTTATCCACTGGCCAACTATACAAAGTTTTTGACAAAGCCTTCAATTATAATACCCTATCTATACCGCCAATCTGTTCATAAGTCTCCTCACTATCCCACAACCCAAATGACTTTTCGATACATTCCACTCCCTCTTCAGCCCCAAAGATCAGGCCCCCGTGATGGATCTCAGTGCTAGAGAGCTAGCCTCCCATTTCATAGAAAAAAAAACAAAAACATCTGAAAATAAATCTCCAAAAACTGCACGGGGAGCCCCGATCCCGGTATTTCTAGAAATGACTCCATAACTCTCTATCAATACTAGAACCAACCACAGAGGAAGAAGCCTCCAGATTGCTTTTTGCTACTCGCCCCACCACCTGCATGAGCGACCCTCTCCTAAAGGCCCAAGTAAGACCGTATACTCTCCGCCCACTACAGTTACACCTTTGGCCCTACCCTTTGTAGCTATTTTTCCTAGATTACCAGCAAACAGATGAAAGCACACCTAGCAAAAAATGTGAATTAAAATGCATAGGCCTCCTCCATAACCCCTCTAGCCCACCTTTCCATCACCAAACATGGTGTGCTTTCTACCATTAAAGGTAGGTAGAAAAAAAATGTTCATTCAATCTGCTGGCTATCTAGGAGAAACAGAAGGACCATCTAGTATATCTCCTCAATATTGCATACGTAGACAAGCCTAGTTTACAACTTTTAGTCTAATGCTTAATGTAACTGTACATTTTGAAAAAAAAAACACACAAGTGCTTCACCGTTTAGATGTATTGGCTCACATTAATGTGGTCGGTGCCTAAAAACTGGACCAAACCTAGAACTGGGCACCGTTAGGTCAGCAAGCGGATGTGGACCCGCTTTGCCACAAACTGATTTGGCTTTGGGCTAAATCTGGAGGCAGCACTTAGGATACCCCGGTTTTCACCTCTTGCACCTCAAAGTGGCATTTGGTCTTCGCTGCGGGGTCCCCAAGCCGTTACTCGCAAAAGTAGTCTCAGTTATGTGGCAGCTGACACTAACATAAGACCGAGGTGCAAGACCTATTAACGCTAAACTCACCTTAGCCTGTTGCAAAGAAAAGGGTTAGATTGTGAGCCAGTACTATGCTGCCTAACAGCAACGGGCATTACAATTATGTAAACATAACTTTTATCCACTGGCCAACTATATAAAGTTTTTGACAAAGCCTTCAATTATAATTCTCTATCTATACCGCCGATCTGTTCATAAGTCTCCTCACTATCCCACAACCCAAACGACTTTTCGATACATTCCACTCCCTCTTCAGCCCCAAAGAACAGGCCCCCGTGATGGATCTCAGTGCTAGAGAGCTAGCCTCCCATTTCATAGAAAAAAAACAAAAACATCAGAAAACAAATCTCCACAAACTGCACGGGGAGCCCCGATCCTGGTATCTCTAGCAATGACTCCATAACTCACTATCAATACTAGAACCAACCACAGAGGAAGAAGTCTCCAGATTGCTTTTCGCTACTCGCCGCACCACCTGCGTGAGCGACCCTCTCCTAAATGCCCAAGTAAGACCGCATACTCTCCGCCCACTACAGTTACACCTTTGGCCCTACCCTTTGTAGCTATTTTTCCTAGATTACCAGCAAACAGATGAAAGCACACCTAGCAAAAAATGTGAATTAAAATGCATAGGCCTCCTCCATAACCCCTCTAGCCCACCTTTCCATCACCAAACGTGGTGTGCTTTCTACCATTAAAGGTAGGTAGAAAAAAAATGTTCATTCAATCTGCTGGCTATCTAGGAGAAACAGAAGGACCATCTCGTATATGTCCTCAATATTGCATACGTAGACAAGCCTAGTTTACAACTTTTAGTCTAATCCTTAATGTAATTGTACATTTTGAAAAAAAAAACACAAGTGCTTCACCGTTTAGATGTATTGGCTCACATTAATGTGGTCGGTGCCTAAAAACTGGACCAAACCTCGAACTGGGCACCGTTAGGTCAGCAAGCGGATGTGGACCCGCTTTGCCACAAACTGATTTGGCTTTGGGCTAAATCTGGAGGCAGCACTTAGGATACCCCGGTTTTCACCTCTTGCACCTCAAAGTGGCATTTGGTCTTCGCTGCGGGGTCCCCAAGCCGTTACTCGCAAAAGTAGTCTCAGTTATGTGGCAGCTGACACTAACATAAGACCGAGGTGCAAGACCTATTAACGCTATACTCACCTTAGCCTGTTGCAAAGAAAAGGGTTAGATTGTGAGCCAGTACTATGCTGCCTAACATCAACGGGCATTACAATTACGTAAACTTATAACTTTTATCCACTGGCCAACTATACAAAGTTTTTGACAAAGCCTTCAATTATAATACCCTATCTATACCGCCGATCTGTTCATAAGTCTCCTCACTATCCCACAACCCAAACGACTTTTCGATACATTCCACTCCCTCTTCAGCCCCAAAGAACAGGCCCTTGTGATGAATCTCAGTGCTAGAGAGCTAGCCTCCCATTTCATAGAAAAAAAACCAAAAACATCTGAAAATAAATCTCCAAAAACTGCACGGGGAGCCCCGATCCCGGTATTTCTAGAAATGACTCCATAACTCACTATCAATACTAGAACCAACCACAGAGGAAGAAGCCTCCAGATTGCTTTTTGCTACTCGCCCCACCACCTGCATGAGCGACCCTCTCCTAAAGGCCCAAGTAAGACCGCATACTCTCCGCCCACTACAGTTACACCTTTGGCCCTACCCTTTGTAGCTATTTTTCCTAGATTACCAGCAAACAGATGAAAGCACACCTAGCAAAAAATGTGAATTAAAATGCATAGGCCTCCTCCATAACCCCTCTAGCCCACCTTTCCATCACCAAACGTGGTGTGCTTTCTACCATTAAAGGTAGGTAGAAAAAAAATGTTCATTCAATCTGCTGGCTATCTAGGAGAAACAGAAGGACCATCTAGTATATCTCCTCAATATTGCATACGTAGACAAGCCTAGTTTACAACTTTTAGTCTAATCTTTAATGTAATTGTACATTTTGAAAAAGAAAAACACAAGTGCTTCACCGTTTAGATGTATTGGCTCACATTAATGTGGTCGGTGCCTAAAAACTGGACCAAACCTAGAACTGGGCACCGTTAGGTCAGCAAGCGGATGTGGACCCGCTTTGCCACAAACTGATTTGGCTTTGGGCTAAATCTGGAGGCAGCACTTAGGATACCCCGGTTTTCACCTCTTGCACCTCAAAGTGGCATTTGGTCTTCGCTGCGGGGTCCCCAAGCCGTTACTCGCAAAAGTAGTCTCAGTTATGTGGCAGGTGACACTAACATAAGACCGAGGTGCAAGACCTATTAACGCTATACTCACCTTAGCCTGTTGCAAAGAAAAGGGTTAGATTGTGAGCCAGTACTATGCTGCCTAACAGCAACGGGCATTACAATTATGTAAACTTATAACTTTTATCCACTGGCCAACTATATAAAGTTTTTGACAAAGCCTTCAATTATAATTCTCTATCTATACCGCCGATCTGTTCATAAGTCTCCTCACTATCCCACAACCCAAACGACTTTTCGATACATTCCACTCCCTCTTCAGCCACAAAAAAACAGGCCCCCGTGATGGATCTCAGTGCTAGAGAGCTAGCCTCCCATTTCATAGAAAAAAAACAAAAACATCTGAAAATAAATCTCCAAAAACTGCACGGGGAGCCCCGATCCCGGTATTTCTAGAAATAACTCCATAACTCACTATCGATACTAGAACCAACCACAGAGGAAGAAGCCTCCAGATAGCTTTTTGCTACTCGCCCCACCACCTGCATGAGTGACCCTCTCCTAAAGGCCCAAGTAAGACCGCATACTCTCCCCCCACTACAGTTACACCTTTGGCCCTACCCTTTGTAGCTATTTTTCCTAGATTACCAGCAAACAGATGAAAGCACACCTAGCAAAAAATGTGAATTAAAATGCATAGGCCTCCTCCATAACCCCTCTAGCCCACCTTTCCATCACCAAACATGGTGTGCTTTCTACCATTAAAGGTAGGTAGAAAAAAAATGTTCATTCAATCTGCTGGCTATCTAGGAGAAACAGAAGGACCATCCAGTATATCTCCTCAATATTGCATACGTAGACAAGCCTAGTTTACAACTTTTAGTCTAATCCTTAATGTAACTGTACATTTTGAAAAAAAAAACACAAGTGCTTCACCGTTAGGATGTATTGGCTCACATTAATGTGGTCGGTGCCTAAAAACTGGACTAAACCTAGTACTGGGCACCGTTAGGTCAGCAAGCGGATGTGGACCCGCTTTACCACAAACTGATTTGGCTTTGGGCTAAATCTGGAGGCAGCACTTAGGATACCCCGGTTTTCACCTCTTGCACCTCAAAGTGGCATTTGGTCTTCGCTGCGGGGTCCCCAAGCCGTTACTCGCAAAAGTAGTCTCAGTTGTGTGGCAGCTGACACTAACATAAGACCGAGGTGCAAGACCTATTAACGCTATACTCACCTTAGCCTGTTGCAAAGAAAATGGTTAGATTGTGAGCCAGTACTATGCTGCCTAATATCAACGGGCATTACAATTACGTAAACTTATAACTTTTATCCACTGACCAACTATACAAAGTTTTTGACAAAGCCTTCAATTATAATTCCCTATCTATACCGCCGATCTGTTCATAAGTCTCCTCACTATCCCACAACCTAAACGATTTTTCGATACATTCCACTCCCTCTTCAGCCCCAAAGAACAGGCCCCTGTGATGAATCTCAGTGCTAGAGAGCTAGCCTCCCATTTCATAGAAAAAAAACCAAAAACATCTGAAAATAAATCTCCAAAAACTGCACGGGGAGCCCCGATCCCGGTATCTCTAGCAATGACTCCATAACTCACTATCAATACTAGAACCAACCACAGAGGAAGAAGTCTCCAGATTGCTTTTCGCTACTCGCCGCACCACCTGCGTGAGCGACCCTCTCCTAAAGGCCCAAGTAAGAAAGCATACTCTCCCCCCACTACAGTTACACCTTTGGCCCTACCCTTTGTAGCTATTTTTCCTAGATTACCAGCAAACAGATGAAAGCACACCTAGCAAAAAATGTGAATTAAAACGCATAGGCCTCCTCCATAACCCCTCTAGCCCACCTTTCCATCACCAAACGTGGTGTGCTTTCTACCATTAAAGGTAGGTAGAAAAAAATGTTCATTCAATCTGCTGGCTTTCTAGGAGAAACAGAAGGACCATCTAGTATATCTCCTCAATATTGCATACGTAGACAAGCCTAGTTTACAACTTTTAGTCTAATCCTTAATGTAATTGTACATTTTGAAAAAAAAAACACAAGTGCTTCACCGTTAGGATGTATTGGCTCACATTAATGTGGTCGGTGCCTAAAAACTGGACTAAACCTAGAACTGGGCACCGTTAGGTCAGCAAGCGGATGTGGACCCGCTTTACCACAAACTGATTTGGCTTTGGGCTAAATCTGGAGGCAGCACTTAGGATACCCCGGTTTTCACCTCTTGCACCTCAAAGTGGCATTTGGTCTTCGCTGCGGGGTCCCCAAGCCGTTACTCGCAAAAGTAGTCTCAGTTATGTGGCAGCTGACACTAACATAAGACCGAGGTGCAAGACCTATTAACGCTATACTCACCTTAGCCTGTTGCAAAGAAAAGGGTTAGATTGTGAGCCAGTACTATGCTGCCTAACATCAACGGGCATTACAATTACGTAAACTTATAACTTTTATCCACTGGCCAACTATACAAAGTTTTTGACAAAGCCTTCAATTATAATACCCTATCTATACCGCCGATCTGTTCATAAGTCTCCTCACTATCCCACAACCCAAACGACTTTTCGATACATTCCACTCCCTCTTCAGCCCCAAAGAACAGGCCCCCGTGATGGATCTCAGTGCTAGAGAGCTAGCCTCCCATTTCATAGAAAAAAAACAAAAACATCTGAAAATAAATCTCCAAAAACTGCACGGGGAGCCCCGATCCCGGTATTTCTAGAAATGACTCCATAACTCTCTATCAATACTAGAACCAACCACAGAGGAAGAAGCCTCCAGATTGCTTTTTGCTACTCGCCCCACCACCTGCATCAGCGACCCTCTCCTAAAGGCCCAAGTAAGACCGTATACTCTCCGCCCACTACAGTTACACCTTTGGCCCTACCCTTTGTAGCTATTTTTCCTAGATTACCAGCAAACAGATGAAAGCACACCTAGCAAAAAATGTGAATTAAAATGCATAGGCCTCCTCCATTACCCCTCTAGCCCACCTTTCCATCACCAAACATGGTGTGCTTTCTACCATTAAAGGTAGGTAGAAAAAAAATGTTCATTCAATCTGCTGGCTATCTAGGAGAAACAGAAGGACCATCTAGTATATCTCCTCAATATTGCATACGTAGACAAGCCTAGTTTACAACTTTTAGTCTAATCTTTAATGTAATTGTACATTTTGAAAAAGAAAAACACAAGTGCTTCACCGTTTAGATGTATTGGCTCACATTAATGTGGTCGGTGCCTGAAAACTGGACCAAACCTAGAACTGGGCACCGTTAGGTCAGCAAGCGGATGTGGACCCGCTTTGCCACAAACTGATTTGGCTTTGGGCTAAATCTGGAGGCAGCACTTAGGATACCCCGGTTTTCACCTCTTGCACCTCAAAGTGGCATTTGGTCTTCGCTGCGGGGTCCCCAAGCCGTTACTCGCAAAAGTAGTCTCAGTTATGTGGCAGCTGACACTAACATAAGACCGAGGTGCAAGACCTATTAACGCTAAACTCACCTTAGCCTGTTGCAAAGAAAAGGGTTAGATTGTGAGCCAGTACTATGCTGCCTAACATCAACGGGCATTACAATTATGTAAACTTATAACTTTTATCCACTGGCCAACTATATAAAGTTTTTGACAAAGCCTTCAATTATAATTCTCTATCTATATTGCCGATCTGTTCATAAGTCTCCTCACTATCCCACAACCCAAACGACTTTTCGATACATTCCACTCCCTCTTCAGCCCCAAAGAACAGGCCCCCGTGATGGATCTCAGTGCTAGAGAGCTAGCCTCCCATTTCATAGAAAAAAAACAAAAACATCTGAAAATAAATCTCCAAAAACTGCACGGGGAGCCCCGATCCCGGTATTTCTAGAAATAACTCCATAACTCACTATCGATACTAGAACCAACCACAGAGGAAGAAGCCTCCAGATTGCTTTTTGCTACTCGCCGCACCACCTGCGTGAACGACCCTCTCCTAAAGGCCCAAGTAAGACCGCATACTCTCCCCCCACTACAGTTACACCTTTGGCCCTACCCTTTGTAGCTATTTTTCCTAGATTACCAGCAAACAGATGAAAGCACACCTAGCAAAAAATGTGAATTAAAATGCATAGGCCTCCTCCATAACCCCTCTAGCCCACCTTTCCATCACCAAACATGGTGTGCTTTCTACCATTAAAGGTAGGTAGAAAAAAAATGTTCATTCAATCTGCTGGCTATCTAGGAGAAACAGAAGGACCATCCAGTATATCTCCTCAATATTGCATACGTAGACAAGCCTAGTTTACAACTTTTAGTCTAATCCTTAATGTAACTGTACATTTTGAAAAAAAAAACACAAGTGCTTCACCGTTAGGATGTATTGGCTCACATTAATGTGGTCGGTGCCTAAAAACTGGACTAAACCTAGTACTGGGCACCGTTAGGTCAGCAAGCGGATGTGGACCCGCTTTACCACAAACTGATTTGGCTTTGGGCTAAATCTGGAGGCAGCACTTAGGATACCCCGGTTTTCACCTCTTGCACCTCAAAGTGGCATTTGGTCTTCGCTGCGGGGTCCCCAAGCCGTTACTCGCAAAAGTAGTCTCAGTTGTGTGGCAGCTGACACTAACATAAGACCGAGGTGCAAGACCTATTAACGCTATACTCACCTTAGCCTGTTGCAAAGAAAATGGTTAGATTGTGAGCCAGTACTATGCTGCCTAATATCAACGGGCATTACAATTACGTAAACTTATAACTTTTATCCACTGACCAACTATACAAAGTTTTTGACAAAGCCTTCAATTATAATTCCCTATCTATACCGCCGATCTGTTCATAAGTCTCCTCACTATCCCACAACCTAAACGATTTTTCGATACATTCCACTCCCTCTTCAGCCCCAAAGAACAGGCCCCTGTGATGAATCTCAGTGCTAGAGAGCTAGCCTCCCATTTCATAGAAAAAAAACCAAAAACATCTGAAAATAAATCTCCAAAAACTGCACGGGGAGCCCCGATCCCGGTATCTCTAGCAATGACTCCATAACTCACTATCAATACTAGAACCAACCACAGAGGAAGAAGTCTCCAGATTGCTTTTCGCTACTCGCCGCACCACCTGCGTGAGCGACCCTCTCCTAAAGGCCCAAGTAAGAAAGCATACTCTCCCCCCACTACAGTTACACCTTTGGCCCTACCCTTTGTAGCTATTTTTCCTAGATTACCAGCAAACAGATGAAAGCACACCTAGCAAAAAATGTGAATTAAAACGCATAGGCCTCCTCCATAACCCCTCTAGCCCACCTTTCCATCACCAAACGTGGTGTGCTTTCTACCATTAAAGGTAGGTAGAAAAAAATGTTCATTCAATCTGCTGGCTTTCTAGGAGAAACAGAAGGACCATCTAGTATATCTCCTCAATATTGCATACGTAGACAAGCCTAGTTTACAACTTTTAGTCTAATCCTTAATGTAATTGTACATTTTGAAAAAAAAAACACAAGTGCTTCACCGTTAGGATGTATTGGCTCACATTAATGTGGTCGGTGCCTAAAAACTGGACTAAACCTAGAACTGGGCACCGTTAGGTCAGCAAGCGGATGTGGACCCGCTTTACCACAAACTGATTTGGCTTTGGGCTAAATCTGGAGGCAGCACTTAGGATACCCCGGTTTTCACCTCTTGCACCTCAAAGTGGCATTTGGTCTTCGCTGCGGGGTCCCCAAGCCGTTACTCGCAAAAGTAGTCTCAGTTATGTGGCAGCTGACACTAACATAAGACCGAGGTGCAAGACCTATTAACGCTATACTCACCTTAGCCTGTTGCAAAGAAAAGGGTTAGATTGTGAGCCAGTACTATGCTGCCTAACATCAACGGGCATTACAATTACGTAAACTTATAAGTTTTATCCACTGGCCAACTATACAAAGTTTTTGACAAAGCCTTCAATTATAATACCCTATCTATACCGCCGATCTGTTCATAAGTCTCCTCACTATCCCACAACCCAAACGACTTTTCGATACATTCCACTCCCTCTTCAGCCCCAAAGAACAGGCCCTTGTGATGAATCTCAGTGCTAGAGAGCTAGCCTCCCATTTCATAGAAAAAAAACCAAAAACATCTGAAAATAAATCTCCAAAAACTGCACGGGGAGCCCCGATCCCGGTATTTCTAGAAATGACTCCATAACTCACTATCAATACTAGAACCAACCACAGAGGAAGAAGCCTCCAGATTGCTTTTTGCTACTCGCCCCACCACCTGCATGAGCGACCCTCTCCTAAAGGCCCAAGTAAGACCGCATACTCTCCGCCCACTACAGTTACACCTTTGGCCCTACCCTTTGTAGCTATTTTTCCTAGATTACCAGCAAACAGATGAAAGCACACCTAGCAAAAAATGTGAATTAAAATGCATAGGCCTCCTCCATAACCCCTCTAGCCCACCTTTCCATCACCAAACGTGGTGTGCTTTCTACCATTAAAGGTAGGTAGAAAAAAAATGTTCATTCAATCTGCTGGCTATCTAGGAGAAACAGAAGGACCATCTAGTATATCTCCTCAATATTGCATACGTAGACAAGCCTAGTTTACAACTTTTAGTCTAATCTTTAATGTAATTGTACATTTTGAAAAAGAAAAACACAAGTGCTTCACCGTTTAGATGTATTGGCTCACATTAATGTGGTCGGTGCCTAAAAACTGGACCAAACCTAGAACTGGGCACCGTTAGGTCAGCAAGCGGATGTGGACCCGCTTTGCCACAAACTGATTTGGCTTTGGGCTAAATCTGGAGGCAGCACTTAGGATACCCCGGTTTTCACCTCTTGCACCTCAAAGTGGCATTTGGTCTTCGCTGCGGGGTCCCCAAGCCGTTACTCGCAAAAGTAGTCTCAGTTATGTGGCAGGTGACACTAACATAAGACCGAGGTGCAAGACCTATTAACGCTATACTCACCTTAGCCTGTTGCAAAGAAAAGGGTTAGATTGTGAGCCAGTACTATGCTGCCTAACAGCAACGGGCATTACAATTATGTAAACTTATAACTTTTATCGACTGGCCAACTATATAAAGTTTTTGACAAAGCCTTCAATTATAATTCTCTATCTATACCGCCGATCTGTTCATAAGTCTCCTCACTATCCCACAACCCAAACGACTTTTCGATACATTCCACTCCCTCTTCAGCCACAAAAAAACAGGCCCACGTGATGGATCTCAGTGCTAGAGAGCTAGCCTCCCATTTCATAGAAAAAAAACAAAAACATCTGAAAACAAATCTACACAAACTGCACGGGGAGCCCCGATCCCGGTATCTCTAGCAATGACTCCATAACTCACTATCAATACTAGAACCAACCACAGAGGAAGAAGTCTCCAGATTGCTTTTCGCTACTCGCTGCACCACCTGCGTGAGCGACCCTCTCCTAAAGGCCCAAGTAAGAGAGCATACTCTCCCCCCACTACAGTTACACCTTTGGCCCTACCCTTTGTAGCTATTTTTCCTAGATTACCAGCAAACAGATGAAAGCACACCTAGCAAAAAATGTGAATTAAAATGCATAGGCCTCCTCCATAACCCCTCTAGCCCACCTTTCCATCACCAAACGTGGTGTGCTTTCTACCATTAACCCCTTGAGTGGCACGCCCGGAAAAGTTCCGTGACGAGCTCCACTGCTCATAGCAACATAGCCCGGAAGATTTCCGGGCTATGTATCACTATGGGAGCTGCAGAGCACAATGCCACAAGCTGTGACAGTGTGCTCTGCCTGCACAGACCCACACAGAGCAGTGCAAGGGCTTTGAAAAACCAGCAGAAGATATTGCCGACATGTCGGCAATGTCCTGCTTTGTTTACAGGTTGCCATAGAGACCATCGGCTTGTCAGAAGCAAGCCGATGGTCTCTGTGGCAGGGAGAGCTGGTTGTTAGCTGTCAGAGGACAGCTAGGTACCTGCTCTTACAGCAGAGATCAGAGAAAACCTCCGATCTCTGCTGTGTTAACCCTTTACATGCTGCAGTCTATGTGACTGCAGCATGTAAAGGGCTGTCACTGCAGCATGTAAAGGGCTGTCACCATCGGACCCCTGGAATGTGATCAGGGGTCCTGATGGGTCCCTGTGGAAGTCCCCTAAAGGGACAAAAAAAAAAAAAAAAATTTAAAAAAATTAAAAAAAAAAATTATTAAAAAAATAAAAAAAAACACTTGTCTCCCTTTACTTTGTAAAAAATCAAAAATACAATCACACATGTGGTATCCATGTGCGTTGTAATGACCCAGAGAAGGAAGTTAATACATTATTTAACCCCTTAATGACATGGCCCCTTTTTTTCTTTTTTCCCCATTTCTTTTTTTCCTCCCCCCTGTTTAAAAAATCACAACTTGTCCCGCAAAAAACAAGCCCTTATATGGCCATGTCAATGGAAAAATGAAAAAGTTATGGCTCTTGAGACGCAACTGCAAAACTAGTTGAAATTCAATGATTAGACCATTTTAAAAAACCTGCCCTGGTGGGCACGACAGGGTGGTAGGAAACCCGCCACTCAAGGGGTTAAAGGTAGGTAGAAAAAAAATGTTCATTCAATCTGCTGGCTATCTAGGAGAAACAGAAGGGCCATCTAGTATATCTCCTCAATATTGCATACGTAGACAAGCCTAGCTTACAACTTTTAGTCTAATCCTTAATGTAATTGTACATTTTGAAAAAAAAAAACACAAGTGCTTCACCGTTAGGATGTATTGGCTCACATTAATGTGGTCGGTGCCTAAAAACTGGACTAAACCTAGAACTGGGCACCGTTAGGTCAGCAAGCGGATGTGGACCCGCTTTACCACAAACTGATTTGGCTTTGGGCTAAATCTGGAGGCAGCACTTAGGATACCCCGGTTTTCACCTCTTGCACCTCAAAGTCGCATTTGGTCTTCGCTGCGGTGTCCCCAAGCCGTTACTCGCAAAAGTAGTCTCAGTTGTGTGGCAGCTGACACTAACATAAGACCGAGGTGCAAGACCTATTAACGCTATACTCACCTTAGCCTGTTGCAAAGAAAATGGTTAGATTGTGAGCCAGTACTATGCTGCCTTACATCAACGGGCATTACAATTACGTAAACTTATAACTTTTATCCACTGACCAACTATACAAAGTTTTTGACAAAGCCTTCAATTATAATTCCCTATCTATACCGCCGATCTGTTCATAAGTCTCCTCACTATCCCACAACCTAAACGACTTTTCGATACATTCCACTCCCTCTTCAGCCCCAAAGAACAGGCCCCTGTGATGAATCTCAGTGCTAGAGAGCTAGCCTCCCATTTCATAGAAAAAAAAACAAAAACATCTGAAAATAAATCTCCAAAAACTGCGCGGGGAGCCCCGATCCTGGTATCTCTAGCAATGACTCCATAACTCACTATCAATACTAGAACCAACCACAGAGGAAGAAGCCTCCAGATTGCTTTTTGCTACTCGCCCCACCACCTGCGTGAGCGACCCTCTCCTAAAGGCCCAAGTAAGACCGCATACTCTCCCCCCACTACAGTTACACCTTTGGCCCTACCCTTTGTAGCTATTTTTCCTAGATTACCAGCAAACAGATGAAAGCACACCTAGCAAAAAATGTGAATTAAAATGCATAGGCCTCCTCCATTACCCCTCTAGCCCACCTTTCCATCACCAAACATGGTGTGCTTTCTACCATTAAAGGTAGGTAGAAAAAAAATGTTCATTCAATCTGCTGGCTATCTAGGAGAAACAGAAGGACCATCTAGTATATCTCCTCAATATTGCATACGTAGACAAGCCTAGTTTACAACTTTTAGTCTAATCTTTAATGTAATTGTACATTTTGAAAAAGAAAAACACAAGTGCTTCACCGTTTAGATGTATTGGCTCACATTAATGTGGTCGGTGCCTGAAAACTGGACCAAACCTAGAACTGGGCACCGTTAGGTCAGCAAGCGGATGTGGACCCGCTTTGCCACAAACTGATTTGGCTTTGGGCTAAATCTGGAGGCAGCACTTAGGATACCCCGGTTTTCACCTCTTGCACCTCAAAGTGGCATTTGGTCTTCGCTGCGGGGTCCCCAAGCCGTTACTCGCAAAAGTAGTCTCAGTTATGTGGCAGCTGACACTAACATAAGACCGAGGTGCAAGACCTATTAACGCTAAACTCACCTTAGCCTGTTGCAAAGAAAAGGGTTAGATTGTGAGCCAGTACTATGCTGCCTAACATCAACGGGCATTACAATTATGTAAACTTATAACTTTTATCCACTGGCCAACTATATAAAGTTTTTGACAAAGCCTTCAATTATAATTCTCTATCTATATTGCCGATCTGTTCATAAGTCTCCTCACTATCCCACAACCCAAACGACTTTTCGATACATTCCACTCCCTCTTCAGCCCCAAAGAACAGGCCCCCGTGATGGATCTCAGTGCTAGAGAGCTAGCCTCCCATTTCATAGAAAAAAAACAAAAACATCTGAAAATAAATCTCCAAAAACTGCACGGGGAGCCCCGATCCCGGTATTTCTAGAAATAACTCCATAACTCACTATCGATACTAGAACCAACCACAGAGGAAGAAGCCTCCAGATAGCTTTTTGCTACTCGCCCCACCACCTGCATGAGTGACCCTCTCCTAAAGGCCCAAGTAAGACCGCATACTCTCCCCCCACTACAGTTACACCTTTGGCCCTACCCTTTGTAGCTATTTTTCCTAGATTACCAGCAAACAGATGAAAGCACACCTAGCAAAAAATGTGAATTAAAATGCATAGGCCTCCTCCATAACCCCTCTAGCCCACCTTTCCATCACCAAACATGGTGTGCTTTCTACCATTAAAGGTAGGTAGAAAAAAAATGTTCATTCAATCTGCTGGCTATCTAGGAGAAACAGAAGGACCATCCAGTATATCTCCTCAATATTGCATACGTAGACAAGCCTAGTTTACAACTTTTAGTCTAATCCTTAATGTAACTGTACATTTTGAAAAAAAAAACACAAGTGCTTCACCGTTAGGATGTATTGGCTCACATTAATGTGGTCGGTGCCTAAAAACTGGACTAAACCTAGTACTGGGCACCGTTAGGTCAGCAAGCGGATGTGGACCCGCTTTACCACAAACTGATTTGGCTTTGGGCTAAATCTGGAGGCAGCACTTAGGATACCCCGGTTTTCACCTCTTGCACCTCAAAGTGGCATTTGGTCTTCGCTGCGGGGTCCCCAAGCCGTTACTCGCAAAAGTAGTCTCAGTTGTGTGGCAGCTGACACTAACATAAGACCGAGGTGCAAGACCTATTAACGCTATACTCACCTTAGCCTGTTGCAAAGAAAATGGTTAGATTGTGAGCCAGTACTATGCTGCCTAATATCAACGGGCATTACAATTACGTAAACTTATAACTTTTATCCACTGACCAACTATACAAAGTTTTTGACAAAGCCTTCAATTATAATTCCCTATCTATACCGCCGATCTGTTCATAAGTCTCCTCACTATCCCACAACCTAAACGATTTTTCGATACATTCCACTCCCTCTTCAGCCCCAAAGAACAGGCCCCTGTGATGAATCTCAGTGCTAGAGAGCTAGCCTCCCATTTCATAGAAAAAAAAACAAAAACATCTGAAAATAAATCTCCAAAAACTGCACGGGGAGCCCCGATCCCGGTATCTCTAGCAATGACTCCATAACTCACTATCAATACTAGAACCAACCACAGAGGAAGAAGTCTCCAGATTGCTTTTCGCTACTCGCCGCACCACCTGCGTGAGCGACCCTCTCCTAAAGGCCCAAGTAAGAAAGCATACTCTCCCCCCACTACAGTTACACCTTTGGCCCTACCCTTTGTAGCTATTTTTCCTAGATTACCAGCAAACAGATGAAAGCACACCTAGCAAAAAATGTGAATTAAAACGCATAGGCCTCCTCCATAACCCCTCTAGCCCACCTTTCCATCACCAAACGTGGTGTGCTTTCTACCATTAAAGGTAGGTAGAAAAAAATGTTCATTCAATCTGCTGGCTTTCTAGGAGAAACAGAAGGACCATCTAGTATATCTCCTCAATATTGCATACGTAGACAAGCCTAGTTTACAACTTTTAGTCTAATCCTTAATGTAATTGTACATTTTGAAAAAAAAAACACAAGTGCTTCACCGTTAGGATGTATTGGCTCACATTAATGTGGTCGGTGCCTAAAAACTGGACTAAACCTAGAACTGGGCACCGTTAGGTCAGCAAGCGGATGTGGACCCGCTTTACCACAAACTGATTTGGCTTTGGGCTAAATCTGGAGGCAGCACTTAGGATACCCCGGTTTTCACCTCTTGCACCTCAAAGTGGCATTTGGTCTTCGCTGCGGGGTCCCCAAGCCGTTACTCGCAAAAGTAGTCTCAGTTGTGTGGCAGTTGACACTAACATAAGATTGAGGTGCAAGACCTATTAACGCTATACTCACCTTAGCCTGTTGCAAAGAAAATGGTTAGATTGTGAGCCAGTACTATGCTGCCTAACAGCAACGTGCATTACAATTACGTAAACTTATAACTTTTATCCACTGGCCAACTATACAAAGTTTTTGACAAAGCCTTCAATTATAATTCTCTATCTATACCGCCAATCTGTTCATAAGTCTCCTCACTATCCCACAACCCAAACGACTTTTCGATACATTCCACTCGCTCTTCAGCCCCAAAGAACAGGCTTCCCGTGACGGATCTCCAAAAACTGCACGGGGAGCCCCGATCCCGGTATCTCTAGCAATGACTTCATAACTCACTATCTATACTAGAACCAACCACAGAGGAAGAAGCCTCCAGATTGCTTTTTGCTACTCGCCCCACCACCTGCGTGAGCGATCCTCTCCTAAAGGCCCAAGTAAGACAGCATACTCTCCGCCCACTACAGTTACACCTTTGGCCCTACCCTTTGTAGCTATTTTTCCTAGATTACCAGCAAACAGATGAAAGCACACTTAGCAAAAAAATAGAATTAAAACGCATAGGCCTCCTCCATAACCCCTCTAGCCCACCTTTCCATCTCCAAACGCGGTGTGCTCTCTACCATTAACCCCTTGAGTGGCACGCCTGGAAATTTTCCGGGACGAGCTCCACTGCTCATAGCAACATAGCCCGGAAGATTTCCGAGCTATGTATCACTATGGGAGCTGCAGAGCACAATGCCACAAGCTGTGACATTGTTCTCTGCCTGCACAGACCCACACAGAGCAGTGCAAGGGCTTTGAAAAACCAGCAGAAGATATTGCCGATATGTCGGCAACCTCCTGCTTTGTTTACAGGTTGCCATAGAGACCATCGGCTTGTCAGAAGCAAGCCGATGGTCTCTGTGGCAGGGAGAGCTTGGTGCTTGGCTGTGAGAGGACAGCTAGGTACTAGCTCTTACAGCAGAGATCAGAGAAAACCTCCGATCTCTGCTGTGTTAACCCTTTACATGCTGCAGTCTATGTGACTGCAGCATGTAAAGGGCTGTCACTGCAGCACGTAAAGGGCTGTCACTATCGGACCCCCGGAATGTGATCAGGGGTCCTGATGGGTCCCTGTGGAAGTCCCCTAAAGGGACAAAAAAATAAAGAAAATAAAAAAAAAAAAATTTAAAAATTATAAAAAAAATTATAAAAACACTTGTCTCCCTTTACTTTGTAAAAAAATCAAAAATACAATCACACATGTGGTATCCATGCATCGTAATGACCCAGAGAAGGAAGTTAATGCATTATTTAACCCCTTAATGACATGGCCCCTTTTTTTCTTTTTTCCCCATTTCTTTTTTTCCTCCCCCCTGTTTAAAAAATCACAACTTGTCCCGCAAAAAACAAGCCCTCATATGGCCATGTCAATGGAAAAATGAAAAAGTTATGGCTCTTGAGACGCAACTGGAAAATTAGTTGAAATTCAATGATTAGACCATTTTAAAAAACCTGCCCTGGTGGGCACAACAGGGTGGTAGGAAACCTGCCACTCAAGGGGTTAAAGGTAGGTAGAAAAAAATGTTTATTTTGCTGAATATCTAGGAGAAATAATACTGCTGGTATCTGTTGCCACCAGTCTACATCTCTAATTGGTGACCTTCGTTATTTTATTCTTGCACTTTGCCTCCTACACTTCTCTTATCTCTGTATAAGGCTAGTCCTGCAGGCCAAGTCAGTTATATATATATATAGGTTGGTGGGGATTTCTGTTTGCATTTTGGGCACTGGGGTCTGAATCTGATTTCTCATGGAATCAGTTAGCTCCTGTTAACCCTCTCGACTCCGCATCGCTTCATATCATAATTTTTTTGTGAGTGGAGGTGATTTAACTGTACTGCACCTCTTTTTTTTGTATAGTCTGTTTTTTGGCACTCTCCTTTTCCATTCTCACGATCTTGCCCCTGATAATCAGGCTGTGGTTTGCCAGAGAAACGAATTGGGAATGTTTTCTTTGACTGCGCATCATTTTTTATTTCCTTTTGTGTGAAATGAAGCTAAGCACAATTATACCAACTGTGTGCCGCTTTGCTACACTTCACACATTTGGGCTATTAGTTCTGTGTGTCCTTCGTAAGTGTGGTTAAGGTGATACAGGGACATATATTTAAGTTTTGTACCCCCATGCATCACCATGCAGGACTGGCGCTTTGAGATAGTAAACCATATAAGCACAGCGGCAGCTAACAGGAGTTTATGTTGGGCATTCTTTGATTAGAATTGACCTACATGAAAGTCCGCATTCTATCTGTGAGCGGCCCTTGCTCTTTGGAGTCTGGTCTAGAACAATTTCATTTTTTAATTTTTTTTCACTAACCCTATTGAGGTTACTCTATATCTGGACCCCCTTGGTATTTTTTTTCTTTTCCCCTCCCTTTGTGAGGACTCTTAAGGGTAGTTTTGTGACACAAAAAAAATTATTCTAGACTCTCCTTTTATCCCCGGAGGTCTGTACGTACTTAGCTTGCACAAATCTAAGGAGCTGTATTGTTTGGATGGCCTACCCTTAATACCGAGTGAGGGCGTACTTGTTACACAACTACAATGAAGTGGTCTGATCTCGTAGTGCATCCACAATATGCTATATGCTGTTTGCCTTTTTTTTTGGTTTTAAACCTCAGTTTTAATTGTATTTAATAACATTTATAGTTTTAGGGTGTTCGGTGACTTTATAAGCGTACACTCCCTTTAACTTTGGTGATTTCAGTGTTTAGCCATCTGCATAAATCTGGTTTAGATTCGGCCGTCAGAACAAACTCTAATGTCTGCACTATATTGTGAATTGGGTATAGGAATTGCGGATTCCGTGAGCGTTTAATCTGCGGTAATATGCAGATCAGTCAAATGTATTGGATTACACAATTGCGCTCACATTAGCGGGTCGGAATTGTGTAATCTGTTCGCTGAAAATATTGCTCTGCTGAACGCGGCATATTCTATTTTATCGCGGAATCCACGAAATAGAGCCCATTGTTCTCTATGGTTTGGGATATACACGCAGCTTGTGTATGCGCTGCGGGTATCCATGTCATCACTAAGTCATGGTGCAGGAAATATAAACAAAAAGCTGTACTGCACTTAACCGCCTGCGTGAGTATGCGGTCATACACGGTACATTACACAGCCGTACGCAGGGTCATGGCATGGGAGGCTGGCCTTAGGCCCAATGTGCATGGGTGGAATTAAATTCTCGCGGAAGTTTCTCAATTTAATCCGCCCATAGGGATGCATGGGCGTCCATGCTGGAATTAAAGTATGCAGATTTTTTTTGCGGACCTTTTAATCCGGAAAACAAATCTCAGTATGCTTTATTTCAGTGCAGTTCCCGTACAGACAGCTTCCATTGAAGTCAAAGGAAGCCGTCTGATCTGCAGCACACCCGCATCTGACACTGCAGACGGGCCATGGATGCCACGGGAAAGCAGGAGCTTTAAAGCAAAAATCTGTACTGCGCATTTCCGACGGCGAGCCGTGTGGACCATCCGCAGTACAGACGTCCTAGCACAAAAGAGGTCCGCACTGAATGCAACCCACCCGTGTACATGAGGCCTTACTGCTACTTAGAGCCCAAGAGCTAAAAATATAGGCATTTCTTCTCAACAGAATATTTCTCAAACACATCAGTGTTTATAACATAAGTATTAGTAATGCACAAAGATACTATTACATATCAGTATGAGGGCAGTTTCAGACGACCCTAAGCACAATTTCGCTCGCCAGCATAGCGCGTAGTTGCCCATGAACAAGGTTTTTCACCAGATGTTCAGACTCCACGCCATAGCGAAGGAGTTTAAAAAAATAGTGGGAAGATAGGTCTTGCCCGATCTTTTCCACGCATAGTTAATAGTACATGCGGGAAAGATAGGGCAGATCCTATCTCTTCCCAGCCGTACAATTAACAGGCGAGAATCCTGATAGTGAAAACGAAACCACGGAAATCAATTGAAATCAGTGGTTTTGTTTTGTCCTGTTAAGCGGTTATGATTATCATTTTTATAAGATTGTGGGCTTAAACACATCAGCTCAGGTCTAGTATACCTCTAAATAATACAGTCAGCCTATAACAGATACCAGCTCTACCCAGTCATAATGATTACAATGCAGTTACCTCCAGTGATGACAGGGGGCGTCTCCTCTGATTGGGGTTTTTCACTTTCTCTTCTTCTCTCTGTCTGTGATTGGACTGCCCTGGCAACTTCTTCTAGCCACAAATTGTCTTTGAACACTCCCCATCCTCCTGCTACTTCTGCTGCCCTTCTCAGTGCCTCATACAGTAATAGTGCCCACCACAAGAGTAATAGTGCCCTCCTCTGTGCCATAATCATCCCCCTTTTCAACCACAAATGGTAATAAAACTCTCGTAATAACCCTGAAAATAATACACTTTCTATGTCCACTGAAGCAGGGGGCCCCAACCACCAGTCCACGGTAGTAATAGTGCCCCCTATAGTGGCTTTAGTAGTAATGGTGTCCCCTATATTGGCCCCAGTAGTAATATGTGAACCCCAAATTAGTCCCAGCAGTAATAGTGCCCCCTACCTTGGCTCCGGTAGTTATAGAGACCCCTCCTTATGGCCTCTGGCCAGGCAGCATCCCTCCATTCCATCCACTCACTTTGCTTACAACTCCTGTCCGTCATCAGCCTCTTCTGTGTCTGTGACCGCTGAGCTCTCCCCTGTGATGCATGCAGGATGGCGCACACAGACACCGGAGAGAGAGATCAGCGGTCACAGACTATACACTGCTGTTGCTGGACCAGAGTTGGTTGGGTAAGTGGAAGGCTTGTTAGCGTGCTGCACAGCTGGTGGGCCACATAAAATGAGTTGGTCTACAAGGTATGCCTGATGCTATTTGGCATATATTGTCACCATAGTAAACAATGTAGTGTTTAACTGTATCCAAAAATGGCGGTGTGCAAGGTGCTTTTATTTGCAGATCTCAGGAACGTGAATACATTCCTTCCAACCTTCTAGATAGTCTCAGGTTTTGGCAATTTTCCCCTCTACCCAGGATGCAGGTGGTATCCACTTCCACTGGGGCCCCACTCAAGAACCCAATCAAATAGTAACATACCCATGACGGTCCATTTTCTATCTTCATACCTCATATGGGACATGGGAGCTGTCAAATCGGTGTGGCCTAAAAAAAAACATGATTCAGGTACATTTTTACTTAAAGGGGATCTGTCACCAGTAGAGATGAGCGAGCCTACTCGGTAAGGCAGTTACTCGAGCGAGTATCGCTCTTCTCGAGTAACTGCTTAGTGATCCGAGCAGGCTCGGGTGGGCAGTGGGAGTAAGTGGGGGGGACGAAGCGGGGGGAAGAGAGAGAGGTCTCTCTCACTCTTTCTTCCTTCCCCATCCGAGCCTGCTCGGATCACTAAGCAGTTACTCGAGTAGGCTCGCTCATCTCTAGTCACCAGCTGTAAGCACTATAAACTAAGTTATGGTTCTAATAGGACAAGTTCCCAAAAATGTTTTATACTAACCTCCTAGTGTAAAGGTACTTTTACACGGGGCAATTACCTTCCAAGTAATTGCTTGAAACAGTGATTCTGAGTGCTAGATGGCCCGAGTACACACAGCCACCGACATGGCACTCACATTGTGTGAAAAATATGGGTGAAAATCACCCATTATTCCCTATGGGAGAAAAAATATAATGCATCCCACTCGCATGAAACTCACAGGTACATTATTTATTTTTTCTGCACCCAAAGGGAAGAATGGCCGATTCTTCAACAGAATCACCTAAAAATATGACATGCTACAATTTTTCTCTCACATCGCCCTGGATTTTTTCCAGTGTGATTTCTGTGCATCTCTCCGTGTAGATGCATCCTTAATGATGATGTATTGCAGTATATTGTACATGAGATCTGATAATCACTAGTTTAAGTCCCATACGGGAACTAAAGGAATTAAAAATAAGATAAATAACATTTTTCTATAATTATTTGTACATTAAAAATTAATGACAGTTTTAAAAAAAATTCCAGTCATCACATAAAAAAATAAATAGCTTTTGCTGCATCAGTGAGAGTCCAGTTTATTAAAATATATCATTATTTATCCAGCAGAATGAACGCCATCCGTTTAAAAAAAAAAAAACAACAAAAAACACAACGCTAGAACTGCGCATTATTTGGTCATCAATAAAAAATTTAATAAAAGTAGATAAAAGAGATTATGTAAGAAAAACAATGTAGTAGATGTGCAATTTCTTCATGAGTGCGTCTCTGAAGGCATAATTTCTCAAAGTTTCCAGACCCCTATACAATACAAACTGCAAGGGGGTCGCCAGTAGCTGAACCACGTGCTATGTAGCTATTGGCTGAAGGTGCCGGACCAGTATCATTACACCCCATATGGGGCAGTGCGTTTTTATATAACATAAGCCAAATATACAGTATAGCCCCCAAATAGCACTAAACAGAGCCCATTGACTATAATGGGGGCCATCCTGCTTCTGGTATTCTGATCAGCACTTATACAGTGTAGCTTCAATATTTCATCAGGGTTTTTCTGCTGGATCTGCGCCGGAGATTCCTAATGAAACCTCCAACGCAGATGTGAATGGGGCCGTACAGAGGAGCATACAACACTGAAATGATCCTTACGTGCCACGCAGGGGGCGCTTTTCCTGCAGAGCCTTTTAGGATCACCGCTTGAAGCTCTTCCATGGCGTATAGTGAGAAGATGCTGGTCATTCTTGTAACATGTTAGTCAGTGATTCATCCGCCAACTGAAGGGAGAAGCCTGAGAGTAGTAGAGCTGAGCAGGAACAGTTCATCACTTAGAGCGCTCTCAGAGCAGGCCATTATGTTTCCTAAATGTGAAGAAATGTACATTTTGGGGCAGTTCAATTGATCAAAACAGTCTAAAACCAAAACTGACCTTGTCCATAGCCACCAATCAGAACTCAGCTTCTGCTGCTCTACTCACTGCCTCACATAGTAATAGTGCCCACCACAAGACTAATAGTGCCCTACTCTGTGCCATAATCATCCCTCTTTTCCCCCTAAAAGGTAATGAAAGTCCCATAATAACCCTGGAAATGATACACCCTCTATGTCCACTAAAGTAAGTGCCCTGTGTGCGCCTCCACAAAGTAATAGTGCCCCCTGTGCTCCCACAAAGTCACTGTACTCTTCTGTGCTCCCACAAAGTTATAGTGTCCCAGTGTGCCCTGCGTCCTCACAAAGTAATAGTGCCCGCTGTGCATGCCTCCATAGGTAATGCCCTCTATGGCGCCACAAAGTAATAGTGCCCTTTGTGTGTATCTGTACAAAGTAATGGCCGTTCACACCAGCGTTAGCACCCATTAGCGATTTTCTCTGTTTTTGGAACAGGGAAATTAAATTAAAATGGAATTAAACATTTCATTTTTTCTCTGGGTTTTCAATTAACGGAAATGTTTCTGTTTGTTTACGTTCAATTTTCGTTTTTTAAACAGAACAAACAGTGCGGTCTGCGGCGCTATTTGTTCTGTTTAAGAAATGGAAACTAAACGGAAGCAAAAGAAAACATTATTAATAAAACCCATTGAAATGAATGGGGAAAAATATAAACATGTAATTCCATTTCTCTGCTCCAAAAACGCTATAGAGTCACAGAAATCTCTATCGCTGAGCGACTCTCCCAGCGGACAATGTGCTTCCCCATACCCGACTCCGCTTTCTGCTCTGAAGCAATGGACGGAGAGCAGGAGGAGGAGCTGGCATGTGAATAAAAACCGCCGTACGGTGACAGCGGCTCAGTGGGACCTGAAAGTCATTAAATACATGACCGCCATCACTGCTGTTCGGTTGGCCCTCCGCTCGTTTTCACAGTTGGGCTGCCGAACAGCAGTGCTATAGTGGGGTCATCATGGGGTGGGGGCCCTGAGCAACTGCCCAGTTTGCCTCCCCCCTCCCTAAATACTGGGGTTGTAGTTCAGAAAAAACAACGCAAACATTAACATCTTTTATCTTAAAAGAAAACCATATATAAGCCAGGCTGATCACCGCTATCTCTGTCCGGCAGCCATCTTGTCCAATCTGACTTTAACTGCCAAATTGGCCATTATAACACAAATCCTCGCTATAACGCTCGCCTTCTGGGAACTACTTACATTCTGTCGCCTGGATAGGAATATACGGCCACCCTCATGCGGCTAATACAAAGCCCATCTAATCATGTTGTCGTTGCCAGGTGACATAATCACACAGCAGGCCCCGTCACCCATAGCAACCAATCACAGAGCAGTTCGCATTTCTCCACAGCAGCTTCAGAAATGTAAGCTGAGCTCTGATTGGTTGCCATGGGCGACCAGGCCTGCTTTTTTTGTTCTGATAACTGAGGTTTCTTAAATATTCACCATATTTTTGTTGATTATCAATAATTTCTCAGGAATTACAGTCCCTGGAAAAGGAAGCTCAGTGGAGCAAGTAGCCACAAGCATGGCTGCCATGTTATGTAATGCTTGTATATACCATGTATTCTCAAGAGCGTCGCCCATCCTGCCGCCATACAGTAACCCGCAATAACTCACCAACCCAAATAATTCTCTTATAGATTTATTCATTATAATGTAACATTAACCCCTGCTCAGCCAAATCCCACTGTAGTGCACTGCATAGACAGATAAAGCAGAGCCCAATGTGTTATTTAAAGGGGTATTCCCAGAATATCATATTTTATTAGTCCATCTGTATAGTGCTATGTAGCTATTGGCTGAAGGTGTGGGGCCAGTATCGTTACACCCCATATGGGGCAGTGCGTTTTTATATAACATAAGTCAAATATACAGTATAGCCCCCAAATGGCACTAAACAGAGCCCATTGACTATAATGGGGGCCATCCTGCTTCTGGTATTCTGATCAGCACTTATACAGTGTAGCTTCAATATTTCATCAGGGTTTTTCTGCTGGATCTGCGCCGGAGATTCCTAATGAAGCCTCCAACGCAGATGTGAATGGGGCCGTACAGAGGAGCATACAACACTGAAATGATCCTTACGTGCCACGCAGGGGGCGATTTTCCTGCAGAGCCTTTTAGGATCACCGCTTGAAGCTCTTCCATGGCGTATAGTGAGAAGATGCTGGTCATTCTTGTAACATGTTAGTCAGTGATTCATCCGCCAACTGAAGGGAGAAGCCTGAGAGTAGTAGAGCTGAGCAGGAACAGTTCATCATTTAGAGCGCTCTCAGAGCAGGCCATTACGTTATCTAAATGTGAAGAAATGTACATTTTGGGGCAGTTCAATTGATCAAAACAGTCTAAAACCAAAACTGACCTTCTCGTCCATAGCCACCAATCAGAATTCAGCTTCTGCTGCTCTACTCACTGCCTCACATAGTAATAGTGCCCACCACAAGACTAATAGTGCCCTACTCTGTGCCATAATCATGCCTCTTTTCCCCCTAAAAGGTAATGAAAGTCCCATAATAACCCTGAAAATGATACACCTTCTATGTCCACTAAAGTAAGTGCCCTGTGTGCGCCTCCACAAAGTAATAGTGCCCTCTGTGCTCCCACAAAGTCACTGTACTCTTCTGTGCTCCCACAAAGTTATAGTGTCCCAGTGTGCCCTGCGTCCTCACAAAGTAATAGTGCCCGCTGTGCATGCCTCCATAGGTAATACCCTCTATGGCGCCACAAAGTAATAGTGCCCTTTGTGTGTATCTGTACAAAGTAATGGCCGTTCACACCAGCGTTAGCACCCATTAGCGATTTTCTCTGTTTTTGGAACAGGGAAATTAAATTAAAATGGAATTAAACATTTCATTCTTTCTCTGGGTTTTCAATTAACGGAAATGTTTCTGTTTGTTTACGTTCAATTTTTGTTTTTTAAACAGAACAAACAGTGCGGTCTGCGGCGCTATTTGTTCTGTTTAAGAAATGGAAACTAAACAGAAGCAAAAGGGAAACATTATTAATAAAACCCATTGAAATGAATGGGGAAAAATATAAACATGTAATTCCATTTCTCTGCTCCAAAAACGCTATAGAGGAACAGAAATCTCTATCGCTGAGCGACTGTCCCAGCGGACAATGTGCTTCCCCATACCCGACTCCGCTTTCTGCTCTGAAGCAATGGACGAAGAGCCGGAGGAGGAGCTGGCATGTGAAAAAAAACTGCCGCGCGGTGACAGCGGCTCAGTGGGACCTGAAAGTCATTAAATACATGACCGCCATCACTGCTGTTCGGTTGGTCCTCCGCTCGTTTTCACAGTTGGGCTGCCGAACAGCAGTGCTATAGTGGGGTCATCTTGGGGTGGGGGCCCTGAGCAACTGCCCAGTTTGCCTGCCCCCTCCCTAAATACTGGGGTTGTAGTTCAGAAAAAACAACGCATACATTAACATCTTTTATCTTAAAAGAAAACCATATATAAGCCAGGATGGTCACCGCTATCTCTGTCCGGCAGCCATCTTGTCCAATCTGACTTTAACTGCCAAATTGGCCATTATAACACAAATCCCCGCTATAACGCTCACCTTCTGGGAACTACTTACATTCTGTCGCCTGGATAGGAATATACGGCCACCCTCATGCGGCTAATACAAAGCCCATCTAATCATGTTGTCGTTGCCAGGTGACATAATCACACAGCAGGCCCCGTCACCCATAGCAACCAATCACAGAGCAGCTCGCATTTCTTCACAGCAGCTTCAGAAATGTAAGCTGAGCTCTGATTGGTTGCCATGGGCGACCAGGCCTGCTTTTTTGTTCTGATAACTAAGGTTTCTTTAATATTCACCATATTTTTGTTGATTATCAATAATTTCTCAGGAATTACAGTCCCTGGAAAAGGAAGCTCAGTGGAGCAAGTAGCCACAAGCATGGCTGCCATGTTATGTAATGCTTGTATATACCATGTATTCTCAGGAGCGTCGCCCATCCTGCCGCCATACAGTAACCCGCAATAACTCACCAACCCAAATATTTCTCTTATAGATTTATTCATTATAATGTAACATTAACCCCTGCTCAGCCAAATCCCACTGTAGTGCACTACATAGACAGATAAAGCAGAGCCCAATGTGTTATTTAAAGGGGTATTCCCAGAATATCATATTTTATTAGTCCATCTGTATAGTGCTATGTAGCTATTGGCTGAAGGTGCGGGACCAGTATCGTTACACCCCATATGGGGCAGTGCGTTTTTATATAACATAAGCCAAATATACAGTATAGCCCCCAAATAGCACCAAACAGAGCCCATTGACTATAATGGGGGCCATCCTGCTTCTGGTATTCTGATCAGCACTTATACAGTGTAGCTTCAATATTTCATCAGGGTTTTTCTGCTGGATCTGCGCTGGAGATTCCTAATGAAGCCTCCAACGCAGATGTGAATGGGGCCGTACAGAGGAGCATACAACACTGAAATGATCCTTACGTGCCACGCAGGGGGCGATTTTCCTGCAGAGCCTTTTAGGATCACCGCTTGAAGCTCTTCCATGGCGTATAGTGAGAAGATGCTGGTCATTCTTGTAACATGTTAGTCAGTGATTCATCCGCCAACTGAAGGGAGAAGCCTGAGAGTAGTAGAGCTGAGCAGGAACAGTTCATTACTTAGAGCGCTCTCAGAGCAGGCCATTACGTTATCTAAATGTGAAGAAATGTACATTTTGGGGCAGTTCAATTGATCAAAACAGTCTAAAACCAAAACTGACCTTGTCCATAGTCACCAATCAGAACTCAGCTTCTGCTGCTTTACTCGGTGCCTCACATAGTAATAGTGCCCACTACAAGACTAATAGTGCCCTACTCTGTGCCATAATCATCCCTCTTTTCCCCCTAAAAGGTAATGAGAGTCCCATAATAACCCTGAAAATGATACACCTTCTATGTCCACTAAAGTAAGTGCCCTGTGTGCGCCTCCACAAAGTAATAGTGCCCCCTGTGCTCCCACAAAGTCACTGTACTCTTCTGTGCTCCCACAAAGTTATAGTGTCTCAGTGTGCCCTGCGCCCTCACAAAGTAATAGTGCCCGCTGTGCATGCCTCCATAGGTAATACCCTCTATGGCGCCACAAAGTAATAGTGCCCTTTGTGTGTATCTGTACAAAGTAATGGCCGTTCACACCAGTGTTAGCACCCATTAGCGATTTTCTCTGTTTTTGGAACAGGGAAATTAAATTAAAATGGAATTAAACATTTCATTCTTTCTCTGGGTTTTCAATTAACGGAAATGTTTCTGTTTGTTTACGTTCAATTTTCGTTTTTTAAACAGAACAAACAGTGCGGTCTGCGGCGCTATTTGTTCTGTTTAAGAAATGGAAACTAAACGGAAGCAAAAGAAAACATTATTAATAAAACCCATTGAAATGAATGGAGCAAAAATATAAACATGTAATTCCATTTCTCTGCTCCAAAAACGCTATAGAGTCACAGAAATCTCTATCGCTGAGCGACTGTCCCAGCGGACAATGTGCTTCCCCATACCCGACTCTGCTTTCTGCTCTGAAGCAATGGACGGATAGCAGGAGGAGGAGCTGGCATGTGAATAAAAACCGCCGTGCGGTGACAGTGGCTCAGCGGGACCTGAAAGTCATTAAATACATGACCGCCATCACTGCTGTTCGGTTGGCCCTCCGCTCGTTTTCACAGTTGGGCTGCCGAACAGCAGTGCTATAGTGGGGTGATCTTGGGGTGGGGGCCCTGAGCAACTGCCCAGTTTGCCTCCCCCCTCCCTAAATACTGGGGTTGTAGTTCAGAAAAAACAACGCATACATTAACATCTTTTATCTTAAAAGAAAACCATATATAAGCCAGGATGGTCACCGCTATCTCTGTCCGGCAGCCATCTTGTCCAATCTGACTTTAACTGCCAAATTGGCCATTATAACACAAATCCCCGCTATAACGCTCACCTTCTGGGAACTACTTACATTCTGTCGCCTGGATAGGAATATACGGCCACCCTCATGCGGCTAATACACAGCCCATCTAATCATGTTGTCGTTACCAGGTGACATATTTACACAGCAGGCCCCGTCACCCATAGCAACCAATCACAGAGCAGCTCGCATTTCTCCACAGCAGCTTCAGAAATGTAAGCTGCGCTCTGATTGGTTGCCATGGGCGACCAGGCCTGCTTTTTTTGTTCTGATAACTGAGGTTTCTTAAATATTCACCATATTTTTGTTGATTATCAATAATTTCTCAGGAATTACAGTCCCTGGAAAAGGAAGCTCAGTGGAGCAAGTAGCCACAAGCATGTCTGCCATGTTATGTAATGCTTGTATATACCATGTATTCTCAGGAGCGTCGCCCATCCTGCCGCCATACAGTAACCCGCAATAACTCACCAACCCAAATAATTCTCTTATAGATTTATTCATTACTAGCTTACCCGTCGCGCGTTGCTGCAAAGACAGACATACATTCGTTTTTATATATCTAGATAACAACCAATCACAGCGCAGCTTTTTAAGGTTACCTCAGTGGTATAATATATAACAACCAATCACAGCGCAGCTTTCATGTTACCTCAGCTTTATAATATATAACACCCAATCACAGCGCAGCTTATATGTTACCTCAGCAGTATAAAATATAACAACCAATCACAGCGCAACTTTTATTCTGCCTCAGCAATATAAAAAATAGCAACGAATCACAGCGCAGCATTCATTTTACCTCAGCGGTATAATATATAGCAACCAATCACAGCACAGCTTTTATTTTACCTCAGCATTCTCAATATCCAGCTATTGTCTTGCGAAACGTTTAGCAGATGCATCATTTTGTAGTTGAACACGCATCCCGTTGCTCGTAATGCCTTTTGCTTTTGTGCTTGAGATGGAAATCAAACGATCTTTGTCTGGGGGGGCATAACTGTCGACGACGCTCGCACGCGCGCCACCTATCGTAGGATAGATGTACTATGCCAGTAGTCTTCCCAGGAGTGTACTCAGCAACTTCCCATTAACTTTTCCTATTTATGACATAATCAATGCTCGTGCCAAATTTCGTGTTTCTACAACATCGGGAAGTGAGAGAATTAGTGGCAATGATGGAAATCGAACGATCTACGTGGGGGGGGGTGTAACTGTCGATGACGCTCGCACGCGCGCCATTTATCATAGCATAAATGTACTATGCCTATAATCTTCCCAGGAGTGTACTCAACAACTTCCCAAAGTTTCATGGCGATCGGATGAATGGTGTAGTAGCGCATAAAGGACAAACAGACAGACAGACAGACAGACACAGACAGACATACATTCAATTTTATATATATAGACTAGCGTACCCGTCGCGCGTTGCTGCGAAGACAGACATACATACATACATTCGTTTTTATATATCTAGATGACGGCAGCAGCGACCACTGAGGTTTTGTAGGCCGCTGCTTCCCCCTTGCAGGCTGAATAAAATAGCCATTGTGTGGAACATCCAATTTATCCGGGTGCTGTGGCTTCTTGGGAAGATAGCCTAGTACATGTTTGCCCACTTCCAACTCCAATGGAGACTGACTGTAAATGGCTGGCGTGCTCTAGTATTTATGGTTTCAAGCTGTACGTGTCATTGCATACAGTCTATCTATCTATCTATCTATCTATCTATCTATCTATCTATCTATCTATCTATCTATCTAGGTTATTGCATACAGTCTATCTATCTATCTATCTATCTATCTATCTATCTATCTATCTATCTATCTATGACATCCGGAAATGAGAGAATTAGATTCCGTACATAAAATTTGAACGCTAATTCTTTGGCGCTTTGAATTGAATAATCGAGTTGGGACCCATTAACTTTTCCTATTTATGACATAATCAATGCTCGTGCCAAATTTCAAGTTTCTATGACATTGGGAAGTGAGAGAATTAAATTCCGTACATAAAATTTGGACGCTAATTCTTTTGCGCTTAGAATTGAATAATCGAGTTGGGATGAGACATAAGGCCTTGCCCATAAGCATTCCCCAACCTCCAAGAACTGAACCTACCTACCTGAATGAGATTTTGTAGGCCGCTGCTTCCCCCTTGCGGGCTGAATAAAATAGCCGTTGGGTGGAACATACAATTTATCCGGCTGCTGTGGCTTCTTAGGAAGATATCCTAGTACTTGTTTACCCACTTCCAACTCCAATGGTAATTGGCTGGCGTGCTCTAGTGGTTCCAAGCTGTACGTGTCATAATACAGCCTTAATGACATCACAATGCAGCTTTATAGAACATGTTGGGGCATGTTCAAGGGCGTCCGATGTTGATGACATCAGTGATGACATCACAATAGCAGGTGGCTTACTTATTCGATCTACGTGGGGGGGGGCGTAACTTTCGACGACGCTCGCGCGCCATTTATCGTAGGATATTTGTACTATGCCTATAATCTTCCCAGGAGTGTACTTAACAACTTCCCAAAGTTTCATGGCGATCGGATGAATGGTGTAGTAGCGCATAAAGGACAAACAGACACGCACGCACGCAGACACGCACGCACGCAGACAGACATACATTCAATTTTATATATATAGATAATGTAACATTAACCCCTGCTCAGCCAAATCCCACTGTAGTGCACTACATAGACAGATAAAGCAGAGCCCAATGTGTTATTTAAAGGGGTATTCCCAGAATATCATATTTTATTAGTCCATCTGTATAGCGCTATGTAGCTATTGGCTGAAGGTGCGGGACCAGTATCGTTACACCCCATATGGGGCAGTGCGTTTTTATATAACATATAATAAATATAACATATATAAATATACAGTACAGATGGTCCCCGACTTGCGAACAGGTTCCGTTCCAGGAGCCTGTTCGCAAGTCGAACAAATGCTTGTATGGAGGGGATCGCGGGTGGATCCCGCTCCATACAATGTCGGGTGTCGGCTGTTCTTACAGCGGGCACCCGGCGGCAGCAGTTCCGACGAGCCGCGCCGCTCGTCTGAACTGTTAACACTTTAAATATCGCTATGACAGCAGTATTGAAAGTGTTAACAGTTCTGACGAGCGGCTCATCGGAACTGCTGCCGCCGGGTGCCCGCTGTAAGAAACAGCCTGCACCCAACGTTCACGGGGCCCGTACAGCGTCCCACGATGAGATTGCGGGACGCTGTGTGGTTCCTAGGCAGCCGGGGACCTCCTGAAAGGCCCCAGGGCTGCCTATGCAGAGTGCCCATCAAGCGCACGGCTTGATAGGCGCTCTGCATAGACAGCCCTAGGGCCTTTCAGAAGGCCCCCAGCTGCCTAGCAGTTGCAATCTGACCGGACAGGCTTCTATCAGGCTTGATAGAAGCCTGTCCGATCCCTGCACAGTATGATGTAATGCCATAGCATCACATCATACTGTGCAGGACAGATAGTTCGTATCTAGCGAAATTCGTAACTCGAATGTTCGCAAGTCGGGAACTATCTGTATAGCCCCCAAATAGTACCAAACAGAACCCATTGACTATAATGGGGGCCATCCTGCTTCTGGTATTTCCCAGTGTAGCTTCAATATTTCATCAGGGTTTTTCTGCTGGATCTGCGCCGGAGATTCCTAATGAAGCCTCCAACGCAGATGTGAATGGGGCCGTACAGAGGAGCATACAACACTGAAATGATCCTTACGTGCCACGCAGGGGGCGCTTTTCCGGCAGAGCCATCCGGGATCACCGCTTGAAGCTCTTCCATGGCGTATAGTGAGAAGATGCTGGTCTTGTGGGCTGAGAGTTATCTGATGGAATGTAGACCGCTGTCACAAATGAGCCACCTGTGATGTCATTAAACAGAACCCTATGATGTCACCGACTGAAGGGAAACACACTTCACTGTACACCAGATATCACTAGTAGGGCCCACTATATATAAATGATCTAATTCACTAATTAACACAGGTTTAAAACATAACCTTCATTAATTGCATTAAAATAATACTCATACCAGGTGTCATTCCTGTAACATGTTAGTCAGTGATTCATCCACCAACTGAAGGGAGAAGCCTGAGAGTAGTAGAGCTGAGCAGGAACAGTTCATCACTTAGAGCGCTCTCAGAGCAGGCCATTACGTTTCCTAAATGTGAAGAAATGTACATTTTGGGGCAGTTCAATTGATCAAAGCAGTCTAAAACCAAAACTGACCTTGTCCATAGCCACCAATCAGAATTCAGCTTTCATTTTGTAACCTTGTCGCCATCCATAAGGTGCTGGAAACTAGTAATTAGCACCTTGTGACATACATTGCAGGGCACAAAGTTTATATAGTAATGCAGCATTGTCCTTAGGCCAGTCTCACGCAGGCATTTCACAGCGTTTTAGAACGGCGCTGGTAAACGCGGTTGACAGCGTTTTTACCGCACCCCATCATTGCAATGGGTGATGTGGTGCGCTAAAAAGCGCTGCAACGCACTGAAATAGAACATACCGCTATGAAGCCCCATTGATATCAATGGAGACTCAGTACAGCGTTTCAAACACCCGCTAAAACGCTGTAACAAGCGCCTGTGTGGGAGTGGCCTTATAGCACCTATAGATAACTATAATGATAATGTATATAAACTGAGAACGCACCTACCTATACCATAAACAGCAGCCATCTATATGGTCTCCTCTCACAAGGTGGACTCTTTTCGGGCTCTCAAGCACTCCCATTTTCCTTCTCACACACCACATGACATGGCGAACTGATACATCTACATGCAGGCAATGGTTTTATTACTGTTAACCTATTAAGCGCTGCAGCTGTGCAGCACACACACTGGATATGACAGGACAGGCTTTGCACAGTGCATCTACATAGGACAGACATGTATGACATTTCTGGAGGGGACCAGGATGGTGTTCTGGGCCGACCTCTGTGTAGTGACCGGCACAGGTAACTGCAGACATGGCTCCCATGGAAATCATTGGGTTTTCAGTGGGTTCAGTCTTATGAGCATGTTTTGTGCGCGCACTTCCCACGCACGGAAAAGAATGCAGCATGCTCTATTTGTGCACCAAAGGCTCAATAGAAGTCTACGGAGGGGGGGGGGGGTGCAAATACACAAGGAGATACATGAAACACCCCGCAAAACTGTGGGGAAAAGAACACATCTGGACCTCATTCGCCTTTTAATCCACAGACAGGGCGTGCCGCGCTTGTGTGAGGTAGCCCTGTGTGCGCAAAAAGTACCGTACTATGTGCTGATACAGGCGCAAATCTACTTCCTCCAAGCTTGTTCACGGCGCAAAAACGTGCTGTGGCCGGCTTTTTTGCGCATATACTCAAAGAGTGCCCATACAAGCTGCGGCCAGGCAGCAGTAACCACTGCTTGCCATTATTCCCCTGTGCTTGCCCTGGTTATAGTGACGCACAGCAAATGAGCGGTACTCTGTGCCCACTTACTGCAACTCATGCCCACAGTACCCTAATGGCACCTCCGATTGATAAGTCATTAAAAAGCCATTAATTCTGATTGCCAGATTGGGGCCCTAAAATGAGGAAAATTGGCTTCTACCTCATTGGAGGTTGAGAGGGGGCCGAAGGGGCTCCCTTCCTCTGGATCCACAGTGGGTGTAATAGGCTGAACTGGTTGGACATGTCTTTTTTATCCTCACATACTATGATATTATATATATATTTATATATATTATTTTTGAATTCTTTTTCCTCTGACATTATGGTAACCAACTTCTACAAGTTTGTACTAGTTCCTATCACGGACTGTACATCCCTCCTGACACCTCCTACAACACACAGGGCAGCACTTCTCATACATGTTAATAACCCAGCTGACGTTCAGGGGTTTATGTGACAAATCTGTAGTGCAAATGAGTCATGACTACAATCTGCTGCTATCTCCATACTCGACACCAGAGGGCGCCCACGCACTTATGAAACTGTACACCGGTATACGCGTGTAGGCTGCCAGCAGGTGGCGCTTGCTTGCAGCTTTTCCCTTCACCCGAAAGTCGCCGTGTGTCCTGAGCTTGGCATTGAGACGCAGAGAGACAAGGTGAGGGCCGAGATGTCGTCCCGGCATTACTTATCCTGTTCTGTGCTGCAGCCTGCTGGCTCCTCGGGCTCCTCATGGCAGTCGGTGCTCGTGGGGTTACATTAAAGGGACAGTGACCCTTAACCCCTCAGTAGCCAGTACTGTTTGGGCTTTAATTGTCAGGATTTTCCTTGTCCGCCCGTGTAGCGTGAGGCGGGACGCTTTGTGTTTCTCACTGACACCATTTTTGGGACGCGCTGATTGACTTTCATGAACATTTTTAAGAGGGTCTAAGAAAGAAAAAAAAACAATTCATCTGTAGTATTCTGCACTTATCTCCTTCCTGGAGGTACGCCCATCAATAGTTCACAACTGGACAACCCCTTTAATGAAACCTTATTGGGCGTGACTTTAATAGCGGGGAAGCTGTTATGGCGGCCGTTTAGTTGTGGGTAAAAGAAGACTTATAAAACTGCCTAAAAGAAACTCCTGTTGCCCGTAGCAACCAAACATAAAAAAGTGCTCAATTTTCAAGAGCAGAGAGCTGCGCTGTGATTGGTCGCTACAACAAACAAGTCGTTTGCGTGGAGGAGCGGCACTAGAGAAGGGAAAGAATCCTCTCTGCAATATTCCATCGTTTTTCCAACCCCGGGGAACAAACCCTGAGGGCTCCTTCGCACGGACGCATTCGTGCGCGGTTCTGCATCCGCACAGTATAGAACATATTAATTTCAATCGGTTCGTTTACGGTTTCTTTTTTTTGTGCACGCGGAGAAAAATGCAGCGTTATGTGGGGGAGCGCAAATGTGTGCGCAAAACATTACAGAACTGTGCGAGAAGAACAACCCGTCAGTAAGTCACCAGGCTACACCGCCATTTAAATCAGGGCGTGGTTGTGTGCAAAATGTACAGGAAAATACGCCGATACGTGCGCAAAAAAGCTTTAGTCGTAGTGCAAATACGTTGCGTACAATCGTGCATACGCCGTGTTACAGAGCCCTTAGCCCACCTCCTCATAGGGTGGCATTAAAAGGGTGAGGATCAGCTGACAGTGCCATGTAATGCCCTCCTTCAAACACTGGTACCCCTGTGATGAGCTGTCAGTATCCCCGCAGCGCTGATGCCCGATGACTTGATTGCAGAGCTCTTTCATTGGCTGCAGCTCCTGTGACGTCCCGAAGAAGGGCTGGGAAATCCTGTGAATATGACCTCAGAGGGGAGACTCCGAGCCGCGGCAGCGGATACAGTGGGGAGTATATGCCGATTTGTTATTCTAGTACATGGGGAACGAGGGTTTACAGAGAACATACAGCTCAGACAACCTCTAACATCCTGGTCCGCAGATGTAGTTCAGTGCGATGTGTCTGTCTATAAATTGCACCTTCCCTTTTGTCAAAGCCGCTTCTTATACTAAAAAATGAGATCCGGTTTGTTTCATATATAAGCACATGGGCTTCCATAATTGGGTGGGGTGTTTATGTAATGTAAAATCCCCATGTGTTCCCTACATTCCTGCAAGTAGTTTATAAACTAGTTGGCTATTGACATCACTGGCAATCTCCGGCACGGTTCTCACACTGCACTGATATTAATTTCAGTGGTACTTTTGTATATACGCATGTATTTGGGAATGTTCTCAGACGACTAGTCTTATGTGTCATATTGTGTGGAGTTGAAAAATTGGTAGGGCTGGGCGTTCTTTTACACTTGACGATTGTCGGGCTCTAGCTGTCCCAGTGATGGTCACTCAGTGAATGGAGGTGGAGCGGGCAGGAGATCGTTCTGGCCGCCCGCCTCCATTCACAGTAAACAGGCAGTCATTCACAGATGAATGACTGCCTGTTTACTCAGGTTGATCATCGTTTGATTTTTATGCCTGCAGAAATTGAACAATCAGCGATAATTGGAGGAATTATCGTTCCTTGTTCAGTTGCTGGCAGTCTTTACACCGAACGATTGTCATTCAGATTCCTGCGATCCGGCGAGAAACGGAGCGATAATCGTTCCATCTAAAAGGGCCATGAGACAGCGCAGGAATGCTTTGCTGGAGACCCGCCGTTGCATGAAATAGTGAGGAAGGATGTAAATGATTATTATTATTAAACTGTATACATCTACATCTCTGCTCTTGGATCGGAGGAAATAACATTGATGAATCGACTTTTCAAACAATTTATTAAGAGGGTTTTCCTTAGGAAGCTATTGCAGACCCATCCTTACACCACCTCTATGTTTGTATACTGTTATAATGAGGATCTAATATGTATCGGTCCACTTATGTACGAAAAGCCATCAAAACCTTCAAAACGTATTCATGCTAAATATATCTATAATGCTCTTTGTGTTCAGGACATGATTGAAAACTCCGTCCACTGGAATGAAGATATTGGAGAGTGGCAGCTGGTAAGCAGACTCCTTAGTTTACAGTAATGTGTCTTCTGATCCTCCAAGAACATCTAACGTGTATATTTGTATCTTTGTAAGAAATGCGTTGCATACACTGGAAACAATATGAGGAAGCAGACTGCGGTACCGGACAAGAAAGAAAAAGACGTAAGATGCATCCCACCATAGTAGAGTAACGTGTCCTATGTATTTTATGACATGGCGTGTTCCCTGTGCGGAGGAGTCTCGGGGTATACAATGATGTGACCTGCGTCTTCTGCATGTATGTGTATACAGATCGCTGAGAACAGTGTTCCAGTGGTACCAGTGATGTGTAAATGGGAAGGGAACACACCATACGTTCCATGCTAACCTGTGTCCTGTAGTAAGAAGTAAATAGAATGAACTTAAACAATAAGCGTTTTGCAGGGGCGTCAGGTCCTCAGATATTTATCAGCTCTTATAAGCCCCATAAGCTAAAGTTATGGGCTCATAGGATCTTGGGCGCTGAGTCTGAAGGTGCCACTCACATACTTATCTATCTTGCTGTACCCCCTCTGTCCATCCGCAAAGCCGTCACAGAATACTTCCACGTGTACCCATAATGCACACATAAATAGTCTGCGGGATACAATGAACAGAGGACCTACGGTGAACAGTGGGAGAATGATGAGTAAGATGACAGTGACACTCCTGGTCTCAGCGTCCCAATTCCTGCAAGTCCATAACTTTATAGTTTATTTAACCCTAGCCACTAACTTTTGATTGTTTTACCCCAGCTCTTATCTGCTTTTGTGCGTTCATTAAACATTTCTGCACCTTGCTGATTATCGCCCATGTATAGAGGCTGAATCTAAAGTTGAGGGAGATACATATACACTATGACAGAAAATCACACCTAAATCAAAAATGTAACTATGGCTAGGTGAACACGAGCTATGAATGGGAGTTGTGGCCGAGAGGTTTGTGCACAACTCGCATCGGACAGCACACGGGCACTAGTCCACATGCTGTCCGATTTACATGGATGCAGCACATTGGCACGCATTGGCATGTCCTATTTCTCATCCATGAAACGGACAGGAATAGGATGCGGGACAAGTTTTTCACACGGACCATTGTTCTGTGTGAAAAAACATTAATTGACATGTCTTATTATCTATAATAGTCTTATAAGGTATAATGAGGCCGCGCACAGTACATGGGCAGCACACGGCCCCAAATACACTATACACGGGGGGTCTTTATCGTATATGGGTTAAAATACTAATGCCTGCAACAACAAAATGAATCTTATTAAATAAAATGAAGTTAAATCCATGAGCAATTCATCATAAAATAGTTAAATAAAACATTATTTCTAGAAGTGCCACTTATTCCAGGACACTAGACATTTAGGTATAGTGGTGCCTTGGGTTAACAGTTTAATTTGTTCCGTGGCGAAGCTCTTAACTCAAAACACTCGTATGTCAAAACTAGTTTCCCCATTGAAATGAATGGAAACTGCATTAATCCATTTTGCCATTCCTTTAAATGGGGTTGCCGGTGGCCCCATTGAATGTAATGGGCTGCCGGCAATCCCGCAGTGATTTTCGGAGAAGGGCTTTAAATAGTAGTAAAATGTGTAAAAAATGAAAAATATATTTCCTCGCCTCTCCGCCACTGCCGGGGCTCAGCCGCATGTAGCCACGTCTTCTCCCTGCACTGTTCTGAAGTTCTTTTATCAGAAGTTCTATCACAGGCTTCGCTCAGCCATTTAATGGATGACAGCTGAGTGCTGCCTGTGATTGGTCACAGCGCTCAGCCAATCACAGGCAGCGCTCGGCCATTCATTGAATTCCGACAGCGGCAGAGAGGTGAGTATATACTATATATATTTTTTACTACAGCTAAGGGTGCTTTTCAGGAAAGGGTTTATATTAAAATCACTGTCGGGGTGCCGGCATCCTACTGCTGTCAATAGGGCTGCCAGCAGCCGCAGCCCCATTGAAATCAATGGGAGAGCTGTGCGATCCTCTGTCACAGCTGTGGCAGGGAATTCCTTACTCCCCGCAGGGAGTCCCCTTGTCACTGAGCACTGTGACAGTGTTCAGTGATGAGGGAACTTCCTGCGTGGAATGCGAAGCAGACTCGTAACCCAAGTTTTTGCTCTTAAATCAGAGCAAAAATTCGGGAGAAAGCCTGCTCGCAAGTCAAGAAGCTCGCAAGCTGAGGCACTCGCAACCCAAGGTACCACTGTACAATGAAAAAGGTTTGGTACCGTGTTACCCAGTAAAGCAAAATGTGATTGTTCTCTGTAAGAGAAACCAAGTAATCTTGTAGACATAAAAAGGTGTCACATCTACACGATCACTTGGTTTCTCTTGCTGGGAACATTTCGATAGACATTTAAAAACATTTTCAGTACATAACAATAAATACAAGAATACACATGAGTACATCAGTGCGCTGTTACTGGGGGCTTACAATCTACAAGGGAACGTGACAGTGGGTGAGCGTAGAAGCTGCTCTATGGTAGTGTAGGGTCAGCAGGCTCTAGACAAAACAGGAGAAATAAAACCGTGCCAGCGGTGTATTATGGGGCTCGTGATCAGGAGATAAAACCGTCATTAGGTGAAGGATCCACGGTATGACCGAAGTCTTCCAGCACACAGCACGTCTATGTACAGTTCTGCACTGGTTTTCATTATGGCTGTCTTACCAAACTGGAACCAGTATATTTCCATCTCTTACACTATGATGTTGGGCAGAAATACATTGTTTTAATTCCTTTTTAACTTACCATTAGTTCAGCCAATAAACATTGTGGCAGATTATCTACTTTATTTGTTTTGCGGCCAGGACATACACAAACCTGAGTTTTGAAATAAAAACAAATAGTATTCTGTCTCCATGCCTATACATTTTCTGAAGGCAGACACTTTCCTATAGAAACTCCACAATCATGTAAAGGAAACCTAAGAAAGGATGATGCATTCCCGTAGAGCAAAGAAAGAAAACAAAATACCAAACTTCTGAAAACTGTTTATTGTTGACCAGTTGCTAGTGGATTAATTGTGTCTGTCTGTGTATATCTTACATAGACCTCCTCCTTAGAGGTGACTGAAGTTAGTTTGCTTAATGTTCCCTCAGCCTTTTGAAGTGGATTTGTCCCATGTATATTTGGCTTACACCGAGGAGAGCCTTCGTCAGTCCTTAATGAAGCTAGAAAGGCCTAGAACATCAAAAGGAAAAACAAGACCCAAAACAGGTCGGAGGTATGTGTTCGCTTCATGCTTAAGGCACAGAGCCGATGATATTAGATCGGTTCGTTTAAACCAGGAGATTTCAATCTTTTTTTTTTATCTCCCTGAAGCCTCATAGCTGGAACATGGTGATAATGCCTGGGCCTCACTAATGGCCACAGACTATGCGAAAATGGAAATTTGTCTTTGGTCGCCTGTATGACTTTTAAAATAAGCACAGGAGGAATAAATATTACTAAATTGGAGATTTTTTTCAGCAAGACAAAGACCTGTTTAGCATATGATCATTTCTGTCAAAACTGACTACATAGCTGCACCTTGCCAACAGTCGGTGGTCCCCAGTGACGCCTGCCCCCCAGTTTCAGAAGCACTGATTTATACCATTGGTTTCGATCCCAGTTATCCAAGTACAGAGGAGACACAGGGATATTAATATACAGTAGATCACACCTGATGACAGATTTATCCAAGCAGAGCACTCCAATCTCCCATCGAGGCATGTGATATCTTGATTACTGAGATTATAATGAGTTTTACAGTAGTGCGTCCTTATCCTATACCACAGTGCTATACTGCAGTGGCAGTGCCCATGTACCCTTATTCCATCTGACAGGTCCACCTTAAATGTGATGCGGCAGAATTGACTTAATCATCTATCCAACAGACCGCAAGAACAGGGGTCTTGTGTCCCCCTGTCCTCCTCACTGTACACTCTGTAGTGAGGGAGAGTTTGAATATAGCAACATTCAAGCATACGCACTGCCGCTCCATTCACCTTTATGGAACTACCAGAGATGGTCCAGTACAAGTGCATGGATATCTCCAGCAGTCCTCCTTTATACAAGCGTAGTCACAGACCAAAACTTGCCTATTCAGGGCATAGTTCAGCCCTCTTATGAGTGTTTTTGCACACAGAAGCACTGTGTGTTCATACGGTCAAAAAATGCAAGAAGGGACCAATGATTTTTTGGTGTGACTATGCAGTGAATACATATGTGCCATGCGCATTCACTGCGTATTTGTGCAGTCCCACTCACTTCTATGGCCTATTATGGTCCATAATACTGACCAAAATGGGCCATGCTGTGGTTTTCCATATGACCGAAAATTGTGTGAAAAATGCAATTGAATCGATTAAAGTCAGTGGGTTCTAGTCACTCCATATTACGTGTGTAAAGAATAAGTGCATAACAGTACATATTTACATCCGTAAAGATGAGCTCTTGGTCTGGCTGTTACCGATTGGTAAGTGCTGTATTATCTATTCTGCGGTGATCTGATTTCCTGCTGCTATGAGCCCCAAACCAGAGGCTACACCATTGAGTGCTCCTAAAATGATACTAGAGCATAATGACAAGTACATCACATGATGTAATATCAATCTAATTATATTGCTTGTATCAGATTTCAGCGGTATTAATTGCAGTATCTCCCCATTCCTTCCCTGTAGGAAGCGTTCAGCAAAGCCAGAAGCAGTGATTGACTCATTGCTACAGTAGCTGCATTGGACTGCGAGGGGCGCCGTGCACCGCCAGAACGGCGGTCTGAGATGGTTGTTGACCTCCGTGCGATGTAAACTGCAGGAGGCGGATTATAATAGATACCGTGTGTAGGCTTTGTATGATTATCCCTGTAAACCTGCGTCTCCTCATATTGTGACAGGCCTCGTTATCATAGATTCATGGCATTATAAGTTTCATTTGCTGACATTTTATTAAAGGGGTATTCCCAGCTTAAATCCACAGTATATGCCATAAATGTCTGATTAATGGGCTCCCACCTCTGGGAATTGATCCTTTCAGACTTTTATGGCATATTTACACATGGGATTAGCCCTTTAACATTTCATCCTGGGTAATGGGCACAATGTAAGACACTCCCTTATACTTCCAAGACATATAGCATTCTGCAGAGTTAGAATGTTCTAGATTTGGCCTTGAGTTATCCGTGGAAGCGTACATGTATGGACAGGATACGCCAAGACCGGTCTACCCCTATGTTCATTTCATTTCAGTTTTGTTTGCGATATTCAAAATGGACATGGGCAAAATATGCTGAGGTTTGTAGTCCCACTGCATCTGGAAAACACATGAAATACACATTCACTTTGCCTCAATCCTTACAAGTTTACAAGAAGTTTTTGTGCCTGCAGTAAGTCTGGTTTCCTCGCTGAGCGTCTCCTGAAGAGGAATATTATAAATGGAGCTAATTCTTAATGAGGGATCATTATCTTCTTCCAGCGGTAGGGAGACTGTGGTTACATGTAAACCGACAGGGCAAGTGAGTGACAATCATTAATCTGAGTCGCTTAGTATGTAGCTCATCTGAAAACTGAGAAACTGTTGGCCTGTTTAAACAGGCAGTCATTCATTTATTCTGAATGCCGGCAGGTGGCCGAAAGAGATCTTCGGCGCTCTCTGCCTCCATTCTGTGAGCGGTCATCGCTGCTGTGTAAAAACGCAGAATAGAAAATCATTGGGGCAGCGGGCGAGTGCTTAACCCCTTCATGACATGGCCTATTTTGGGCTTAAGGACGCAACAATTTTTGGCGGATTTTCTTCTCCGTTTATCAAAAGCCATAACTTTTTTATTTTTCCGTCGACGCGGCCGTATGAGGGCTTGTTTTTTGCGTGGCGAACTGTAGTTTTTATCGATGCCAATTTTGGGTACATAGACTATATTGTAAATTTTTTTTTTTTTTTTAATGATAGCAGAGAGAGAAAACGCATCAATTCTGCCATAGATTTTTTTATTTTTTTTTTACACCGTTAATCATGCAGCATAAATGAGACTTTCCATTTTTTTCTGCAGACCGGTACGGTTACAACGATACCAAAATTCTAACATTTTTTTTAGGTTTTCCCACTTTTCTGCAGTAAAAACCCTTTTTTTTGGAAATCTTTTTTCTATTCTAAATTGCTGCATTCAAAGTCACGTAACTTTTTTATTTTTTGATGTACAGAGCTCTATGAGGGCTTATTTTTTGCGAGACGAGCTGTAGATTTTATTGGTACCATTTTGGCGTACATACGGCTTTTTTGATCACTTTTATTGCGTTTTTAGTGAGGCAAAATGCTAACAATGAGCATTTTGCCTCAGTTTTTTAGCTTTTTTTTTAGCGTTTTTTCCGTGCACAGTCAACTTATGTACGCATCGTTACGGACGCGACAATACCAAATATGTGGGGTTTTATTTATTTTTTTACCTTTTTTTATGCTAATCTGAGAAAAAGCATAAAAAATGGGGTTTTTTTACTCTTTTTTTTACATTTTTTTAAATTCATTTTTTAAATCTTTCTTTTTTTTACACTGTTTGTGTCCCTCTGAGGGACTTTAACCACTGCCCTGATGATCGCTGTCATAAGGCATGGCAGAGCTACTGCTCTCCCATGCCTTATCGCTCATACAGCGATCTGAGGCATAGGCAATACAGGACGCCAGTGTCTGGCGTCCTGTTGCCATGGTGACAGGCCGGGCTCTCGCGATGACATCGCGAGTTCCGGCCGGAGACACAGAGGGAGCCGCGCTCCCGCTGTGAACTCTTTCCCTGCCGCGATCTACTTAGATCGCGGCAGGGAAGGGGTTAACAGTGGCAGGCGCATCTCTGATGCCCCCCCGCTGTTGCAGCGAGACGCCGGCTGTGACTGACAGCCGGCTCCCGCTGCAGGATAGCGCTGGATCATATGTGATCCCGCGCTATCTCCAGGACGTAAGTTTACGCCCTGTTGCGGGAAGTACCAGGCTGCCAGGACGTAAACTTACGCCCTGCAGCGGGAATGGGTTAAAGGGGTTGTCTCGCGAAAGCAAGTGGGGTTAAGTACTTCTGTACGCGATGACGTGTACGCGATGACGTGTACAAGGGGGCGGAGCCAAAACGCCGATGCTGCCGAGCGGAGCCGAAGGGAGAAGACCCATCTGCGCAAGCGCGTCTAAAAAAGCAAGAAGACACCGAAATTAGATGGAGCCATGGAGACGGAGACGCCAGCAACGGAGCAGGTAAGTGAATAACTTCTGTATGGCTCATATTTAATGCACGATGTATATTACAAAGTGCATTAATATGGCCATACAGAAGTGTATAACCCCACTTGCTTTCGCGAGACAAGCCCTTTAAGCACCCAACAGCTGCCCCGTGATAAAATACCCTAACAATAAAAAACAACACATATATAGAGAACACAGGATTCACTATTCACAATAGGTAACTGTGTTTGAGGTTCTGTCTAAGAATTCCATTAAAATCCAGGACTAAAGAGCATTGCATGCAGCGCTATTGTGTCCTGAAATGTAGAGGAGGACATAACCGAATCCGGACAGACCACATGATTGTCAGTGGGGTCCAGTATGAATCACATACAGCACTTCTGTTTTACCATTGCTCAGATTTGAGGACACAGCTAAACAACAGAATCAAAACCGTACAAGTGTGAATTAACCCATAATCACAGCTCACCTCTTCCCTCTCCCTGCACATGTCACAGAGAATGCCTAGAGCAGCCTCCCATAAATGTCAATGGGTTAAGACTTGTCCATTGTGGCTATTGCCTGTGAGGCTGCTGTAAAGCATCTCTAAATGCTGCTAACTGATGATGGCTGATTATGTACAGACAATAGAATGAAAAAGTCACACCAGAAGGAAAATATTTCACTGTGATTTTAATTATGTCTACATTCCCTACAAGGTGCTGGATCTTCCATTTAACAGTTCTCCTCTTCTGAGAAATAAGCTTAAAAGAACTTAATGCAAAATATTCTTACAGGTTTGTGTTTAGCTAGCCCAGCATGTTACTCCTTGCAGTGATGCACCGCATGGTAGCACGGCCCTAAAAAGTGGTAAGTTGTTCTATCATTCAGAGAAACCTCTTACCGTGGTAATGTCATCCTATGTACAGCCACAATGTGCCCACGTCCCAGTCTATAGGGTATCACTCATACAATGGTATTCACAGAGCTTCATTATCTTGTACGTCATATTTATTTACAGAGGATCTGTCATGTTGTGAAGTCAGTGGAAGTGTCTGTACCGCTCCGCCGCCGCTGTCCCGCTGACTCTGTTGCCGTTTTTCTTTTATACTTACCCCCATTCAGCCATACGGGCTCTTCTTCGTTCCGTCTCCCAGCACTATGCAGCCAACCCCGCTGACTTGGCAGCATAAGTCCTCTTTAATGTATATTGTGTGGATACTTTGTGTCCTGTTGTACAGATTCCAACTCCGGTGTAAAATGAAAATATTCCATAAAGCCCGATGTCACCATCTTACTACAGCAAATGTATTCTAATTCTTCTACATGAGCTCCTTATGAAGGAGTCGGACGTTTGGCTTACGACTCCGCAGCTCCAGGTATGAACGAGTTAGACCAGAGAGGTAGAGGACAAGTGAAGTGTGTGAATATACAGCTACCCATCATTGTATGGCGGTACAGGCTAATGTGACTGCTGAGATCTTGTATTTTGCTCAGATTACTGTTTCCATAGATGTTTTGTTTCATCTGCCATCAAACCATTTGCTCCACATCATTGTTACATTTCACGTTGTTATACTGTACATTTTAATTGGTTTACCTACTTTATCACTTTCTTCTCTCTGTGTGAGTCTCACTTGCGTTGAAATAAATTCTACTTGTATTTGAAACTTGTGCGCGGGGGACTATTGGGATGGTTCGTTATTCCGATATATTGGGGAGACGGTCCTATTGGTTCTATAGGAATCCTGGGAGCGTACTACACTGTAACCACATGTCCCTGTGAAGAAGCCCCTTGGTTACATATTACTTTGTAGGCTATTGGGTTCTAACATGTAAATGTGTATTTGCTGTGTACTGCGTATTTACATGCATGAAAAAAATGCTCTTAATACGCGGGACACATACGCCCTAGGGACCCATTTACTTGGGTTGAGAATTGGTCCACTATAACAAGCGCTGATTGACAAAGCATTCCTTCGCTGCCATTTATATATAGCAGATGATTGGATTTATGGGGACACTTCATCATTAATACGGTCATTCTGCCACATCTGTCATTGGTCGGCTACACATCTGCCTGTTTACATGGGGAGAAGTGCAGCCAACCAGTAAGCATGTTTTATGTTTACATAAACAAACAGATCAGCCGAAAAACATTTGCTAGTTCATTAACTGACTGTTTGCACATTCAGATGAACCGCTTACCGTGGAAGCCATGTTCATGAGAATTGATCCTTGTAAATTCATCTTATAGGAAATCTGTCAGCTCCTTTGAGTCCCATAAGTTAAGGGGCACTAACCATTTCAGACAACTTATGCTCATCTACTAGCTCGTGTTAGTCTTATCGTTTCTGTAATATACTTCCTTTAAAAATGTTGTTGCTTTAGCACTGTAAGTCACTTTTGAAGTGGCTGCCACTAGAGGTCTCCCTTCCAGCTTCTCTGCACTCCACTCTCTGTCTTTAGGTAAAGAACTTCTGTAGTAACAAGGACATATGGACGTTTCCATATCAACAGGGGGAGGGCTTTGAACCCCT